>NC_068946.1:26118873-26431492 GCF_026419915.1 Harpia harpyja | reverse complement strand
CACTTTCACTGAATATCTAGAGGGAAATTCAAGCCAGGGTGCCTAGGAAAGGCCTGAATGGTTGGGATTTGTACAGATCAGCCCTGAGAGAAACTGCTTCCATGCCTTTTTTTTGGCTCTTGGGTAGTAAGTGAATACCATTGCCAAAAGCCCAGAGAATTTTCAAGCCTCTACCCAAGATTTACTGCCAGATTGATAAAAAAGATGATGCTGTCAAGATAACACCCCAAGAAGGGTTCAGGACTGGAGTTCCTTTTTCATTCAGTCTTGTAATCTAATTTGTTTTAGTTAAACCACTCATTTGATTTAGTTCAATTAACTTGTTGGCTGCCACTGCTGCAATTACAGCAAAGAGTGAAGGTTTAGTAATCTTCTCACCGAATGCTCCACCAACACGTTTCACATGGCACATAATTTTATTGTACTGGAGGTTTAAAGCTGAAGCCACAAATTCCTGCAGAAGTGAACATCCAGGATTTTACTGAGAATTGTTACCTACCAAAGTACATTTAAAAAATGCCTATTTTCCATGGCTAACCATATATTAAAAGCTAACAGGTTTAAGAATCCTGGGCAGAAAACTAGAGTTGCTATAGAAACAAACAAACAAAAGATTTCAAACAAGTAAAGATGCCAATGAAAGCACAATCTAGTCTTCAAAGAATAGTGGAAATGTAAAAATACCTCCATAAACTAGTTTGATTATCTGATTGCAGATATTATAATCTCTATATAGAACTGCAAGTTTCACCTGTGGCTGGAGACAAAGCATCCACTAAAATATCAAGTTGAATGGAACAGAGCGATTGTTTACAGCACACTAGACAGTGTAGCTAAAATACTGACAAACCATTGCATTCTGAAAATATCTCCTCTGACAGTGCTTCCAGAGATGCTAGTAGATGTTTAACTTGTTGGGCTGACAGGGAAAGCTTAAAAAATGCAAGCCAGTGATGAACTGCAAAAGCTAATCCTAAACATGTAGAAATTAACATATATTCTTTGGAACTGTTGTGTTCTACAGGTCTACAATCCAATTCTAATGTTAGCTAGGACCTGTTAACCTTTTTTTCACATAATTTCATGCGATTTGTATGTTGTTATTATTTACATATTCATTTATCATTACTTACACATGATTATGACCCCATCTTGTCTGAATACTCTTTCTAAAGCTGGAGACACTCACTGCTGCAAAAAAGTAATTGTCCAGGATTGTACTGAGGATTCTCACTGATTTTAGGAGGATTTGGCCAATATATCTAAGACAGAATTAGTCTTTTCTCAACAACATGATTACAGGCATATTATCTATCCAAGGTACCATTTGTTCATTCCATAGTAATACTGCTCATTTGTGTCTGCCCTGCACTGGATAATACAAATAGCACAAGACCTACTGTTACCTTCAGCTTCATCATTAGTACTCAGGCCACTTATTTTCATAAAAAGATTCAAATAAATTAATCTGAATTGGGAACACCATTAGGGATTTTCAAGAGAAGCACGGAAGACTGAAAGCAACTCCTGGCCATGTAGCTCAGCTTTAAGGTTATTTAGGAAGGTAAGAAACAAGTGTCATTAATACTTTGTTTTACCTGTACATCTGTTGCATGCTGAGTTGAAACATACACGTCCATTTCTTTATCCTCCACTCTTGGAATAACAAGCACACTATTTGTTTCCAGGTAAAAATGTTCCTGTCCTCCCATATGCAATTCACCTGTTACATATATAATTATAGGAAAATCTAAGCTGGGTTTCAAATTAACTGTGAGGAAATTTATATTTGCCTACATATACATATATATGCATATGTGGCAGGGAAAAAGAGTTTTGTCGCAGAAGAAAAATAGTTTCATTTATTTTTTATTTCTTTGTATCTCAGGTTTGTACCTTCTGGGACCTGTGTTTAAGAGGAAATTATTCAATCACCTAATCCTTGTATAGCTTTTTTTTCTTTTCCAGGATAAGATCAGTATCAATTTAATATATCATGCTTTTTCTTCTTTAGGAGGTTACATCTTCTCTGCTATAACAGGATTATAATACCTTCTCCTGAAATTCACCCTGAGGGAAAATGCAGCTTTCCTCTTCCCTTCTTATCCTCTTTCCATCAGTATGCCCTTCTTGTGTTACACTTTTTCTACCCATTTCTACCCAACACTTTACTTTTGTGCCATTTTCCTTAGAGAGAGGGAAATCTGTCAGCACAGCATAGCTTAAAAGCTAATTCTGTGAATTCTCTATGTAATCTTAACTTTATGCCATCCTTGGGTGTGACAATATTTCCCCAGCAGTTATTCCTGAAACACACATTCATGCCTAAGTAGTAAGAATCAGAACTGAAGCCACTAGAGGGTGACATGACATTTGATGGGGAACAGTTGGAAAAAGTCCAAAGGAGAGAAGAAAAAAACGCATCAGAGGTCATGAACCTATATAGAGAAGATTGACAGAATTGAAGGGGCTCAGCCCAAAAAAGTGAAGGAAGACACGAATCTTCAAATCCATGGAAGGCTGCTGCAAAGAGGAAGAGAATAGTCTGTGCTACATGCTCACAGTAGAAAGAACAAGCAGCACAGCAGTACTTACATTGCAGCAAATTGTTGGCAATGAGGATAATCCTTCTAATGATAGGAATGATGAAGCACCGGAAAAAATTGCCTGGGGAGACTGCAGAGTCTTCATGCTTGGAGGTCTCCAAGAACAACTTGGATAAATTTGATCATTCTTTCAAACATGATACAGATAGAATTGATGTCGGAAAAATGAAAAGGGGCTGATGGTCTGCTACATTCTCTCCTGTGATCAAGCAGGTGTTAATTCCTGTGTAGTTAGTATTCAGTGAAGAGGAAAATTCAGCTGCAGAAATCTGTGGTAACAGCAGAAGGGTAGGTGTGATAATATATGTCATGAGAGGACAATCAGAAAAACACATAGGCAGGACACATGAGTTGTCTAAGCATTTATAAGGTGCTCACTAACAAATGTCAGAGCTGCATTCAAGTGTTAGAAACACAGAATTAGGGGAAGTATTAAAACTGGCCAAACCAGTGTTAAGAGAAGCATATCTTGGTATCATAAACCTTAATTTTACTAAGTATTTTTACACTGTCCCACAGACTACTCTTATAAGCAAGTTGAGAAGTACAATCCAGACAAAATCAGGGATACCACTGGTTGAAAACTGCACTCAGAAAGCAGTTTACAGGATTGGCTGTCAAGCTGCAAAGATGATGCATGTAGAATAATAGAAGAGTCTTTTCTGTGTCTAATGTTACCACACGGTTGCTTTAATAACTAATGAGTGAGCTACAAATAATATCAAACTGGAAAGGGCTGCAAGCCCATTAAAGGACAGGTTCAGATTTGAAAGTGATTTTTCTACATTGCAGAAATGGCCTAAAGTCAATGGCATGAAGTTCAGTATGGGTAAGTGCCAGTACTTTAGATAGCACTATTGAACAAGATCTAAACAGGGATTACTGAGGAGCACAACTTGACTGTATATCCACAATTGATAACACCACAACAACTCTAATCTCATTCAGTGACACTAATGTTATATAGAATTTCTGAGAGACTCCACTTGGCATTGGTGAAACCTAATCTGAAATATTACCATAGTGAAGTTGGATGTAGTGAAATTAGAGATAATGGAGAAGTGAGCAGTGACAATGAAAACAGTTAGCAGACATGACTTATGGGGAAAAGATGAGAGGACTCTGTTTAGAGGGTGAACCTTTAAAGTTTGCAGGAAGGGAGACTTAGATTAGCTATTAGAAAAAAAAAACATTCTAATTATAAGGACAGTTAAACTCTAGAACTAACTACAATAGGAGCTTGTGGAATATTCTTCACTGGTACTTCTTAAACACAGGTCTGATACTTATGCACAGAGTATGCTCTGGGACTACTGGATCATGTTTACTATTTGAAGACAATGAATTTTGTGACAGTAGGAGTGGTATTGCAGACCAGTTTACTCTGATCCCCTTGTTTCTGGGATTAGCCCTAATCAAGCAGTCAGCTTAAAACAGGGCAAGTTAAGTTAGCTAACACCCATAAACAAAGCCTTATTTAGCTGTAATGTTTGTCCTAGGATTAGGGAACTTCATTTTAGTTAGCCAAGTTCTAAGACAAGGAAATGGTCTTAGAACCATGAGCTAGCAGGTGTTACGTAAGCTCCATTTAAATGTGAAGCTTCATTTCATCTTCATTCCCAGTGAAGGGGAAAAAAAATCAACAGAGTAAGTTTTTTTGAGAAGAGAATAGAAATTTAAATTCAGCCACCAGCTGGAAATAGATTCTCAACTAGCATAAGTCTCCTCCCTTGCCTGATGCACTGCATGTAGGAACTACCTTCCGTGATTTCATCAGCAGACTTGAATCCTTTCTCAGTATCTTTCGTCATCCATATGATCCTTTTTCAGATGGACAGATGGTTGTAGCTAAGTATTAGAAAGAGCAGGATATTTGTTCCACCATCAAAGAGAGCTTCTGGTTTTTTTGTTTTTTGTATTTCATATCATTCTCTTCTTCCCCCAGATTAGAAACACTAAATGTCTATTAATAGCATTCAGAGTTGTTGAAAATATTTCAGAATCAGATTGCTTGCTACTGAAAACCTGCCAGACTTGACAATTTTCAGAACATGGATGCAGGATGTGTGATTCCAGAACTTCTGCAAACATAAGCTCTCAAATTTAATTCCATACTGACCTACTCCTGCCTGGAATTTGGCTCCTGGCGGCATGGAGCTGCTGACTTAAAACTTTCTGAATATTCTTTAGCAATTTCATCCTAGATCTACAAATATACTGGATGAATAGATAGCTAATAAGATTTTTTTGTGTGTTTCTAAAAACAAAACTTTGGAGGCCATTTATAAACTTTTTACACCTCATCTTCAGAACCAGTAAAGTCATATCTCATACAAAAAAAAAAATAATCCAAAGCTTGGCAGAGCTCTGCACAAGGAGGTAAATAGTGAGGTGACTTAAGAGCTCTATCAGACGTTGCAGAGGAGACAGATTGTTACCTCAATGGTCAGAATTGGCTCCAGATCTTCGTACACTATCTTCACCTTTTCAGCCCCACACTTTGCCTGAGTCAGTGACTCTGCAACCACAGCACAGATTATCTGACCAACACAAACCACCTGCAACACAGCAATGTATTACCCAAGGAAAAAACACAGGTGTGGTTAAGTTCCTGTACAAAGAGTGTTTTGTGGAAATAGATTCTGCTCAAATGCCACTTTTATATTCTGTTTCTCTAAGAATACTATGCCAGTGCAGACTTACCTTCATTAGATGAGAAGTGTATTAGCGTCTTGCATCTGCTGCAAGATTTCTGGCATCAGAAATGCTGCTGACATCAGTAGTCATGAACATTCGCCCTGTGTTCATCCTGAGGTGGCCAGATACTGTGCTAAGTAAAATCCTATCTGGCACAGACCACTTTCCTTGTCTGTACTCAGAAACGAAGGAAACTCAGACAAGAAGGAATAGGGAGGTAAGAGCAACACATTAGCAATTATTCCTGCCCCACTGCAAATACCACGCAACAGTGTCACTTGTGACGGATAGAGCCTGAGGCCTGGGACATTCTGTACAGTCACGCTGACTGCATGGATCCTATACATTTCTTAGCTCTGTTGATGCTCAACAAAAGTGTTGTCTCCCATTGCCATATTCTAGTGTATGATCTGGCCATTAATTTTGTATTTGTTCCAACTGGGAAATTCTCATTTCATTTGTCTCATCTTTGAAAATCTCAAATGCCATGGCTGTTTCATACTTTCTCAGAACCCATGACTATCACTCATTTATCAGCCCTTAAGAAATCATGGCTGATTCATTTAAATCCCAAGTTATTTAAGGGAGCTTTTCCTTTCTCTCTCACTGGGGAATGGTAATTCTGTTTAGCCCAGCCTGCCTGGCACTGCATTAATAGTTCTTGCACTTATTTTCATTGCATTGCAATAAGATGATACTTGCAAACTCACTTTCCTTTTTTGTAAATAACTGGAGCAAAAGGTCCAGACACTCCTCCAGAAGCAAGAAATACCTTATCTTCTGCATATGCTTGCTCATCCTTGCCATTTTCCCCTGGAACATCCCCTGCTGTCACTACATCAACCACTCCGGGTACCTGAAGGGCTTCTGATGCATCGATTGATCTGGAAAGTAGAACATGCACATAAATGAGTACAACACATGGTACAAATATCTCTAGTACAAGTAATTCAGTGAACTTTACGACAGAAGCATAATCCACTTGGTATTCTTACCACAGATCTTTACATAGAGAAGGAAGTGGAAAAGCATTGATTAGCATATTGAGAAAAAACAAATGGAAGGCATGAGCATCTGTGTGGGCACAGCATAGAACAGCTCTTTAAATTCTAGTTCTAGTACATACAAAATCTAAGAATATAGTTCCCTTCTACATTTTTTTTTGTACTAAAAGGGGTGAATGCATTAATATGGACTCTTCTGTCCATATCTGACACTATTTAAAGCACACAGTAAATAAATTCTTACCTCATTTGCAATACGTACCTCATAATATGGCCAAATCGGACAATAAGAACAGAAAATACTTGTTAACATACTTATGTGCTTATAGTTTTTCTTGCTTACATAATCTTTGCGTGGGCTTTAATACTGGTGACCACAGCCAGTGAAAGTTCTCCATCCACTGGACAAATGTCATCAATGTAAACTGCTTCGCCAGTGGTATGCTTAATACCAGACGGGTGCATGATGGGACGGCCCACAGGATCTTGTGGAGACTGTCCTGGTGTGTGGATTGTCCGGCTCATAGTTCACAAACGAGTTTCACCATGTCTAGTGCACACAGGTGACTCATGGGGGGTTACAAAAGCGACCCAGCCTTGGATTGCCTTGAGGCCCTGTCTCTCTGCAGAGACGACTCATGACTCACGGGGAGCTGTGTAGACAGCTTAGCCCTAGGTTGTCTGATGAACCCTAAACTAAACAAGGAGGTGGCTGTGCCATTCAAAGGACCAAAACCTGAACTGAGCCTTGAAATCCCTTAACAAATAGTATGCCCTGAGTCTCAATCCAACCATTATTCAGTTGCCTGAGGAAGCAAGGTGAAAAGCCCCAAAACCTGGAGGGTTTCAGCTTCAGTTTCAAATGACAACCTTGTGTATTCAAACAATCACAGACCAACAAAGGAAAGATAAGGGGAAACTCCACTCAGATGTACATAATCCATTTAGGCATATATCATAATCCACTCAGACGTAGTCATACACACCATTCCACAAGTCAGGGGATAAAAACTCTAAGATTCAGGTTGGAAATGGGGGAGTCACTTCTCCAACTATACAGTTGGCTTGTGAAGGAAACCCTTTCGCCCCTTGATCGGGACGCCGGTCGAGGTAACTTCCCTGGGATTGAAAGCCCTTACCTGGAGGGGTAAGTGAATATTGTTTATGCTTTAAGTTTGTAAACGCGTGCGTGCTTGTGGTTGTCTGTGAATCGCTTGTGGTTGTAATAATGTACTACTCTTGCCTTAAAAAATTGCAATAGTACATTCCTCCATTGTATCTGTAAAACCTGCAATAGTGGCGTGTTAAGTCTGTAAGTGAAGTTCAAATAAAACATTTGCTTGAACCTTGCAGTTAAGTCTGCGAGTGAAGTTCAAGTTGTTTGCTTGAACCTCACAGTTAAGTCCTTTTCTGTCACAGCTGGGCCAACATCCTGCAGAACAGGAACATGTATCCTCAAGCCAGAACAGTAATTATAGAAAGCTTTACTCAAAAACACTTTCTGAGGATGTTTTGTGATCATAAAATCCATGCGGAAACCATCTAGATTTTATGACAATATTTGTGGGACACATTATAAAGGTCTAATTCCATTTTTAGAATTCGTGCTGTAGTGCCCTGTCAGAGATCTGAGAAACATACTGTGTTAGATACCACTCATGTCTCTAGTAAATGGCAGTCTCTTCTGTGGAAAGAGTAAACTAAATAAATAGGAAAAAAATAAAAAATAAAAATCAAAAAAAGAGAGGTAAAAGGGGCAAAATGACTAGTTCACATGGTGGAACCATAGCAGACAAAGGAGAGCTAAAGTCTTCTGGATCTTATAGCTAGCCTGTCTGCTGGGTCCATACTGCTTCTGATAGCATCCTTGTGCAAGCCACACTTTTACAGACTTCAGCATCACCACTGCTTCAAACAATCATATTTCACATTGTTTACTTCAGAGAAAACATATCTGAAATCAGGAGTATGTTCAGGGATCACTCTAATTCCTTCCTGCCCATCCTCCTAAAGAGACAGGTAAATTAATATTCTGGCCAGCGCTGACTAGACTAAAAAATGGTTTCATCCAGGTTTTTGCTAATTAAATTCCCACTGACAATGCCCTCTATTACTTCAAAGACAGCCTGGAACTGAAAGCATTTCAGACATATATAATGAAAATACAGCTTTGGTGCTTTCTGTTGTTGAATTGCTGGTAGCTCACATTAACTTGAAACACTTTTATCAGGGACTGTGAAAATCTTCTAACATTTATGTTTTTGTTGGGCTTTTACTGAGTAAAGAGTTCTCTGTAAAACATATCTTCTTAGTCTCTTAAAGGAGAAGAAAACAAATTCTTGGCTGACACTGAAAGTTTTTGGTGGAAAACTGATAAGAAGCAGCAGAAGTTTGATTTTTAAAGTTTTTCAATTTTGCAACAAAACAAAAATATGGGTGAAAATTCTTGATGAAATTTGAAATTTTTTAAAATTGAAATCTACTGAACAAACTTTTTCACATGCCAACCACCTCTTCCTTTCATACTGTAGCTTTGCAAATAAATCTTTAAGGCTTGAACAATCACAGAGATGCTGCAGTAGGTTATACCATTTATTTGTACTGAGGCCCACTGGACAGTTTAACTAAATTCTGCTGAGCTCTTGCATAGCTGAAAGCTGTGCCCCTCCTTCAGCTGTGTCAGGACCACCTGATGCTGCAAAACACCTTGAGGGCAAAGAGTGCATCTGCACCCTGAAAGACCAGAAATCTACAAAAATATAAAAGATTTCCCACAGGGTCAACTGTTTCAGCAGCTTCACATAACCATTAGTGGAGGCTTAGGAATGAAAAGTTAGAAGGGCAAAATACTCATTAAAATAGAGGGTCTGTGGCAGTCCCAGCTACAAACACACCTCAGCTGATAGATCTGGACACCCTGGGCAACACCACTTTGTAGCATTCCCAAAGCACTCATCTTCTCCTGTGAGAGCTCAGCACACCTGAAGGGATACTGAAAGGAAGGTGACGTCAAAGCAGTGTTGTCAGATCCTTATTTCTAAAACAAAAGTTTTCCCCTCACATATTTTGAAGTAAAGTCTAGCACCTTTACCCTTCCCTCTCACATCCCTTAATCTTTAAAAAAGCAGAGTTTTCCTGCAGCCTGTACGCTGATGTGGGTATGCAATTCTTGTCCAGTCCTTACCATCTGATTTAAACCATGTAAGACTTCCAGGTAAAATCTGAAAAGGAAGCTGACAAGCAGAGTTCTTCTATATTCTACTTTTCCACCCAGAGCTGATGGAGGGAGAAAAATTTCCTCCAGCACCAGTCTGCAAGCTTCATTCAGCATCTGATCATTCCATTGCCTGGTAGAAAAATAGACTAACATGAACACACACTTCTTCATAAGTAATAGGCAGCTAAAGCTATTGTGAAGTATGTGGGAAGTAATAAGTGAATCAGCATAAGTTACATCAAGAAATAACCTATTGTTAGGGAGGACAGGTCAAATACAGATTGTGAGAGGCTGATGATGGGATCTCCACTGGCAGAATCAAGCAGACCCCATGCATCACACCATGACTCCCGCATTTGCTTAAATACATGAAGATATTCAGTACCTTCCTATGAGCTTCTCACAGGACTTCCTTGCACTGAGTATGGTTGAGCCAATGCCTCCATATAAAATACTCAGATCTACAATGGTGTCTGTGCCTGGACTGAAGAGGATTCGCATTCCAGAATTCACTATGGACAAAGCATTTTTCTGGCTTTCAGCCTGTCTGAAGGCTGAAATAAAGTCATCCTAATGGTAAAAAAAGGAAGGAAAAATTCCATTAATGGCAGAAATTGATTGAAAGAAAACAAATCTATTATTCCTTGTATTTTAGGTGTTACCACTGTCCAAAGAAAGCAACATTTTTAAAGAACAGTTGCTAGAATTACTGTTTTAGTTAAACTTTTTATTTTTCTTGAAGTACTAAGCTAATCATAGAGAGACATACTAAGAGGGGACATTATTTGAGGTTACCTACATGTAAGAAAACATGCCAAATTTTAAATTTTATCAGCAGTTTAATGACTTCAGAGTGCTGGAAAAGCAGTTCTGCTATAAGCCACTTCATATATGGCTGGTATGTCCTTTAAATCGAATTCCAGCTTAGAAAATAGTTGTTTCTTCTCCAGGACATGGAGGCCCCACTGTGTTAAGGAACCTGATTTTGTGAAGATTTTACACTTGGAGATTTTACATTTTATGCTACAGTAATGGCATTTACAGAGGGAGGCAATAGAAACAGCTGGGCTTTCTACTGTCAGAAATATTTTGTTCTGGTGAGAAATCCACATATTTTAAAAGAAAACATAATAGCAATTTCTTTCATGATCAGGCACACATGAGTCCTTGAAGAAAGTGTATAAAGTGCCCTTTCTGTATAAAGTGCCCTTTTCTGCCCCCAGAAAGAAACTTCAGATTCAGACAGCCACAGAACTTTTAAAGTAGGAGTTAGCAGGTTAGATCTGTCACTACGAGTATGTGATACTCTCATGACAAATGTAAAATTTAGGATTACATGTTGAACAGTGAGTCTTGTCAGAGACAGAAAATCCTCTCAACAGATTTACATTGCTTCACTGAAGCAACATTCACATCAAGCTACTCAAAACCAAAAGCCAGCAGCTGCCAGGTTTCCATCTACACTATCTGTTGACAAGTCTTGCAAAAAAAGTATGCATGTGCCTTTTTGTTGTGTCAGCGGAGTTAATCAAAAAGGCAATTCAGTATGAAAGTGAGTGGCAGAAGCAACCTCCCAAAAAAATGGTGTTAATTTCCTGTGGTGAGGCTGCCTAATCTCACATGTTGTTCATGTGGTGGCTGATAGATAATTTTCCTGCTCTTCGAAGTGTCCTTTTGAGTTTGCCAGCAGTGCTATTTTCTTTTATTCATTTTGTTGTCTCCACCTCTGCTGTTCTTAGGTGCAGCTGTCTCTCTCTAAAAGGCAAGACTCTGAAACACCCTCTGTGATAGCTTTAGTTCTGTGGCACAACTTGTCATGGGACAAAGCGGGTTGGGATTTCTTTTTTCTTTTACTTTGTGGAGGGAACTAACACATTCCTCCTTAATTTTCTCTTCCAGGCTGTTTGTCTCTCAAATCACCACTAAGGCTCCAAGTTTCTGGGCAGCAGCAGCACTGTTGCTGCTGCCAATACAGATCATGCTTTTGCAGGCTTTGAGCTCATGGGAATCTTGTTTTTCATGGGAAACCTGCCATGGCCAGCTAGCCTCTCATGGGCAGAAGCACTCCTTCAGCATGAGGCCACATATGTTTAGTATGCTGTATTGCAGTGGGCAGCTGCTCTGGGGACTCACCCCCTGATGTCAAGGTTGGCAGAGACTCCCTGGGTCACTCTCTCACTGATTTCAATCACAACAGACTAGCTTGTTGGTTTTCCTCTACTTGCCCCGTACTTTTCCTCATATCCACTAGAGGGACATCTAAGAACACAGTAACAGTGACACCATTTCTTCTGCCCCTAACACCCGAAAGCCACATGCTGCCACCTTTGGTCACAGTAGTTAGGACCTTATTTTGTGAGTAGTTGCAATGACAGCTCAGGACTGTTCAGTGTAAATCGCTAATTAGTGAGAAGAGGCTGGAAATGAGCTTTATTGCTGAAGACTGTGTGACAATATGGCATTTTCCCTGGAAATATTCAGGCAGCCCAAATTTCTTGTCTGGAAGGGGCACAAGAGAACATTTAAGAGTGGGGGAAAAAAACAGTATGAGGCCCAAAGACGTAGAAGATGATGGACAGCTGGAAGAAGTGGGAGAGGTGATGGAGGGATGCCAGAACTTTCTTAGATACTTCCAAAGCAGTAGTAACCCGCGTGTTTCAATGCCAACTGAAAATAATGGAAATATTCCCAGTAACTACGCTGGAACCTGGATGAAACCTCTGAAACATCAGGGTCTTACCTTCATAGAGTATGGGATGAGAACAGAAACAATGACCTCCTTGGCCTTTAGGTCTGCATGCTCACAGCCAGCAAGAAACTGATCATTTAAAAGAATCTGTCTTTTACCATCTGTTGGAGAAAACTGTAGTCTGTTATCAAATGTGGAGCAAGAAAGAAACATTTCAAGATTGCAGATTCACATTTCATTGAATCTGTGCAAAAGAATATATTAAGGCCAATATGGCCTTAGTGCAGTCTGCTCCATTCAGGATCTAGCCTTAGACTGCAAAATCCTTTGAGTGGAAAGGCTAATCTTTATGATACATGTTAAGTGCAATATATTTCCCTATATGAGTGATTTAGTTCCCCATCACACACAAAATACTAAGTACTTTATACTTTCTAGAAAATATATGTCTTACAAATGCTAATAATATTCAGAAAATCAGGGATCTAGGTTTAAATACAGCTATTTTGTTTCTCCTCAAAAGCTCTTAGACCATTAAAACATTAAAGCACAGTAAGCTTTTAAGAAACTATCAAGCACTGCAATGAGACGGAGAATCAGCCCTGTACATCTTTAGTTCAAATACAGTAGAAATTGTTGCCAAGATTTTCCAAAGTACCCACAGATTCTATGTGACAAGGATGGGACTTGCATGGGCTTGATTACTGGAAGTGTTATTTAAACATGATGCACATGTATACACCCACACATATGCAAAAAATGTACCAGTGACTTCAAGAGAAGTTTCTAGGTGCATGGCCTTAGAGAATGAACCATTTTTCTTAAAATGAGAGAGACATAAGCAATAAAAGCAAACAGCGGTGGAGTTACAAGATAAAGCTAACCTGTCCAATAAATGGAGCGATATAGCCAAAGTCTTTCTACCTGTCAGGCCTGCGCACCTCGCTTTCATGAGATTGCTAGATGTTGTTTCCTTTTGCCTTGTGAAATGGACAGATAGCATTTCTTACTAGCAGACACTTTTTGCCAGTTAAAATGACAGGCAAATACCAGGATAACGTTGTCCTCCATTCAGCAACATGTACCATTCTAATTCATCTAGGAGATGCACAGTAGTGTTTCATTTGAAAACTGTTACCTATAGCCATATTCTCTATTGCAGTGTTCTGCCCATCCGGCAAAGGTATTTGGCAGGGGGTCCAAAGCTTACCTTCTGATGCCAAATTGAGAACAGATTTGCTAACTGATAAGATTGGGTTCAAGTCCCAGGTTGATCCCCTGCTTACTATGTGTCCTCCTAAAGACTTTAACAAACAATGAGGTTATTTTTAGGCTTGCCCTTCTTACATGTAACAGGGATCTGTATCATAACCCCATTTATTCACTTAAAAGGCCTCTTGGAAGATCTTATATTTGTTTTGTTCAATCTTAATTGAAGTTCTACATACATGCTTTTTAATATGATTTAATTTATTGTTCCCTTCAAAAGTCCTTTATCATATCATCTCTGTTGAGAGACCAGGTTTACTTTCATGCCCCTCACCCCCCAAAGAGATGGCCATTCCCTTAATTAAAGGAAGAAATACAAGGTATTGAGGTAAGGGAATTCTAAAGGAAAATCAGGGACAAGATCAGAGATGCCTAACACATGATGGGTAAACAGCTATGCATTGATAGTTAAGCTAAAGTATGATTGGCTGCAGGGTGTACAGTACCTTACCAGAGACCCCCACTTTTCTTCTTTACTCAGCCTCTTCCAGTTCTCTGCTCAGCCAGTGAGCAGGGATAGCAGGATTTTCTCTGGTTGCAGTTCTCTGGATATTTGCCCCTGCTAACTAGCGTAGGACTCCCAATTATTTCATACAACTTTTGTGATGGTATTAACTATTTACCCTTAGGAGGCATGATCCCAGCCTCACCCAGCTTTTCTCCATATATTTGTAAGTCACACAGATATGTCTGTAATGTTGGCTTATTTACTGATACTGCTGAATACATACTGCCATGCTCCTGATCTGTTCTCCAGCTAGAGTTCTCAGGTGCTGCAAGAGAGCTCGGTAGATTTTTGTTTTCTCCTCTGCAAGTTTTGGGACTGCCTCCATCAGGATATCTCTGAGCTGGGCCAAGCAGCAGGCAGCTCCTATCACTAGCCCTGAAATCAAATGAGTTTAAACAGTGAAATCATAGTGCCACAATATAAATGCAATATATAGCTGATAAGGCCTCTAAAGATTTGCTTTTGTACACAGCTCTTGTCAGAAGGATGACAAAGAGAAGTGATAGTAAGATGCATTTTATACTCCATGCAATAAGAAATGCAAATACTGTTTGCTTATTCAGTGATGGTTCCCAGTATAAATGCATACCTGAAAAATATACATTGCATATTTGCATACACCAATGCACATCCCTTTTCTGTGCTGTGTATCCCCAAAGACATGGACAACAGTTGACTCATTAGGATGAAGGATGACCAAATTGTTGGAATCTTCCAAGACTGAGCCACAAACACTCAATCACACTTCCAGTAGTATCAGAGAAGCCACTACCATGGACTTCAGTGAATGCTGGAGTAATTCTGCAGAGAAGTCTTCAAGTGTTGTGTAGTGTTTTTTCTGAACAAAGGGGCCATGTTCTAAAGTAGGCTTTTATTGATGGATCTACTTAAATACAAAGTTGCACTGATATTAGCATAGTAATTTGAAAGTATTTATAATTCAGTAGCTGCTGTAAATCATGGAGTTTGGAGAACATAAGGAGAGAAAGAGGCAACTGTAACAAAATGTTAATTTCCCTAATTTTTAATAGCCTGATTTCCCATGGGGAACATGCTGCATTTCATTCTTTTGCTACAGGTGTAGTGCCTCCACTCATGGACGTGATGGGCTTACCAGATTGGATTCTTGTATGATGGGCATTAGCACAGCCCTTGTGATGTCAGCGCATCTGTGATAATTTCTATTAGCTGAGAATCCAGCCAAGCCACTCCAAAGAAAATCTTGTGATATTTTGGATTGGAAATTTATGTCTGAATATTTTTGTGTTGAAAATCTAGCCCTAACCTAATCGATGTTTTGTAGACTTTGTTAGATTAATGGTTGTGATAGAAAGGCTCATAATCTGTGAAAACAAAAAAAAGGCTGACTTAGGGCCTTCCCCTCTGTTTGCTGTCTGCAGAAATTTGAGATTTGAACAAATATATTTTTGCAGAACAGTTTCATAAATTGTCTGTCACCATACATCATCTCCAGACCATAGGTGAGCTGACATATTGGTTAAAAGGCTTAGTGAAATGATTGCTACAGAGAGAAAAAATTCAAAACATTCCACACCAATGACAGTCAATGGTTCTTTCTACTTCTGGTGTCAAAATACAAAACCCAAGTGAATTCAGTCGCCGCTCTTTGTACCATCAGTAGAGGTAACTTGGAGACTTACCATCATTTGTGCTAATCACAACATGCATTTCTGGAATCCTAACAGGATGGAGAATGATTGGATGATAGGCACCATGGTGATTTTTTTTTGAGTCCTGAAAGGCAAAGTATGGTAGTATGATTAAAGATCTGTTTGAAGAATTAACCATATTCCTTGACACAGAAACCAAAATGTTCAAAACCACTGTAACTAAGTAGTTTCAAAGTCTTATATTTTTTTGTTGTGCAGTATCTTGAATATCACATTTTACTGCTTTTACCAGGCCCACTTCATCTGCTTCTTTCTGCAGTCCAAAGGCTGATCTGAAGTCCAAAGTCCAATATTCTCTTTCCTGACTCTTGCTCCTTGCTCCTCTGGATTGGCTTCCGGTCCTTTCCTCTATCACATCCAGATTTCACCTCTCACCTCAGAGCTATACACAATTCCACACCTGCTTCATTGTGTTTCTAGCCACTTACTCCACCTTTCTATATGAGCTACGTAATTTTTGCGCTTCCCTTGTTCTCTTCTTGTGTGCAATGTCTTTAAAAAAAACCTACTCCCAAACTAGTTTATACATGCCGTAATGAGATTAGCTCATGACCTCTCTCTATTGCAAACCTCAGGCTTTCTATGTAGTCCTCTTTGCTGTGCAGTAGCTGCTTCAGAGCCTGATCTGATGACTACAGAGAGCTTTCCCTTCATGTGAATGGACCTGAAGTTTTTAGACTTAAGATTTTGACACTTCGCCAAGTACTGCATCATGAGGGTATACTACTAAACAAATGCCGTGCCCTTTGCTAGGCAATGTGCAGATAACTAGAAGACCCAAAGGGTTCTCTTTTGATCTGGGCCTTTATTGTCCCAACAGTGAAGGAAATATTCTTACCAAATTCCTCCTGACTGATTAGTCCCTCATAAAAAGGGATACTGACAATTTATTAAAAAAAACAAACTCCATCCATAATATGCAGAATCTAGCCAGTGCCTGGATATCATGGCATATGGGTTTACCATGCCCTTTTCATAGGCATTATTTATTTTGTGATGCTCAAGCTAATGTCGATGTGAAACACTTGGCTCTCATCAGCATGAGTGAGTCCTTCTTTATTCACACAAATTGTGTGTCTGAGGTTACTGGGAGGTTAGGCAGCACAAATCCTTGGGCTCAGGTGATGGTGGTGCTAGTCCTAATCTAGTTATTGGTATGCTGCAAAAAATCATAGGAAATTACATTGGCCTAAATATTGAAGTGCAATCATTGTGGTGAGAGAATGCATTTAGGATCCCCAGAAGATAAAATGCAAGATTATGTGCCTACTGCATAATGTAATCCCTGTGTCAAAAGATCTTTTGTCCTTCCATACCCACACTGGTGTTCCCCACAACCAGGGGTGCCTTTGGATACTTGGCTTTCAGGTCCAGAAGTTCCTTCAGGCTAGGGGGAGAAATCCATGTTGTTCTCTTGCCATGGAAAATCAGAGTTGTTCTTTGCTGCTCTTGAGCCATTCCCTGTGGTGGAAATGACAAAGATTTAGTAATTTTGACTAATGTCAATATAAACGACAATATTGCTAAGTAGGACACTGTGTCATGATAGATGGTGAGACATTAATGGTGCTTTTCATCTGAGGTTCCTGTCATGCTGTACAATGCTGAGATTTTATCGTAACTATATTATTGCTCAAGAAACAGAGACAAGAACAAACTAAATGACTCGGTAAGAGACACACTAAATGAGTGGTAGGAGAAGATTAGTCTTCTGTTTTCCTTCCTCCTGCTCTGATAATTCTGAAAGACTCCCTTTGTTTATGATGTAAACAATAAAGCAAGTGACTGGACTTTGTGGGAAATCAGGATGCCAAAATCTCACTGTGTACGTGACAGAATACAAGAAGTGTATTCTCTTAGGGAGGATCACTGCATCCCATTTGCTAAGTGCCTTGTATCTACTGTACTAGACCCAGACAACTTTCTACAATATGTAAAATGGTTTTTAAAATTAAAGTACCTACTTTCCCATTTCTCTGCAAAGACTAGTCTTTTCAGAAATATTGTCTCCTTGGGATGGTTGATAGGTATTTACATTTTTGTTTAATCAAAGTGTTTTTCAGGCACCTCCTGTCTTACAAGACTAATATATCCTTTTTTTCCCCTGAGAATACCATATATGTTCTTTTCATATTTGCCAAGTGCCATGTGAAATCATGGTTTCAAAATATGCAAAAGCAATCACGGTGAAATGCCTGTCCTTCCAGACAATGCAATGAACAAACAGACCAGTGGACAAGCCAGAGAACTGCTGCAGCTATGGACTGACCTTCTAGGTAAAAGACATGCCTGAAACACAATAAAGAAGCTGTGTGTCTGTGGAACCAGTCATAATCTTAGTGGTGCGGGCACACTTCCTGCCATAGAAGAATCTGTCACTAAGTATTACTGCCTAGGTATCTTCACAGCTGCATTTCACATGCTTTTTCCAGTACTCCAGACATTTAAAACATATTCACCAAGCAGGTTTAATTTCTAGACACAGACCTTAATGCTCAACCTATTTAAAACTACTGATAGCTTGAAACAGACTCTAATGGGATTTGAACAAGCTCAGCATAATCAGTCAAGGTCATGTTAAAGACTTTGTGTAGCCTGGAGAAGCAGTTCACTCCTCCTGGCAGCTCAGTCTGAACATGTAGAACAGACGACAGCATCTCCTTTCTGGCTGAACAGCTTTTTGAGCCAGCAGCAGTTTAGGCAAGATCCTTCATCCAAGTATAAAAGTTGCAAAATATCCCTTTAATACTTGCATTCTTAAAGCACGAGTCTCTCAAAAGCACGTCAAGTAGCAGAAAGGCAAATCTGCCTTCCACTTCATGATTTCATAAAGGAGCTTATGCCTTACTACGCATGTTCTGCACTAAGAGGCAATCATTAACAAGGAAGTTGTACTCTATGACAAATGTTTACAAAGCCAACTGCCTTGCAGCAAATAGCATTCTGTAATGCAGTAACAAATCAAAGAACCATGCCATGCTTTCCCAGAACTCAAATGAACTTTTGTGTATCTAAGGTGGTTGTGTAATAGCGGCAAGAAGTGCCCATGAATATGTGCAAAAGGAGTGCAAACAAGAAATTTCACAAGAAGCTGTTGAAACTTGAGTGAGGATTAAAAAACACAGCCTGGACCTGCCTGCTTGGATTCTACTCAGTCAGGTCTGGGTAAATCCTGCACTACCATTTTCACAGCTGTCTTCTCTTGCCTCTCTCTACAGATCATGGGCACTTTCCTCCTCCTCCTTTCAGTTTCCATCTGTTCTTCTGTGACTCTCCAATAACTACCACAATAAACCCTCTACTTCTTTTCTCTTCAAGTCCTTTGCCTTTCCTGTGGACCTGCAGCATTTCCCACATGTGAATCCAGTCTCAGGTTGCCAGGGTCTATGTACCAGCTGGAAGGAAACAGTGGGTCCTGTGGTCACTTGAATCCAACAGAGAATCACAAGGCAGAAAAGATGGAGAAGCTCATTTGGGAACTTTCAAAGAAAATACTATATTCCACACAAGAGGCCAAGGGATCCAAAATGAAGTGGTTCTGAGCAAGGAGTTCTTTAGGGAAAAGTCTGGAAATACAGTTTTGGTTCTGGAGAGGTAAACAATTTCTTGTTTGAAAATATGAACTATTTGTAATAATGACAACATATAGATTATCAACATTGAAATGCCTTACTATGTTTGACTAAAATTGATCTTTTCCATCTATCTGAGGACAGATCTTTCAGCTTAACAAAAACATCATGTTTTCAACATCTGCAGTAACTCAGTCATGCTTGCATGACAACAAAAGTCAATAAGACCTACCGTTACTTCAGGAGGAAATATAAATTCCTGTGTTGGATCCACGGGTGGGAATTCTTCTGTATTGCAAAGACCTGAATGAATCTGCAAAGAAATTGGGGGGGGGGAAAGGAGAATGCATATTTTCAGAGTAAGTTGCAAGTCTTTGTCAACAGATTATATTCTTTCCTGAGGTGACACTGAGTTTTGATACTTTATAGTTTGAGCGGCATTCAAAAATTCAAGATGCCAAAACTGATTTTTAATGTTTAGTTCTGTTATACCTATTCACAAACTACTATCATACTCATCACTCTCAAGCCTTTGCTTGAAATACATCAAGCCTCAAGAAAGATCTTGCCATATTTCCTGAAACTGGTCATAGCAAATGTGTAGCAGGCACATTGGGTGAAATATCTACTGCAGGAAAATGCAGTGCTGGATGGTATAGTTACGTTCTTTTCATATACTGTGCCTGTTAAGGAGCTTTCTGACAGAGAGATTTTTGACATGACAACAATGTAGCAGTCCATGTGATCAGAACGACTTCTTGTGTGCTTAAGGAGAGCCTCTCCACCCTTGCATAAGCACTGCAAGAACTAAATGCTGACAGCACACCATAAAAATTAGCTTTTTCTACTTGTTTACAGATGTCTTTTTTCTCCTGAGGCGTCTTGTGAGGCTATGCATCTTCTGAGCTTTCAGGAGCTTACATGAAAGGCGACTCTGGATATGCCATGTTACCAGTGCTGGTTAGTTTTTTCTGCCTCACTGATTTATCTTCAGAATCAAAAATCTTATCACACCAGATAGCAACAGGTCTCAAGTATATTGAATAGGAAAAGAGACTGACATATCCTAGTCTGAAGTCTCTTATTGCTTCCCCAAGCAGTCATTATCTCTGGGCACTCTGAACAGATCGTGGCTGTGGTAATTATAAGATATGGCTCTGGATGACCTAGTCTACTGACTGACTCCATTGATGAAATGGCAAAAAATTCTGTGTGTCCCTTGATCTTCACAATAATTAGGCACCAGGTATTTAACTTGGATGAAAGCAACTATGAGGAATGCAAATCAGTGAAAGCCAAATAAGAGAGCACCCAAAGTAAGTGCTGTTTTGTAACTGGCAACTGCTGCCCTGTCAGATTCATGCTTCAAAGAACCTTTGCAGCAGCTGGCCAACAATTTTCAGTTCTTAAAGGGGCAGAGACAATACACACATGCACAAACGTACACGCACATCCAGTTACACTCCTTGAGGCTCTAAGGTTTTTCACTGCCAAAACAAGTTTTCCTCCAATCACCAAAGACCTTTTACTTTAGAGACTCCTTAAAGTTTTTCAGTGAGAGCAAATTTATCCAAGGAGTTCAATTCCTCATCATGAAGCAAGATGGAGTTATATTAGGGCACTATGGTCTCTTCTTGCAGGTGGATGGAGACAACAAGATCTGAGATGCACACAGGGAATGGAAGACCTTTCTGAAGGGCTTATGTGTACTGGAGTTCCCATGTGTACCCTTATACATAATAGTTGTGGAACCTTTGCCAGAAGAAACACAAATGAGGTGACTTGTGATTTTAGGATGTGCATATGTAGAGCGAGAATAAAACATGTATTTTGAAGCAATACCAATATATCAATCACTATAGAATGCAGAAGAATGAAACACTTCTTCCCTGAAGATCTCAGAGCCACTAACACACAGTAATGCTTATGAAAGGCTTTACAAGTACGAACTAACATTGCACAGGAGTAGCTCTGATTCCTCTTCAGAAATTTAGCATTGGTGTCTCGAGCACACAGAAACAAGCCATGCTGATGGCTGCAGAACTTCCATTAAGGGAGTTCAACTTCACATCAAGACGAGCTTTTTTAAGAAAGGTGTCTCTGATCAACAGTTTTCTTCCTCACAAAACAAAGCAGACTTAAAATGTTTAATATTGAGATCCACACTCTCACTGGAAAATGTCACTAAAAAGGTCAAACCTGTCTGCATTCTGACTACACAGCAATGCAGATAGGCTTGTGCTACCTTTCTGCAGCACCGAGAGCACAAAGCACGGAGGTCAGTCTGGACTAAATGCCCAAGGACAAAAAAGTAGCTGCTGCTATAGTTCAAAATGGCCCTTTTCTACAAATTTTATAATGCAAACAGAAGATAATGAAAAAACCTAATGTAACTTACCCGACCTCCTGTAGAAGATGAACACACACGTTCTTCCTCATCCAAGCAACATTGTCCAGTTGCTCTGAGTTGGCAACATGTTGGCTTCTAAAGAAATCGTACCCTACTCTATAAAAGCAATGAGGCAGCTTTGTGATTTATTTGTAAATTAATGTTTTGATTCTTCCTGTTCCAAAGCAGATTTGTACAGTCACTTGAAGTTGCTCCAGGAGACCTCTTAAACCATAGGGCCCCTAGGAGTGAGTTCCCTTTGGGTATCCATAGGTAAAGTATCCATAAAGTATCCATAAAGTAAATGGAAAAAACTCAAAATTATTTCAGTGGTGCCTGGATCAAGTCATTGGAACTGATGCAAAGGATTCTTAAGTGCACTGCAAGGGTACATATAAACCTAAAGTCAGTGCCCAGCACATTTAAAAACTAAAAAAGCCAGATTTTCCAAAGGCTCAACCAAAAAGAATTTCCAAATGAAGCTAGATTCCAGGTAGGTACTTCAAGGAGGCTCAGTCTTTTCAGATGCTACCAACTGTCCCAAAATAAGAAACACATTTGAAAATATTGACCTACCCTAGCAAAAGATGTGTAGCTGTCTGTAATTGACCTGTATCCTGTGCAACGGCACAAACTACCTGAAATAAACCATGTGATAATCAATTATAAGAAACCAGAACAATGTTTGGGAGCACTGGCATAATTGGGAATGGTCTGGCATCAAACTTGTAGATTTGAAATGGTGGAATTTATGTCCCTACTCTCAAATGGGCAAAATCACATCTATAAAAATAAGAAATATTATTTTTAAAGTGATTATGATGTATGATTAAAATTTATTATTTTGAAGTCAATTTCTAATAATAATATGAATTATTTTTATGAATGTATGTAAAAAATCAAATTATGAAAAGCATCCAAAAGCAAATACTATGATTACTACTACAACTACAGTCTTTGGGTTTTATAATCCAATCAAAAATCTACTGCCATCTGTCACTATCATGGTTTTCATATACAATTAATAGCAATAGTAAAACCTCTACTGGAATTTCTGGCACTTCCCTCATAAAGTCAAAATCTTCTGGTGGGAGGGGTCAATTATTTTGGGAGCTATAGGAGTGTTAGCAAACTTGGAACTAGAAAGTGAGTTGAAGTTGCTTCACCTGTTGTAGTAAATCTTGCTTGAAGAGCAGTCAATATTTCAGTAGGCTAAAATGTCATGTAATCTATTTCCCCTGTAACTATTGAAACCTGTATTAGGGACTTCATATTATTGGTAGGTGAGTACTTACACTGCAGACAAAATAGAACCTGCTTTTTCACTGTATTCATTGTAACTCTGTACTCATATTGCACTATATTGAGGCTGCTGGTGTAGGAGGGCTATAAAAACAGGCTGTTCTAAATGCAGGGATTTTCGGAAATATTTAGCCACTGCTAAATGCCACTGTGTATCCTATTTGAAGTCTCTAGTGTGAACCACCTTTTTATAATCTTGAGATGTCCTTAAACCACCATGGCTATGACAAAATACCACTTTGGAATATCACCTACCGCTCTTTGAGTCAAATCATACTTATGACCTTGGCAATCAAACATTTATCCCTTTATTATACTTTTTACAACTTACTGTCTGAAACCTGCCATCCAGAGCAGCAATTACCTGCTCCATGGAAGGTTCCGCATGGTTTCTCAGTAAAGCATATACGGACATCACCATTGCAGGGGTGCAGAAGCCACACTGGGAGCCATTGCATTTGGCCAGCCTTTCCTAGAACAAAACAGAACAGGCCCTGAATCCAGGATATGGGTTCACTGGCTTTCTGAATAGCCATCTTCAGGTATGCCATCTACTGGCTGTAGGCCAGTAGCAGCATTTTGACTATCCCACTATGACCATTCATGAGGAAAATGCTCAGAGCAATCACCTAGTTAAAAGATAATACTCACTCCAGTTTAGACCCTCATGATCCTAATTCCTTGATATGAGAACAGAATAAGGCCCAAGACTTTCAGTTTAGACATCAATCATGTGTTAAATATTTCTAACCATGAAGGACAGAACATAGAACATCTCCTTAACCAGAGCTTCAGCACAGACCAGTCCCAGAGTCAAGACCCTTGGAAAATAATACTGAGAAAAAAGAGGATGTTTAGAAAACATTCTTAAATCTATGTGGTCAGACTGTGCTTTTCAGGGACAAGCCAGAGTGGAGGAAGTAAAGAGCTGACCTAATCCAAGGGAAATCTCTGGCACTCAGGGAAAACGTGTCTAATTTAATACCTGTCAGTCTGGTTGCCACCTGGAGTCACTCTTCCCTTACTACAACATCTCAATGCAATGGCCAGATGCCATACTGGTGACTAAATGAAACATTCCTCCCCATCTGAAAGCTGGCATCCTAGATGGCATACAGTTTGATAGCCCTGTGTTGTGGAGATTGCGATGTGCTCCCTGCATGCTAGTACATTAGGAGGAACTCCTTCCATGCTCCATACAGGGCCAATCACAACCCAGCAATTGCTGTATTACTTCCTAAAAACACCTGTTCATCTAAAAAGATTAGATAAAATTCAGAGTTTCTAGAATCCCTTCAGAGACTCCACATTGCATAGACTCACAGCATCTTCTCACAGATCCCAACTTCATTACAGACATAGGACAGGAAAATCTCATTATCTTGCAGCCCTACACAGTCCAGCTTACTCTCACCTGAATTGGGTGAATCCTGGGTTTTATGCTTCCAACCCCTTCCACAGTAGTAACAGCAGCACCATGCAGTGAGCATATGGGGAAAAGGCAGGAGTTGGCAGGACGATGTCTTTGAGGTGTGAAGGAGAACTGTGGTGTTAAATAGCTTTGTCATATGGGTCCATGGAGGAGGAAGCAAAGGATATATACTCCAGCTAATCTAAAAATGCTCAGATTGAGCAGAAAGGCATGGTGAGAAGGATATGCAAGCATACAAAATCCTGCACTTGGACTGTGAGAGTATGCATCCGGCTCCTACAGCTGGGACTTAGGCATTAAGTGATAAGCTTTTCTAATTAAAGAAGTGGAAGGTTACATAAAAAAAAAAAAGAAAAAAAAGTACTACATATTTTGTTGAAACCCAAAGTCTAGAGCCAGATGTGATGAAGTCAGGCACAGCATCTATAATGGAACAAAGTTTCAAGAGCCAGGGAGAGAATGAAAGTAGAACTCCTAAATTTGCTGTGGGCAAACCAGTACGATTGCAATGTAATGTGTCTATTGCTGAAGACCATGGAGATTTTATCAATTATTACATGAAACATCTAATGAAGACTTATTAACAGTCACATATCCTCTAGCAAGCACAAAGGAGTCAGGAGAGGCAGATGAGAAAAGGGCTGCTGAAATCTCAAATAATAAAGAACACAATTTAAAAACATAATTTCCCACAGAAAGTTGGGGGGGGGGAAGTTGGGGGTGGGGTTGGTGGTTTTTTTTGGTTTGGTTTTTTGCAAAGATTGAAGAGAGAGGATCTAAATCTCTGTT
This sequence comes from Harpia harpyja, assembly GCF_026419915.1. Taxonomy (NCBI): domain Eukaryota; kingdom Metazoa; phylum Chordata; class Aves; order Accipitriformes; family Accipitridae; genus Harpia; species Harpia harpyja. The sequence goes on along the minus strand of NC_068946.1, from coordinate 26,406,327 downwards.
ACTGTGTGACAGTGAGGCCAACCCTGTAATCAGCTTTGTAGAGGAAAGTTATAGGTAAGGCTTTTAAATATGTACCAGAACTTCCCAAAATCCATCTAAATGGAAAGAAACCAAGTATTTCCCAGCGAATGTCAGTTTTCTCAAAACACCAGATTACTATTTCCAAATATCAGTGCAAGCATACTGTATCTGCTTGGCAACTGGATCATATGTGGATATCATCACAGTGCAGGCACCACAGCCTCCTACTCCACAGCCATATTTTGTACCTGAGAGATGGACTGCAAAGGAGACCATTAAAGAAAAAAAATTTCAACATTCAGATGTTATTTTTTCTTTATATTATTCTGAGTCTCCCTTGTTTTATGTCCATGTGCACAATTGGAGGGATCTTCTGACCAAATAGCTCCGGAGACAGGAAAATGTGTACAAGATAGATGAAAATAGAGGACATAAATACATGAGAAGGGTAAGGACAGGTTGAGAAATGAGTGTGAGGCAGACTTCCAAGACAGAGTTTTTCAGTCTCTACAGTCAATACCTGGTAAATGGCCAAAAGAGTGAAATCAGGACCCTATAAGTGGGATGGGTTGAACAAATACAGCAACAGGTCTTATTAGCCTTACTCATAATATTTTCCTAATCCTTACACATGATTATCTGTATCTTGCATTTGCAAAACAGTACCAGCAGAGCTCAGTATGTTTCCAGTGCTGCTTCCTGAACATCCAAGGAGTACAGTAATTTAAAATGGAGCACAATACCCAAGTGCACACAGCTAAATTCTATATGGAAGGAATCCCTCCATTATGTGCCTCAGTGTAAAGGCTCCACCCTCAAATCACAATCTTCTCTTGGTGTTGCAGTGCCCTGCAGTCCAGTGGAATCTATAATTTCCTTTCATTTTAGCTCCTTTGCAGAATGATACATAATCCTATTACTCTTCCCACTGGGTGTGTGCATTTGCATCCATTTTGCTTAGGTACTAGATGATGTCTTCCATCTGATTTCACCATGTTTCTAGATTTCTTTATACCCAGTGCAATTTTATCCACTAGTGCATTCCCACTGGTAATCAATATATGACTAATCATATTACACTACTTGACTGTTAAAGAGATGCTAATTATTCCACTGAATGCTTGGACAATGCACAATCCAAGCTAATAAAAATGTGCAGCTAATAAATTACTTTCCACTACTGCCCTTCTCCAGTTAATCCTTAAATTAATGTTGTTTTTCTGCCAGCATAGAAGGCTTTCAACAGCAATACTAAACACACTTGCTTAACTTTATAACCTGCATGGCAGCTTCTTAGCTGGGATAACTGCCACTGAAGTCAACAGAGCCCTGACAGCAGTTAGCAACCTGAAGAGTCTCAAATGACAGAAAATAAAGATAATAAGATAATAAAATCAGCTTATGCAAAACTCTTTGAAGGACTGGGGCCTAAATAAATTATTTACTATGGAAGTAGTTCTGGGGTAATTTCTTTAGTTACTATTTTCATCACAAATGTACTGAAAGCTTTTTGTGCTTTGGGAGGCTGTAAAGATTTTGGGCAGCATTTAGAAGAGTTACGCTCAAACTTTACAATGTTACATCCCTGTAACTAACACACACAATGCACATACAGCACTGGATTGCTCTGCCGAGAAAAAATACAAGGTGAGTTGTGTAATTTCTACTTATTGTTCTGTTTACATTGGATCCCAAAGTGAAACAAATCATCTTAGTCCCCAGTTGCAGTAATTTACAGAATTATAGAACTCAAAGGTAAAGCTCAAAAAAAGGATATGCTTCTTTCTTAGATAATACAGCAGCAATTCTTCAGCATCTAGCTGCCTATTACCTACATTATGAAATAAAAAAAGAGATTATGAGTTAGAGAGGGATTTAATACAATCATCTCACAAGGATTAACTGTGATTTTGAAATGCAGTGATTGTGGATTAATGTGGTGTGTTTGTTTGGCAACAGGATCCTGTCACTTGATCACAATCTGCAGACAAATAAATGAATGGCTCAGGCAGTATTAGTCAAATATATCCTTTTAAAGTAATAGAAATAATAGTCTACTGAGAGAACTGAAAGGGAAGAGAGACTGAGTAAGCACTGGATGGACAAGAGTAGAAAGAAAAGTCTTTGGACTAGATCCTTTGTTGATTCTTATCAGCATGAATCAGAAATCCCTTCACTTGTGTGTGTGAAAATTCTGTGTATTTTTACCTCCTTGAAGTTTCTATTAACGCTTTCATTTGCAAAGACCCATCAGCATAAAAGCAGAGGAAAATCTTAGTATAAGAAGAGCAGGGAGGATACTAACTATATTTTAAATGTAATGAAGTTTAATGTGTATGAGTAGGGCTTACGCAGGCCTTGTTTTAGCCTTGTCTCAAGAATGCTGATGTATCCTTGGCATGCTTCAGCTTGTTGGAGACAAGATAACACAAACAACTTGGAAAACATTTTTTAAGACCCATCACTGCAGAATGAAAAGACACTGAACCTCAGGCTTCTCTCAACAGTTCTGCTATACCAGCAGCGTGCTCCAATTTACCAGGTGTAAGACAACATGAACTAGTTCAGGAATTTATTTGGAACTGCGGAGTGAAATAAGGTTTCAGGGTATGCCTTTAAGCACAGGTGGCATGTAATGACAGATATAATGATAGAAAAAAATTGAATTACTTTTCCTTAATTCACCTGGTAAAAAAAGAAAGCCAGTACTCTCTCTCTAGAGTAAAAATGTTGACCAAACAACTGAAAAATATCTCTAGAAAAATACATAGCAAGGTTGGTTTGTTTGTTTTTTAACAAAGAAATAAAATCCCTTCATTTCAGCTTATAATATATTTTGGGTGATGTGTTTGTTAATAGGATTTTTCATTCACTTGACAAGCGAAGTAAGAAAAGGTGACAAAACATCTTAGAAAATGAAATGTGAGCTTTTGGCATCAAGAACACAAGAAAATTAACTTATTTTCTTTTGGTGAATTACTGAAACTATATTAGTAAGCAGCATATTCTTTTACTAGTGATGTATTTACTCCAACTACACCAACTTTAGGAGTATATTAGTATAAGGTTTTAATAAACAGATATCTAATTATAATTCTAAAAATTCTGTTGATATAAGGGGTGACACAATGTCACTCAAACTTTGTAAAAACTGTGGTAGAATGCAGGATGCTATATGTAAGATCACAGACAAGAGATGATTATCCACGAATAAACTGTTGCCCCAGAATAACAGCTTTGCTGAATATGAACAGTAAACATTAAAGCACTGTTGTTCAAAAAAAAGTATTAAAAAACTTACCTTCCTGCCATTCACAAAAAAGACAAGCTCATCTGTTGGGGACAAGCCATGCTATTGCATTAAAGTCTGAAAAACAAAGCTTTACACATCAAGAGAAATTAATTAAATGCTATATGCTCCTGAAGATCAACTGAGTTTGCTTTGTTCTGCAGAATTTATTTTCAGACTGAGCATCAAATTAAGTAGATGGGGAGGAGCCAGCGTAATGTATGTTGTTTCTCAGCAATTAATACATGTTCAGATGCTAATGCACCAAACTTTCTACTCCTGCTCCCCACTCCAATTCTTCTCTGGTGAGCTGAAATAACCTGGAAAGAATTTGAGCCCTCTAATTCTAACCTTGTAACCTAAGAGATAAGGCACTTAACTGTGAAGGGGGACTTCTGCATTTGAGCTACAAGTGCCAGGCCTGTTTTTTTTATATTATCCAGTAACTGATGAATTTAGAATACGTAGGAATTCCTGAAGCTAGAACTGAGGACATGCAACATTACCCACTTCTGTGGGGTGTCAAATGCCAAGCTGTGGAGCCATGCTTCTCATTTTAGCTTGTCACTGACCTGAACTATCTATATTTTTTTTCCTGCAGAGTGACCAAGTTTTAACAAAGTCAAGATTACTACTACACACACATTTAAAATTTCCTTCTGGTTATCTCTGTGCCATGCCAGCTTTATACCCTGACTGCTGTGGGTGCTATTGTAAGATGACCATACTCTAGATATATTAATGTTCTTAGAGAGAAAAATCCCAACCCCTAATCTGGGATTCTAGATTCTTATCCGTTTCTCTGGATGCGTGTCCAGGAAACAAGGTAATTAATCTTTAAATGCTTTTACAGCTGGCCTTTATTTTTTTTTTAGAAGGGGACTTATATATATGTCTTTCAAAAGTCTCCATTTGTGTATGTTCATGTCTTTTGTTTCATTTACCATTTTTACATTTTACAGCAAAGGTCTCTGTATTTCGAGTCAGAGTAGGCTTGCAGGACAAAGTAGTCAGTCCCAGATCTTCTACCACTCTCCATTAGAAGGAAAGAAAATGATTCTCAGCAGAGATATGCTGCTGCTTTTGTGTTTTAGCCCCTAATGTATGCCCGAGAGCTACCACAATGCAAGCACTGAAGCGATGTCAGTCACTAGGTCCTGCAGGCAAAAGCCCTAATGGGTCCTGCCAACTGCAGCACTGCTACAGTATTCCACGTGTTGTAGGTACAACGATGCAGGTTCAAAGGCCTAAGAAGAGAAAGAACCAGACCCAATACTAGATCTAATTTTCAGAGTACTAGGTCTCCAAACCAGAACCTAGTATTTATGTTAGGTGATTAAGGTTACACACACACACAGAATGGGAGTACGAAGGGTGGATAGTGATAGAAACACTTCCTTCATGAAGAAAATAAGTAGAAAGAGTTCTTCTCAACCATCTCCAGTTTGGGTGTTTCTGAACAGTGCACGTTAATGTATCAATAGCCATCCAATGTGTCAGTGCCTTTGGAGCCCTAACCTTTCTGCTTATCTAGACCTCTGAGTCTGCACATTTTAAAAAATATTAAAAATGTAACAAAACCCCCCTCTTTAACACCTGTATAGTCTAAGAAAATTTCTTTCATAATATCCCACGTAGCCATAGTATCATCTGTCAGGTTGTTTAATTGCTGATATTTCTAGCTTCCATGCATATCCCAGCATATCCCAGGATTTACCCACGTTTTGGGACTGTTATCAATACCTGGGGTTGTGAGCTGTCATTAACAAGCCCATGCAGTGAAACTAAGAAGATGTTTCAAATCAGAAAAACTAATTATGGCAGCAGCATTCAGATTTTATTTGATTTATTGACTTTCTTACAATATATAAAAGCCAATTTAATACAAAGAAAGTGAAGAAAAAGAAGTAAAAACCAATGGGCCTTCGGCTGCCTAAACCACACTTCTAGTGCCACTTCAGATGATTTGCTATAACCTGCTCGGCCTCCAGTTGCTATGTCATATCTTCCAGTCCTGTGTTCTCCTATGCCTCTGCTGCCTTATGACATCTAACATGGTCTAGACACCTATGTTTAAGCAGTTGAATTTTACCTACTCATAGTGGTTACAGAGAGACAAACAAATTGAAACAATAAAGACTTCATATCTTAATAGCCAATGCAAAACCAGTTTAACCTACTAACCTGATTCCTGTTACAGATACAGTGTCAACTCCTAAAAGTGATGGAAGGCAAGAAGAGAAAACAGTATGTGGAAAACTGAGGAGCAGTGAAATAATACGAGCCTACACGCTGACATGTCAAACAAATCAAAGCCATTTATTTTCATTACAAATGGCAGTCTTCATGGCTCTGGAACTATCTGACCTGTAAGTAACTGGAAGAGCAATCACCACGCTCAGCAAGGAATAACTGATGCAGAGGTTCACTGAAACCACACATTGAACGTACAAACTACTGCTTTTCCCAGTTCTACTTTCTTATCAAAGAACCTGCTGCAATTTTTCAGGTGTTACTTTGGGTAACTTCTGTAGACTCAATAAAAAAGTGAAGTGTTTTCTCTGTGTTAGGATGTATCCCAGATCAAAGCCCCAAATTCAAATACCATGGAGATTTGTGTATTTGTGTGTTTGTGCGTTCAGAACTGAAATCTCAGTTTTGCACTTCAAGAGGGGGAAAGGCTGAAGTTCTCAGTCAGTTCAATATTGTGGATTCTGATGCTGAAGTCTGAGTATTTTGGCTGGAGCTTTCATAATATATTAACTTTGATATATTCTGTGTAATTTCTTGCTCTCATCTTACGTTGCAAATATATACATACTTCAAACTTAATAACACCAGAATTTCTGTTACCATTTAATACACTGCTGCTTTATAGTTTCCTGTTTTCTCCAGGTGCTGCTACCTGGGTGTGGTCTAATCCCACTGCACCCTAGGCAGCATCAGATGACTGATCTTTGCAGATCATCTTTTGATCTCATTAAGGTTTTCCTAACTTCTTTAGCACAGGAGTGGTCAAGAGTGGAAGAAAGCTCTTAACTGTACTTTCATGGCTCAATATAGTCCTGAGCACAGGATTAAGCACTGCTTAAGAATCCTTCCCAGAGACAGGTTCATCCAGTCTCCTATTCAAAGCACACTGAACTCCATGTGAGTTTTCCCATTAAGTTCAGAGGCTTTTGGCTTGCTCCATGAGAAAAAGAAAGCTTCCAGTGGAAATTGCAACTAAGTGACTCTTCCAACATTTGGGATAAAATTCATCTCCTATATATGTAGGTCAACCATAGCAATTTGCCTGGCATAGCAAAAGAAAATCATAACTCTTGTTTCTCGCATGTTTTTAACACAAAGATGTCTGTGCCTAAAGAATCTAAAGCAGCTTTACTACAAATTAGAGCATCACTTCTGATCAAAAAGGGACTGAATCCAACAAACAAGGTTCTGATTCTTCAACAGACAAAGATCTCTGCACTCATGCTCTACTGCAAGACTCAAATCTAAATTAGAAAATTAACTGAAGCCATTAAAAAGCCATTTATCATATGAAGTTGTTAAGGGCAATAAGTGGCAGTGTTATCTAACATACCTTTATACTTCATCCTAACTTTCTTCTCCTGCAGCATTTGAGCTGAGCTGTTCAGCAGCTTGTTGAAGATACACGCTTCAAATGCAGGAGATGTATTTCTAGCAATTAAATGCAGTAATTTAAGCGAAGTACTGTAATGAATATACTGGATGGAGAATGAAGATAAGGATAGAAGATGTAATATGCATATTTTTGGTAGCTGATTCTATTCTGAAAATGAGAAAGTACATTTATCTGTGTGTTGATTAGTGTGTTTTGGGGCAGAAAATCAGTTTTCCATTCCATTCCGTTCCATTCCATTCAGGTCTTGTGCACTCTGGTTTGTCATTCATACAGATATGGCTCGAGGAGTGGAGGAAGCAGATTCATTGTTTTTCATCTAAGAGAACAAGCAAGAAATGAAAAGAGTGACTTGTTAATATTATTTGACCGGCAAACTCCCAATATTGCCCTTACCAGGTGCCTCCAAGTCACTTCACAGTGTTCTACAGGAGATACCTACAGAAGATGGCTGGAAGGAAGGTCAGTGATAACTGGGGTCAGGGGGACACAGGGATGGAGAAGCATGGTCTCTGCACTGGTGGACCTCACCTCCTGCAAGCTCCTGCGATGAGAGTAAGCCCATGAACCTATTGATTTGGGGGCCAGTGATGCCCCACCATGACCACAGAAATACTACAGGAGTAATCTGTGAGTGAGAGCTCAAGAGTTTCTATGGCAGAACTTCAGGCACAGTATGGATTTATATGCTGACAAGGGCCTTGCTTCACAGATGTCATAGGCTAAATAAAAACTTACACAGAAAAAGAATTGTAATAGCAGTGGGAATATGACTAGTGAACAGTTGCAGAAAACATAGAATATAAAGGATCAGCATTATAAGAAGTGTATTGCCTCATTTGTTTTTCTTCCATATCCTTTTGTTAGCTCTGAGTTAATTATTTTTCTCCCAAAGAGTACTGGGCATAGCAAGGAGTACCAGAATGAGGTGACAGTGCCAGAGTGCAAGTCACTGGGGGAAAGCACCTGGAAGAAGACTGAAAATGCTTGGAGGCTGATCCATTGCATGTCAATAAGATGAGCTATTTAATCCTCTATACGATTTGACATACAGAAGAAAGGAGGAGGCTTCAGGGAAAGAGGGGATTGTGAAAATTATATAAATTTCAAAGGAAAAAAAAAGATTATAAAAAACCAGGGAAATTCCAATACAATGCTTGAATGGCATTTGTTGGAGTAACTTGTGTGACTGAGACCTGCTACCAGACATTTCAATTACAAGGAGCTATATGATATTGCTGTATACAAAGCATGACCAATAGGAGACATCATTAGGCAGCCCACCATTCAAGGGTGCCAAAAGCAGTATGCAATTCTACCCAGAGATACTTAAACAGACCCTTCCTCCACCTTCTTATTACCATCTCAGTAAAGTCATCTGCGCAGCTTGCCCGTATTTGTTCAGCAGTCAGAGGGCTGTTCAGTGCAAAGGTCTTTTTCAGTCCTCTTTCATTCCTCACACTAGTTACTGCATCTCTCAAAGCAAAGAACACAGAGCTTCCCAAGAAAAGTCCTGCTTCGCCTATCCCCTGATAAAGAAAAAAAAAAAGAAGTCAAATAGATGTAGGTTTTGAGCAAATGAGAGGAATACATGCCATATCAATATCAACTAAAAAGCTTAAAAGTCAGTGACTTTAAAAAGTGTTTTGTCCTTCAGTAAGGACGCTTATTCTAGATTTAGTGGAAGCAAGCTTAGATCACACCAAGTCTTCTGATGGTAGCTGCTTTCAGGGAGCTAAAAAGGTTGATTTCAAATATTGGCTATCGATTTTAGAATCTTTTTGGCTCGCTGCTAAACTGAAATTTAGAATAACTAGCAGACAAAATTAAACCAATCCAAACCTAGGTACAGATATAACTAAGAAACAAAGCTTGAACTCATGATAATTCCCTGCGGACAAACACCACTGACCTTAGTGGGCTTGACATCCTCTCACTGGTTCTGACATAAGATTCACATTTTTCCTTATCTCAAAGATAGGTCAAATCCACCCTTATTCCATAGTTCTCTCAGTGCTTGTGGTATTGAACATTTTAATCTGGACTGGATTGGGATATTGCAATTGAATTTTACTTATCCCTTTACTAAAATCTGAGAACCAAACGTCTTCCCCAAACATGGTGCATGAAGATCGAATCACACCTTCTTACAGTGAATTTTAAGGTTAATTATAGGAGATAAGTTCACAGAAAAGGATAAAAGCTCTGTTTGAAGAGGGATATTAGCATCAGCTCTGTAGATCATCTCCAAATCAACTATGTAACTACTTCACCCAGATGACTTTTTTTTCAAACAATACTATTCTAATTATGTATTTCTGAGACAGCTTTAAATAATTTTAAAGGACCTATTTGTTCTTTAGTAACTTTTGCTGTAAAATATGCTTTTTTCATCCTGTCATGCTGTTTCATTTTACCATATTCTAAAAGCATACCTAATACTTGAAACAGCTGGAAATGTGCAGAATTACCTTCATCTTGATTTACCATTACTACTTATATGCAACTGGCCAGAATATTTGGTTGTGTAAATTGAAGTAATGATTATACCAACTGAATACTTGAGCCAATCTCTCATATAAATACACACATACAGTCCTATTTCTTATTGCATAACACACATAAGTAAGCTGCACACTCTTATTGTCATTATGATTTCTCCATCAATTTCTTTGGTATTTTTATTCTAACCCTTCAGTTTATCACCACATTTTAAAAGTATGGTTTTAAATTCAGCTTGCAACTTCTGTGTGTGGTCTGTTAACAAAACCCTAAAATTACTACTTGCCAACCATGAAAGATATGCAGCAATATCCCACATTATATCTTTTCATATTAGTTTCCCTGATGTCATAAATAAAACAATTTCATAGACACTTGTTTGAAATGTTAAAGAGGAACTGAAAACTTATATATATTTTATATCAGAGCAATTTCTCTGTTCGTCCTGGGATCTAAGAATTAGGCTGTGTGATGGTTTGCTTACCTTGGATGCATAGATGGCATAAGGATTTTGGGAAGATGACAGCAGGGAAACACTAAACTGTTCTGGAATATCACAAACAGCAGGGATCTTATACTGATCTGGACCCCGAGTATAGAGGACTCCTTCTGGAGAGTACTTTAATTCCTCCATTGTGTACAGTCCAATGCCTTGAACAAAGGCACCTTCAATCTTTAAATAAGAAAAAAGATAGCATTTATGTTCCCATGTTTGGTAAAATGGGTAAAACTTTGGCAAGAACAGATTTGTACCACTAGCTGTTAGAAGACCATTTTCTTTCCTGTTTGCCTAATGGGATTCTTCAACATTTGGGGGCTATCGTGATGGGAAAAGCTTTCACACTCCTCTCTCATACCAGGCAGAGACAAATGCTTTCATGATGAAGTGATGAGATCTGTGGACCAGCCTGCAATGAAGAAAGGTGTTTCCCTGCTATCAAGTGGGGAAGGCAGGTGAAACAACAGGAGAATTTGGAGACTGTAGATCATGAACAGGATTTAAGTCCAGCAGATAGATAGTGGGCGTATATACATACAGGAAGTACTACACCATAGGTAAAATTCAAGCTTCATTGACATCTACAAAGCTCTGACACTGACTCAAATGGGGCAAGTCTACAAGTAAAGGACCTTCTAATATGATCTATGACTTATTATCTAGTAAGAAATGAACATTTTCTGAATTAATGAGGTAATATTCACTTCAGATAAGGCTATCAGTCTAACAGAAAAAAGACAGCAGGAAATTCTTGGAATACCTGTCCTATATCCACAGCTGGATTTATGCTGTATCCAATGTCCATAACAATGTCTGTTCTGAGGTTCTGTCAATAAAATGCAAATGCATATTACTGAGAGAGATGCATGGAGTGGAGGCATTAAAACATAATGTAGGTTAGAGTTGGTATTCGTTGTTACAACATATGCTAAGACAGAGGCCCCTCCATGTACACAATCTCAAAGTAATTTCCAATAGCCCATTACAAGCAAAATAGGCTTGTCTCAACTTTAACAGAAGGCATCTCTGCCAGATTTTTCCCATTGCACAGGGAAATCCCCACATAAATAAGTACAGCTAGAGGGCATATGATCAGCAGTCTATGACATTTAGCTGTCTAGATGGTCAAAAGCCTGCTGTAATTTGTTTGCTGGCAAACAGGGAAAGAACAAGCAAAGAACATGTTAGATGTCTGCCATAATCCAAAAGGTGAACCCATATGACATTAATAGAGACGTGCCAAAAGCTGGTTAACACTGCACAGCTTTCATTCTGTTCCACCTGTAATTTGTATTTACACTGTTGATATATTTCCTATCATGTGAAGACAGGTGACTTATTAAGGCAAAACCTGAGTGATTGTTGGAGAACCTCACTCAGTTATTACCTTGTGATCTCCTGTTAGACAGTTAATTTCCACCTCTGAACAAGCAGCTCCATAGAGAAAATATGTGAATGGCTGTCCTTCCCCTTTCTCCCAATCCATGTTTTCATTGTAACCTCTGACAGAAGAAACAAAGTCCACAAGAAGAAAACCAATGCATGTTTGCATCATAACAAAGAAGATGAGCACACGAAAGTTTGAAAGTACTTCAAGTGAAATCTTAAATAACAGGTCAGAACCCCAACGATTAAATTCCATGAAATCCTACAGAGTACTAGTAGTTTAGGTTTGATGGAGCTGGTATTTATATAAAACTTAGCAGACGAGCAAGCTATTTCAGTTTAGGAGACAGCATAATCTCAGAAATATACTAATAAAGACATGGTAATCAAGTTTGAATGCGAATTTAAGGTAATGGTTGCTGAGGTAATAGCACATAAGGGAATTCAGAAAAAGGGAGGAAAACTGGTCAGGACCTATGAAAGAATAATTTACAAGAGAGAAATGAAAGAGTTAAAATTACAGAAACTGCCTACAGAATGAGTGAGAGGGTTAAAACATGAATATTGAAATAGAGGTGTAACTACTTAGAAGGGAGGGGGGACTAACTGAGGAGACTATAGTAGTCAGGACTGATGGGGTAAATTTAATGGACACAAAAGGACAGTGAAATGCGGTATTTCCCAACTATATGACCAAGGCATATTTTCTGACCATGTATGACTGAAATGTCTTTGTTGAGCATATTTAAAATTATACCCCATAAAACAGTTATAGTATAATTCAGACCATTGAACAGTGCACTGAAAAAGGGATACACAAAATCCACATATTCAACTTCTCACATCCCATCTACCTCAGCTAGCTTTGAGATTCTTGGATGTGGAGGATATGACTGGATAAGAACTAGATCAATACAGGATTTGATGCTCAGGGATCTGCAGATGTTTTTGGACACCATCAAATGTCAATAGCAACGTATGACTACTGCTTATTGCTTTGGAGATATCAACATTCCTAAAGGGCTGCATAAGCAGAAAACATACTTGAACAGACTTAACAGCAGGAAGGGACATTTTGTTTGGGCTTTTCTCAGTGTTTTAAATAAGTATGGGTTTGCAAAGTGCCTCTTCAACTTACTCCAGGCTGCTTGAATACCTGAAAAGTTGCTATTGATAAATAGGTAAATACAGGTGAAGGGAGAGAAGATAAAAGGCCCAGCACGCTAAGAGAGGAGCTTTGCTTTGAATCCCACCTGAGTTACAGCACAGGAATTTTTCCTTTCTGGTTCTTTAAAAACATCATGAAAGGATTCGGAGAAAAAGGACCATGAGATTGCATTGAGAGAGACTAGTGGGAATTGTGTTTAAGATTACTGTGTCCTACAATAGCATGCTGTTGTGAATAAATCCACATCTAAGAGTATATATGGTGGGAATTTTCTGAGGCTCCAGAAGCAAAGAGGTCAAAACAATGACTCCAAAACTAGGGTCAGTGAGCAACTCCACTTCTTATGTAAGCACTAAGTCTCCCGCTAGCTTTCAATTAGTGCTGAATCATGGCATCTGTTTCCTAAATTAGTTTTAAAAAAAAAATAGATTACCATGAGATCTCTCTTAAACTCACCCAGACATTTTAAATTCTCCTTCCTCTAAAGAAAACTGACTTTAACTTAGTTCAGATCTAGAATTAAATGGGCCTAATTTTCTACAAGTGCACCTGGTTGCTAATTACAGGTGTGTGCTGGATAAATATTCTAATGCTGCCACTTGTTCTTCCTGTCATGCAACTCGGTGTGATCATGTTTGTGGGTAAAAGTGTAAATAATCTGTAGTACAACCATATTTATAGCTTGTAGCAATACAGCCTCCAGTAAATAAACTCTTTCCCACTTTGCACACCTGCCGTTACGGGCAGCAGTCACTTTCTAGATGCTTTCTGGTTTGCTAGTGGCCAAATCATGGAGCAAAGATGGGATGAAATATTCTTTTGATACTTCCTAGAGAGTCCACATAGGGCTAGGCATAAATTAGCGCTTAAACTTTATACTCCAACCCCCCCCATATATCAAAGAATTACATAAAACATAAGCCGAGCCATTAGAAGGAACTATTGGATGGGATCTTCTATTCATGGCACTGATTATCTTCAGAAATCAGTCCTGGTCTAACCTATGCATTTTTAAGGAACAAAGATGTATTACCTAAAGTAGCCAGTAGCTGAAAGACTCACACTTCGTTCAAAAGCTTCTTTAATCTGTAAAATATATCAATGTTTGTGGTAAACCAAGGAAGGAGTCAGGAAGGAACATAGCATATATATATTTATTTAATTTACATATATTTACTTATTTATATATATTTACTTGTTTACATATATTTACTTAAAACCCAAACTGTAACAAATTGTAAAGAAAGGAAGACCAGCCGAGTTAAGCATGTTTAGCTGCACATGGTGCCTAATACTGTAGTACTAAACCCAGTTTGGATGAGCAATCTGAATTCTTTTGGCAATACAATAAGGAATAGACCTGTCAACAGTGCTGTTCTTGCAGAATCTTCATTACTGGTAATGCCGTAGTCAGAAAGGGTCCTGCTCAATTTTTTCTGCTCAAGTTCAATAGAAACGGGTCCCTCTTTGTTAATTGAACAGATCTTGTTGACAAGTCACTGACATAAATGATCTGCATGACCTACTTGCACAAAAATGACAGTTGACAAGAGAAATGCTCTTTGCAGTGTTCTTCTGCCAGGGGTAAAAATGATAGTATGAGGTCCCAAATCTATTCCCTTTCAGTGATTCTCATGTTAGATTTACTCAGTTTACAAGTCAAGAAGGTTTTTGGGGGGTTGGGGGTTTTTTTTAATTATTATTTTTAATTAATTGTACTTTACTGACTTTGCAAGACATAAAGTTACTTCTCTGCATATTAACATTCTGTCTTAGGTCAGCCATTTCTGCTAATATTTTGGGTGTGTCTGAATTATCCAAATTAATTTGGCACCTATTGCAGGAGATTATCTTTGCATACATAGCTGTCAGTTATCAAGCTACCACGTATATTCCAACATTATTTGCTATTGCTAGGAATTACTACTGCCAAGAAAGTGTTTACATTTTCACAGTTATTATAGTGTTTAATCACTTGAGAAGAAACACCCTAGTGGCCTGGATCTGTAAATGCCTCAAGGCAGGGATTGTCCTTTTCATTAGGCCATAGATAGCAAGCAATACTGGATAAGAAGACATAACAAACAGGTTTTCTTTTAACATCTCAATACACAGGACTAGATTCTCAGCCATATCTTCATAAAAATAGTTGATATTATAACAGAAAGCTTTTAGTTAAGAAAATTCAGTTTCTAGCCCTAAAACTCTATTCCATTTTCAAGTGAGCACCAGACAGGGGCCATTTCTATAAATAGCTTTAGCACTATTTCTGTACTACTCTACTGCAAATGTAACTAATATTATAATGAGTTACAAATTAGAGCAATGGGAGCAAGGACTCCTGCTACCTTTTGTGCAGTTCTGTGATATACTGCATATGGGAGAGAGATGGAAGAAGTTGAGAAGGCTTCTTTTTATTGATTTGGTAAAAATAAAGAACCGCCATGTAGGAAAACTGACACTGTACATATATACCCTGACAATCTTTTGGCAGCAGCTTGTCTGAAGGTTAAGCTGGGGTGGGTCATGCTATTGCACAAGCTGATATTTTTTGTATATTAAAAACTTCTCTGCCTCCAAATGTCACTTCACAGATAGCTTCTCCTCCTTTCCAACTAGATATGATCTGGGGATTGTTTCCCACATATCTAAACCAAGCACCTACACTCCCTCTTTCTGTGAAATAATCTGTTGCTATGGTTTTTAACTTTAGGATTATTAGGCTGAGCAGATTAGATAGACTACAATACATATATCACAGTTTCTGCAAGCACAGAAACACATTTAGTAGGATTTACATGTCTTACCCAGTCATTCCAGGTCCCTTTTGGATTCTTGTTGATGATAGGCTGCAGGCGTTTCAGAAGAGTTTGGCAAGCATCCTGGTGAGAAGTCAGGAGAATATAACACAAAATTCACACAGATAAGTTTTGTACTATTCAAGATATGTTCTAGTTAGTACTTAATTAGTATATGCTTTACTGTCATCTTGGTTTGAAAAAGTATGATAGGAGGTGTCATTTTAACTGCACAGACAAAAACCTTATAAAGGGTTAAGTTACAAGGGCTGGAATCTGCATGAATCAGTAGATTTACAAGAGGAACAGGGTACAAGATTTGTACAGGACTAGTTAGTTTGTTAGCTGAAACAAGGATTTTGTCAAACATAAGCCTTTTGGGGAAAGCTCAGATCATATTCTGAAAATTCATAAGCACCATTACTGAGAAACTGTCAAGTCATGTTTCTTCTTGGCAATCTCCAGTGGTATTATTGGTAATCTCAAACTTGATTTCTATGGGATCACTAATGCTTAAAGTTTGGTAGGCATTAAATACCATGAGGGATAGGGTGTTTTGTAAACTAAATACTACTCTCTACCTTCACAGCCATGCCGTTGACATCTGTCCCTGCAGATCCTGCTGAGGCACATGCATTGGGAACAGTTGTTGTGCTCGTTTCACAGAAGTGAATACATGACATGGGGATGTTCAATTCTCGACTAGCAACCTGTTTCAGGAAGAACACCACATTCTTCTCTGTTTTAGAAACATTCTAAACACTCCAACAGTTCCCCAGTACTTGCTAGAAGTCAGCAATACCAGGAAGGATAAAGTTTTAGCAAGTCCTCTTCCAACCTGCAGCTGAAATCATTCTACCCAGTTTGTCAGTACAAGAAACAGAAAAGAAGGGCAATGTTTTAGCTGTACTCAAACTCTGGAGTGAGACTATGGAGTCCAACATTCAGTTCCTGATTTTGCTGCTTATATATGGTATGACTTAGTGCAAATTATGCAGGCCCAGATCCCAAGCTTTCATTGACTTGATAGACATCTTACAGATCTGACTCTCAATTAGGCATTAAACAAATATGACCATAATAATATTGTCTGGACTGTATACTAATCTGAATACTGACTGTCTTTTTTTACCATGGGTTCTACGGGATCAGCCCCAAAAAATCTTATTTCTAATAAGCCTCTTCACATACCATTGGAAGAATTAAAAAAAAAATCTGTTTTTCCTTCCTGCTGACTCTATGACTCTTAATGAAGGTATCTGCTTTCCAGCTCTATCAATGCAAAGAAGCAGTGGCTATGCTGATAAAGAAACTGTCCTACCGGTACACTAACTAACCAAGAAGAAAACCTTCACACTGTTTATCTGCATGACAGATAAAGCACAAAGTAATATTTGTTTGGATCATTTGTTACCTGGATCATTTTTGTATGAATACCCTGCCCCATTTCAATTCCACCATGTGTCAGAAGCACAGACCCATCAGTATAAATATGAACCAGAGCAGCAGCCTAAAAAAGAAAAACAAAATCAAGATTAGACTAGTGAGAAATGTGTTGTATATGGTAATGAATTGATGAATCAAAAAAGACGGACACAGTTTTGAAGTGTATTTCAATTTATCTCTTCAATGCTTTTGAATAGAAGGCAAAATTTGGAATGCTAGTCCCTCCTCTTCCTCTGTAATGAACTTCAAAAGAAAAAGATACAAATCCTTGGAGGTCTGCTTTTTCTGTTGCTAGATCCTGAAATAAATCTATACCTGGTAACAGTACCTCAGTGGTTCCAAAAGAAGCTGGAGGACTTCCCTTGCTAGCGGCCGTACATGCAAATTGCTGCAAATTCCATTTTCTCTTTCACTGGTGTTTGAGAGCCTTTGGACACAGGTTTTTCAACAGCATAGGTTAGGCAGGCTGTCAGCATTAGACACAGCAGTAAGGTTCTGAATGAGATTTTCCACCTGGACTCAGATGGAAGTAACACTGTAGACTACAAAGACCCTGTGACTTTAGTCTTGAACAGAGACAGCCAGTTTGATATGCTACAACCCAGTCAATTAATTTTCAATTGATAAAATGATGTCTATTCCAGAAGCACTGGACACCTACATTAAAAAAAAACCACAAAGACCAAAAATACTACTGTCCTTTTGTTCCTTAAACTTTGTCTTTGATAACATCAAACGGTTAAGTCTTTAAGAACAGCATCTCACAGTACCCCCATGGTCAGAAAGAGTAAGCTTGGAGCTGTTTCTAGAATGGATAACTTATCCAATGAACACTTTGCCATCAGTCCTCAAAAACTTTTCATAAAAGTGTTCAACTCATCTATACCAATACCACAACACAAGAGATAGGACTGGCCTTTAAGTAGGCAGGGTCCAAGCTGCCTGGGTCCTGAAAACCAAACCACTTTGATCTCAGCTTGAAGAGAGCTAGAAGCTAGCGTAGCCTTCAGGGAACAACCATTAGGAGGATGACAGTTTTCCAGAAGTTGAAAGATAACAGATTTGTTTTGTATCCTAAGGTAGAGTAACTGTAATCTTCTATGGATAAAAATCTTAGCTCACTTATTCTTTAAAGAAACTAACCTGAGAAAGATAACGTGTGCCTAGTCCAAACGGAAACTTCATTGGTACAATGGCAATCCCCTTTTTCTTCCAGTAATTTTGTTTGTTAAATTCATTGACAGCTGTTTTCCTACTGTAGTATGCAGATTTCTCCATACATTCATTCCAACACCGTATTAAGTTTTGTGGATCAAGCTTTTGTTTGAAGTGTGTCTGCTCGTTCTCCTTATACATGTTTATTTCCCTAATCTGAAATAATAAAATCAACAGCTATCACACAATCCTGTTAAAGGCAGACTGACCATTCCAGGGGACTAGTAGACAAGAAGAAGATTACTGTATGTTTTTTGAACAATTACAAGTTTGGTTCAGTTTGTAAGAGCATGCTATTCATTCAACAACCAGACACTGATTTAAAAAAATATGAATTTTAGGACAAATTACGTTTGACTTAGAACAGATTTGTTCAAACAGTTGAGCTAATCTAAAGGGCTTTAACTTTCCAACTGCATAGACTTCATTTCAGGAGAGAAGATGCCTTCATTTCGTCACCTTTTCTGGTGATAAGCCTGTTTTATCTGCAACTCCTGTTATCCACGTTTCTGTCACGAGTGCTGACTGGGGAAAGCCAAATCCTCGGAACGCTGTGTTTGATGGCAAGTTTGTTTTGCAGGCATAAGCCCAGCATCTCAAGTTCGGAATCTTGTATGCATTGTCCATTTTTAATAAGGATACTTCTGCTACCTGAGGTGGGGACAAACAGTTCTAGTTAAATGTCAGAACAGTGCTTCTTTCAAATTCATACTTAAATCTTCCTCATCTCATATAAAGACCTTAACTTCAGACAATTAGCTTAAAATTGGGTTTCTGTCAATCACTGGTAGTAAGAATACTCTTAAGCACACATACAGACTTTACTCATACATTTCTCATGCAGCATATTAGTTTTCAGTTCTTTTTTGCTATTCACAGAACACAGCTGATATTACTAGCAGTTGAGTGCTGGTCAGTTGTTAAGGATGTAACAGATACTTCATTTTATGATTGATTTTGCTCCTGCTTTGATATCAAAAGCCACACAGAACTAAAAATAGGCAGATTAGATTTAAAGCAATAGGAGGTATGAAAGGAACTGATGAAAGCATTCTGAATTAACACATCCTATGGAAATTCACAGTTAAGGTTTAGTTCTACCAGAAAGCATACTGCAGTCTACAGTGTCTTCTGGTTCTTACGTTGTTCTTTTAGAGATTTCACATGACAAACAAAAACATAAGAAAAGGAAAATCCCATTAGTTACCTCAAATTAGGCTCTATGATTCAGTATCAAAGTAAATTAATAAGTTTTAAAATGTTTTGATGCCTCATGAAGAGGCCAGTGGCTCTCTTCAATGTTAAGTAGATTTCTCAGAATGGCAAATTTAAGCCTGCATCCCTACTGTTCCCACTGAGCTTTAAACAATAAATTTCAAAACATTTCTGCACAGAAACAACTGAAGATAGTTTTGCTGTAATAATTATGCATATGAATAATGTCATATAATGCTACCTTTTCACTTAGGAAACATAAGTTGAAATGTTATTTGCCAAGTGGAAAAAAAAAAAAAAAAGAGTAATATTTTGGGTTTTTTTTATTATGACCACAACTTTTATGGACTTCAAAGAAAGTATGTGTATGAAGCTGATCAGTCTTAAGGGGGTTATTGAGAAATCAGAGTGAATACAATGTATTGTTATAATACAACTCTTAGCTATGCCAAAGTTTCTTCCCGGAAATGCCTGTTCTAATCTTGATGCAATCACAGAGAGTTAAAACATATTATTAATTGTTGACTGAACAATAACTAAGTTAAGCATAGATTACTGGTATTCAATTCCCATGTTGGAAGATCAGCCTTTATTAAGATGAGCATCAAGCATCTTGGCTTTCTCTAGGGCTAGGCTCCCATAGAATTGGTCCTCTCTAAAGAAAGAATAAATCCCAAAATACTGTCTTGGGAACACACAGATAAGTCACACTGGCCCAGAAAAAAAACTGGACTGTAAGTCTGGTAAAGCTTATAATTTTATTTCCAATAAACCTATTTCTCCTTTTAAAAGTGTTGATTTATTAATGTTATACTAATGGAATCAAATGGAATCACACAGCTAGACCACTTCTTATTGATCTAATTAATTAGGGAGTAATATTAAAGAGTTAGGCTGTTATCACATGTGCTATTCCAGATGCAGCTGAGTTGGGTGGAAAGGTTACTTGGTTATCACTGCCTCCAATTCTAGGTCCAGCAGCTTCACTGTATCATTGTATAACTTCATCTTAAGATGGTTCTGACATGTGATCTGCATTAACATACATACTTTTAATAATGGATTTTTTTCTAACCCAGGTTATTTTTCAGAACCAGATTAGGCAGCAATAGCACGGGCAGTTAGACTGACAGATTTCAGAGTGCAGAAAATACCCACCTATAGGTGGGGCAATGACAAGCAGATGAGGGATAGTAACCTCAACAAACATTTCAGTTACAGCTAGAATAGCCTATGCAAACACAAATAGCTAGTGACTGATATTAAAGCAAGCAACATTTTATACTTTGCAGACCTATAAGTGAGGAACTGAGGTATACAGCACAATAAATGCAGACACAGTACAGAAATGCATAGAGATAGTAACAGGACAACTATCACTATGAATTTTCTGAAGGCTAAGAAAGGTGTTCCCAGCCTTGTAGACCTAAGCCTTTAAGGCAGGCACAAATGCAGGTACTATGTATTTTAAAACATCAAAAGGCTACATGATGAACAATACATATGCAAGGGAATTTGGCCTTCATCATTTTCCAGCTAACGATTCCTCCATGTTATAAGATTTGTCAGCTTATAAAATCCTTACCAGGACAGAGTCATCAGGGGTGCATCCTCCATTAATGTAATATTTGGCATCCACAGCTCTGATCCTACCATCATTCATGAAGCCAACCTAGAAGGATCAACAATAACCTATTTATATTTTGGCATTTGTTCATTTCTTCAGTGCTTGTCTATTTCGAAAATGAATGTAACCCACACAATTAGGGTCATACTGCACTATTAATTTCTGGGCAGCATTCACTGAAACTATAGAAGTGCAAGAGAGAAAGAATGTTCCTAAGATATTGGTTTTCCCACCTGGCATCTGTGATCTATATAAGTACAGCATATAACAAGCAACATCAGCCCATGGGAAAGGAAGAAGCAGGGAAGCCCAGTGGCTTCCTGTGTATTTGTCCTGGTTTCAGCTGGGATAGGGTTAATTGTCTTCCTAGTAGCTGGTAAGATGCTATGTTTTGAGTTCAGTATGCTAAGAATGTTGATAACACTGATGTTTTCAGTTGTTGCTAAGTAGTGTTTAGTCTAAAGTCAAGGATTTTTCAGCTTCTCATGCCCAGCCAGTGAGAAAGCTGGAGGGGCACAAGAAGTTGGCACAGGACACAGCCAGGGCACCTGACCCAAACTGGCCAACAGGGTATTCCATACCATGTGATGTCACATCTAGTATAGGAACTGGGGGGAGTGGGGGTGGGGGATCGCCGCTCGGGGACTAACTGGGCGTCGATCGGCGGGAGGTGAGCAATTGCACTGCGCATCATTTGTACATTCCAATCCTTTTATTATTACTGTTGCCAATTTATTAGTGTTATTATCATTATTAGTTTCTTCTTTTCTGTTCTATTAAACCGTTCTTATCTCAACCCACGAGTTTTACTTCTTTTCCCGATTTTCTCCCCCATCCCACTGGGTGAGGGGGGAGTGAGTGAGCGGCTGTGTGGTGCTTAGTTGCTGGCTGGGGTTAAACCACGACAGTATTGCCTGAGATGGCTGGTAAGTGTGTCATCTAGGAATGTTCACTGTAGACAAAGTCAAACTCTGCTCTGACTGTAAGAATAGTGTCTGGCAGATGGAGTATGACATTTGTTTTTGATAATGAAGAAATGTTATCTTTATCTCACATCTCTCTCTTCACCTGTTGCCACTAATAGTTCCTGAATTCTCATCATGAGCTACAGCTCATTTTCAACTTAAGGGAAGCATCTTACAAAATCTCTCTTACTTTACCTATGTAGTAGAGATGGAAAAGAAGGCAGAAATTGTCCTAATGAATAGATATGACTGATGACAGTGCATGAGCAGGGAAGAGATTAATTTCCTCCACAGGGTGAGATTTCCTGTATGACACTGTTTCTGTAAAAACTAGCTGCTCCTTTGTGTGAACATAACCATATGGACATTTTAAAATAAACTTCTGCAGAAGTCTGAGCTAGTTTGGCTTCCCATTCCCAGAAAGAAAGACAGAAAGAGCTATAAAAGGAAAAGGACACAAAGGGACTAGAACCCCCCCCCCCCCCGCAGAGATAGAGGCAGAGGCAGAAAAAGGGCTGTACAGTAACGCTATCTCTTGGTTTCCTGGATAGTAGTTTTGTTTTAAAATTGAATTGATTATACTAATTTTCATTAATAGAGCAAATATTAACCAGTAACACTGAAATACTTATTCACAGAATATGGGCAGGTACTTTTTCCCTGAATTCTTGTGGCACTCACTTTATATTTACCAATAAAAGGATGTCGGCCACCAGTGATTAACATATCATCCCCTCGGCTCAGAATAAGACGGACTGCTCTGCTGGTTCTAAATCAACAAAAGAAAAGTCAAATTTCAGTCAAAATAAGAGATGTTATTAAGAAGATGGCTATTCATCATGTATTCACATCTAGCCATGCATATAGATTAAACTTAACTTTAATAGGCTTAAATATATGCTTACAGCTATGTCTGGAGTTGGGGATTTTTTTTGCATTTACAATGGTGTCAGAATTTTCATTTCATCTCTTGAAAGCCAATGAGATAACTCAGCGCAAACTTCTGAAGAAATTGCTATTTCAGTGTTAAGACTGAACTGTGTTAAGTGAGCTATCAGCAGTTAGCATTCAACTTTAAGCAAGACATAGTCGCCTCTGAGCTATTCAGAACTGTACTGAAATAGGGTGCCTTGGAATAAAAACCAAAACATGGATAATAATAAGAATATGAAAATTAGTCTACAAGTGCATATACCATTTTAAATAGTTAATTTTGAAAAAAAAACAGACATAAGATGTAAAATAAAGTCATAACAATAAAAATAGATTATTTAAACTATTAAAAAATATTATTTTTAGCATGGTCTGGTTAATCCAAAACACAGATAACATGGCCAAAAATAATCAAGAGCAGTTTGTACAACAGTGACAGTAGTAACAAGAGAAATGCATTGAGCTAACCCCTCAGATTACAAGATGATTTTGGCTAAGACAGGATGCAGCCTGATGTGCATTCTGCAGCATATCAGTTATGCTTATAAAAGAGGTTACTACCCCCGATAGCTAATTGCCAATATTATCCTGCCAAATTTGGAGGGTGGGGGATGAAGCTTTATGTGTTAAGGTTCCTAAATTAATTCAAATTGTATTAGCAAAACTATAATATCTAATAGATTTAAGCTAATTTTGTCTGAAAGATGTTGGGGACTGAACTAGAACTACTTGTTCTTAAAAGCAGTTCCACTCATGAACTCTTCCTTCTGCATCCTGCTGTGCCAGTAAAGTTCACATCTGGATGGTTAATGTCATGTTTTGAATGTACATACAAAGCCTCTGTAGTTAGGGACTGGTCCTTTTGAAATGCTCAATCATTTCAAGAATATTTCTAGCTTATACTAATACCAATTTCTTCAAGTACCATTAATTTAGTTGAGGCTAGTGCTGCTTAACATAAGCAGTCTAACAAAACAAAACAAAGAAATGCACTGAATAGTCTTACAAAATGTGAACAGTCAGGATTTTATGACTTTTTGGCTAGCAACTTTGGGAAAGGAGAAAGCACTTTAGCCAAAATGCAAAACTTGTTCACCCCACTTTCTCTTCATATCCCAATACACACATACCGCACTTACTTGTTTGCTGCCACTGCAGCAACTGATGCCAGTAAGCCAGCTTTCAGGAGTTTCCCACCAAAAGCTCCACCAACTCGTTTAACATGGCACATGATCCTGTTGGCTGGAACACCTAAACTTGCAGCTACCATCTCCTGTAAAACCAGTTTTAATCTTTTATGCCAACACAAACTAAGCCAAAAAGTTAGGTTCTGAAATAAAAACCTTTTCTAGAAAAGGGTTCCGTAGATGTTTCTAGTTTGTTTTGTGTTTTTTTAAATCAGATTAAAATAATTTTTCCTTTACCCTAGGTTAAAAAGCAAGAAAAAGATAACAACAAACACTCAGCAGTGTTCACATTTAAAATCTCTACCATGGAGCCTGTGAAATGGCTGTGGACAGGAGTGAAGAATACTACCCTTGGATTTCATTACCTAAACAGTAAGAAGCTTCAGGTATAAGAAAAAGGGATTAGAATAGAGTTATTATTTTTATTACTAAGATTGTAAGTTTGATTTTAATTTTTAATTCAAATAAAACTATTTGTTTCTTAATAGTCTAAGGTCTTGCTAGTATCAGGAATATTCTTGCTTCAGATCATTTTCTCAAACACAAAGTTCTTCACGCTTCTTGGCTACTGGCAATACAATAATAATGGAAATGATAAAAGGAGCTGAACTGGGCTTTGAACACAAAATGCCAGTGTTGAGTCTGAAATACTATCAGTTTCATGCACCATAGCTATTGCTATGTAGACCATATGCTATGTCAGCATTTGCTTTACCATTTACCATCACAAAAATGCTCAGAGGGCTGGAACACCTCTCCTATGAAGAAAGGCTGAGAGAGTTGGAGTTGTTCAGCCTGGAGAAGAGAAGGCTTCAGGGAGACCTTATTGTGGCCTTTCAATATATAAAGGGGGCTTATAAGAAACAGAAGGACTTTTTACCAAGGCCTGTACTGACAGGACAAGGGGCAACGGTTTTAAACTGGAAGAGGGTAGGTTTAGATTGGACATACGGAAGACATTTTTTACAGTGAAGGTGGTGAGACACTGGAACAGGTTGCCCAGACAAGTTGTGGATGCCCCATCACTGGAAGCGTTCAAGGTCAGGTTGGACAGGGCTTTGAGAAACTTGATCTAGTGAAAGATAACCCTGTCCATGGCAGGGGGTTGGATCAGATGATCTTTAAAGGTTTCTTCAAAGCCAAACCATTCTATGATTATGATTTTGGCATGGAGCAGCAGTCTCACCTACAGCCATTAGAACTGATCCAACCCTCAGCAGACTCTGACTCTGCAGGGCGCTGATTGCTCCTCACCTCAATGGAAAGCTAACAGAGATGGAGGAGCCTCAGTGCTCCACAGGGAGTTCTTCATGCCTACAATAGTGAGGCATGAGATACTTTATTCAAAGGGAAATAAGAGCCTTTTACTTCCTCCTTACCCTCACGGTGTAGTGTGGTCAGTGTTTATCAGGATACAGCAGTACTACAAAGCAGCTGTTGTTGGATAAACCAGATGTGCAATTTCATGTTCCTACTGCTTCTAAACTGTTAAAATGGATTTGTAAACCAAACTTAAAAGGCTCTATTGTCACAGGTTCAACCACTTTCTCTGAGAATGCTCTGTATTACCTGAATAATTGCTGGATGCTGTGTTGACACATACACATCCATTTCTTTATCCTCTCCTATTGGAACAGCAAGCACACTCTGAGTCTCCATGTAAAAGTGTTCCTGTCCCCCAATGTGAATCTCCCCTGACCCAAAGAGAAAAACACAAGTGTTACTGAGGGAAAAGGACAGAAGAAATTAACCAGGAAAGAATTAACTGCACATCATCATGTAAATTATGGTAATCCGTGTCAAATCTTATGATGCTTCTTGTATGAATGAGCAACATCTAAAATAAAAACACAGATGAAACTCCTTGCAGAATTAAATTGGTCTTGTTCCAGTGGCATCAACAGAACTTGATTAATAGTGAAACAATATTGCCTACAAGTGGTGACAATATTAAATAAAACATGATAAATTAAACAAAGCATGGACATACTGGACCAGGTCAAGAAGGAAGCCACCAAGATGGTCAGGGGGCTGGACCACAGGATGTATCAGAAGAGGCTGAGAGAACTGGATTTATTCAACCATGAGAAGAAAGGGGTTAAGGGGAGATCTTACTGCTGTCCACAACTACCTAATGGGAGGGTGTAGAGAAGAGTGAGCCAGACTGTTCTCAGAGATGCACAATGGAAGGATAAAAGGCAATGAACACAAGAAATTCCAACTCAATATAAGAAAAAAAATTTCACTATGAAAGTGGTCGAACATTACAAGAGGTGTCTATAGAGGTTGTGGAATCTTCATCTTTGGAAGTATTCAAAACCTGACTGCACGTGGCCCTTAGTAACCTGCTTTAACTGCACCTGCTTTAAGCTAGGTGGCTAGATGACCCCCTTCCAGCCTAATTATTCTGTGATTCTGTTTCAAGGACAGAGGATGCAGAAAGCTTGAGTGTAGTAGCAGGACCACAAAACCAGTAGGTTTAATCACACTTTTTTCCAGGTGACCAAAAGCTTTCTCAGGCCTAATGACTATATTGAAAAAAGGTAGAACTGGGACTTGAAGAACAGACAGACAAATCCAAATGCTGACAACAACTTCCCACCAAATGTATTCTGCAGTTTACCTTCAATTATATTATCAACAGTTTCAAATGCCTGATCAACATTTCCGTGTTCTAATTTTCTTTTTGGCTCAAAGAACGAGCTGTGCTTTATAGCTTCCTGCAGTGGAGAAAAAGAGAAATAGTTTTTTAAAGTATTTTAAAGGTTCTCAGCTTGTTGTGGCATTTTACTCTCAGGAGAAACAGCATTCTTTTCAGGGATTTGAACCACCAGCTATCAAAGCCAATGAACAACTGTATTTCATCACTTCACTGTCATTGTTGATGAGTTTGTGTATTCAGTTGAGCAATTCTTTCCTGATGTATCTTATGTTACTGATGATAGCAGTTTCTGAAGGAAATGCATTCCGTTTATTCAACCTGCTCTTCCTTCTCATACATTTAGCAAGTGACCAAGAGAGCACAAAATAAGAATGCAACCCCGTCATCCAAAGAGTGATGCCATTAAGAGGGGAAGAAATCACAAGGACTAAGTAAAAGTAGAATCTATTTTTTAAGTACAATTTGCTTTATTTCTAATAAGACTTCATTGGAGTTTCAACTGTAAGGAAATAGTAGTAAAATTTGCCAATCTACTTCTATTTTTATACCAGAAAGACTGTTCTATCACACCCCACATGCATTATGGAAACAAGCTGTAAAGTGACTACCAGAACTAATGCTGGTTGCCTGCAAATGTGTCCTTAGTTCCTTACTTCCACTCATCTCATTAACCCTGCGTAAGTCCATTTCCCCTATGACTCCCACATCACATTTTAGAAATGTTCTATATCCTTAACATCTTTCCCCTCACATTACTCCAACACTTCCTACGTCTCCAGCCTAACTTTGTTGTCTTGCTAGCCTGACAACAGATACAAAATGCTACAGATAATCAGGAGCTGACTGACCAACTGGTAGCTACCAGAAGAATTATAAACAACCAGCACGCTCATTGCCTTTTCCTCAGTGGGAACATTAAAAGAGTTCTTCTCTTCTACTCTTATGTTTATTATTATGAAATTTGTGGGACCTTAATACCTTTGAGACTGTTGCCTATCTATCACAAGTGGTCAAAATTACCCAAAAGGTTGAAAAGTTATTTATAGGGAGACTGACAGACTGATTAATTGGATGTTCATATTCACCTTGTTTCCTTAGAAAATCATGTTTAAAAAACAAGTGAAGAGTATGAACAGCTTCTTCCATTAATTATATAGATAAAACAATAAAAAAGCAAGAGAAAAGAAATTATTAGTACCTCAATTGTTAAGATCACTGGTTCCAGCACTTCATACTCTATCTTCACTTTTGCAGCTGCTTGTTTGGCATGAATATCTGAATCTGCAACCACAGCACAGACAATCTGACCCACACAAATCACCTGTAAAATACACATCACTTAACAGAACAGTGGATTCAAATTATTCCCATATGTGCTGCTGATATTCTTCTTTTGTGTAACCACTATTCATGTTTCCTTTTTAGAATTTTGTTTTGACTTAGGATCTTTGCATTTTTTAGATCATCCATGAAGCTAACAAATTATTAGAAATACCAGTATAAATAATAAATAGTAATAAATAATAATAACTAACTAACTAACTAAATAATAATACCAGTATAACTGGGGAATCAAGTATTCAAAAATGGATAAGTGATTTGGGAGCCTAACTTTCAATGAAATATACTCTTGCAACAACTCAGATGGTTTTGTGAGGTTTAATCTGTATTCTTCTGATTTATATATTTTTCTCTAGGCAGAATATAATGCACATCAGCTATTTTGAAGTTAAAAAGAGAGTGGGAAAAAATTTTAAGACATTTGCCTTGTTACATGCCTAAAGTGATTCCCTGATGTACACACAATACAGAAACTCAAGAGTCAGCAAGTAAAATTTCATTATAAAAATCTGAAGAAAAACAGTAAAAAATGAAGAAAATCAGTTTTAAAAAGACTGTAATTATACCTTGTTTCTTGCAAATACGATCTCTGGACCATCAGAGTAGTAAAACTCATTTGTAGCTGGTACATCATGAGCTGTTATGATATCAAACACACCTGGTCCTTTTAAAGCCTCTGAGGTATCTATAGATCTGATTGGGATATGGGAAGAGAGAAGTGTAATTCATTACTTTTACAAAGTGTTGCACAGAGGAAGGGAACACAATACAGAGGTAAGTTTCTTGTACTGCCAGGATGTGCTCATACATTCAGACATGTCCTTTTCTTTTACCTCTGGCATGGAAAGAAGTGCAGGTCAAAGGCAATTTAAAATTCTACTAACCTGCTCCGTTTCTAGGAAATACTTTAGATGCAACAGGGAAATCATTGGCCCATTAGACTGCCTGAACTGCATTGATTTAATGAAAATCACTGCACAATTATGATGCTACAATCACAACTTTCTAAGACCTCACAGCCTACACAGATATCAAACTGATACAAATATTTGAAGCATCTACAAATGGAGAGTTCATGTAGAGAATTATAATAGAAATGGCAAGACCAGTATAAATGGAGAATGAATGGGAATGTATGAGTGTAGAAGCATCAGAAAGAACAGCAGATCTATAAGAATGGCATGTTTTGATAGCACCTAGTTTAGCAGGTCATCAAGATCCCAGCACATCTACAGGCATCTTCTCTGGACACCCAGATCAGAAGACAAAGGAGAGTGAATAAATCCTACTGACTCACAGAAATGGGGGTGATGTCAGCTCCTTGATGGTACCAAAAAGAGCACATCCAAACCCAGCATACTATCACCAACCTAAGAACAAGCCAAGAAATATGACAAGGACTCTATAGCTAGCAGCCCCAGTCCTCTCTGTCATCACAATTAATCCTGACCAGACCACCTGGATACATGTCTTGGTGCCTGAATGCTGGGCAGACAACTTGGATATGTGCATTTTGGTGCCTGAAAGTTGAACAAACTGCTAGAATAGGTGTATCTTGGCAGTGTAAAAACGTAAGTGAAAACAGTTTTCTTTCAAAATAAAATCCTCTTCCTGTCTTCCTTTCCTATAAGGCCTCATACGAGCTTTGCTACTTTGTTGCTGCAATGTTGCAACACTATTTCCTACATTTTGAACAATCTTCTGTTTTCATAATAAGAGTTGAGATCTCAAAGCTGTGTTGGTAAAGCTGAGTTTCGGTGTCTGCTTGCACTGCACAGCTCAGCACTTTGTGGAGGTATCTAGGCTAGCTCTAGGCTGGCTCATGGACCAGAAACAGTTCAACCCTATTAGTACAGTAATATGGAGTGTAACACTTAAATCCAAACAGATCCTTCTACTAGAGTGACAATATTGCTTCCAGCACCTGAGCCAGTGTGGGTGTCAGGCATGCTGTTTTATATACACATAACTCATTAGTCTGCTCTAAAAATCTCAGACAGCAATTCATGATAACACTTTCTTCAGATACACTGTGAACACTTACACAATCTTAGCATGAGCTCTGGAACTAGTGACGACAGCCAGGAAGAGCTCACCATCCACAGAAGGAAGATCATCAATGTAAACTGCTTCACCAGTGGCATGCTTAATTCCAGACTGGTGCATAATGGGCCGTCCTACAGGATCCTGGGGAGACTGACTCGGCTCTATGTCCTGTACAGTCAAAAATATACACACCCCACCCCCAAACAGTTAAAAAAAGAATAGTCATGTTATTCTTACAGAAATCAGAAGATCAGATGAAGAAACAACTGTTCAGAAGGAACAACTGTGCATATTATCATCTTCTGGTTCAATATTGAAAACAGATGTGGATGCAGGACCTGACTGCTGCTCCTGGGAATTTCTTCAATTTGTTCTCCTAAGGAGCCTTCTGAGAGGCTTGCACAGGTTTGTCTACTTGATGTAACTGATTAAGGAAAAAATCCAAAGTGATACAAACAGCACTTCTTTTTCAGAAGGACAGTTTCCTCTCTTACTGGTTGGTGTCATGAAGCTTTGATAATTTTCCAAATTATTGTCACAAGATTCTACTCTGTATTTTACCAGTGTATGGTGTTGTATTTTGAGCTATTTGCAGTGATTCCTATGATTTGTCTTCCTCGCTGAAAGATTGCAACTGATCAATGTAAATCAGTGAGAAATTGTTTAAATATTTCCATCCTAATTTTACTTCCTTGCACCTTTGTATGAATTTAGTGCCTTATTAACCTTTTCACTTGGATTCCTAAAGTTCCTCAA
Organism: Harpia harpyja; assembly: GCF_026419915.1. NCBI lineage: Eukaryota > Metazoa > Chordata > Aves > Accipitriformes > Accipitridae > Harpia > Harpia harpyja. Next base: position 26,375,625 of record NC_068946.1, on the reverse strand, counting down.
ATGGCTGTCTCAGCCAAACCATCTCAATTTTTCCACTAACAGAATGACCAGGTAATTATCTTTCAGGATATGCATTCTTTTTTTTCCCCCTTAATTTTAAAAGCTTAGTAACGTTCACATGAAGAAGTACAGACAAAAGACAGGGACTTGCAAAAGTCAGATAGAAATTTAAAGTGAACAGATTTTCTGAGTTTCTAAGTAATTTCTGTTGCTCAGTGTCAACTGATCTGAATAACAAATTGTTACCATTTCTGTTGTTCCATTGTTTACTTGCAGCTGAGGAATAAATTACTGAAAGTCATAAAGAACTAGTTTCTTTGATCCTGGCCCCTTTTATAAGTCTGTACTGTCTTCTTTTTTGACGATAACTCTGAAGGAAGCTGAAGATAATGACTTGAACAAATTTGAGGTATTTAAAGCTAAAATGTTATTCTAAAGAATATCTGAAAGTGAAAAAAGATCTTTACCTAGATTTCATTTGAATTTTCTTTAGGTTTTCAAAAACTTAGGATTTTAACTTGTGTATTGAGGGTATCAAAATATCAAAAATCGTTGCAGGAGTTCCCACCATAATGGAGTCACAGGCGTGAGCTCAGAAAAACCAAAAGGTGTTCTTTGCTGCCCTCTACTGCTGACTTCTCCTTGAAGACTCCTGTTAATTTGATCAGATAGCCATCACAAACTCCATCTTGATTCCTAAATCTACAGTAAGACCTAAGAGCCCCCTGAGATCTTAAGAAAAACGTATCTTCAGACAAGAATACTATAGTGATAGCTATAGACTTAGGCTTTTCAATCTTTTTTATTTTCTTCTAATTTTTTTCCAATTGGGTTGCACACTGCAATATACCAAGTTTAATCAGTCCGACAATGGAGTTTGTTCAGCATATTTATCTTTTGAGAACTGTTTAGAAGAAGTGAGTATACCCATAGAAGTCTATTTTTACAGACAAGGTTTTCCTAATTGAGATACAGTTAAAATCAACCACTAAGAGCCGGTTGCCTTCAAACCTTTGGAAAATTTGTACCTGAGCTTCACAACAAGGGTCATGCTTGAACTGTGACCTTTTACCAAGTCTTGCAAAGCACAGAACAATCTTAGAATAAAATCACTTGCCTGGTATATCTGGATACTCTGGGGAATTTTGGTTTTGAAATCTTGTAGGACACTCCTATATTCCATAGGTATGCCAGGATAGCGGCAAGGATCCTGAAAAGGAAGTGAATTACTACTAAAACTCACATTTGAACATTCCAATTAAAAAAGCTAACAACCAAAATCACCAAATACAAACTCTTTATACAGGAAATTCCTTCAAGACTCTCACAAGCTAGAAAGGCTCTAAAAGAACAATTTTAAAACAATGTAGCATTTTGAGATTTCACTAAATAATATTTTAAAATGTATTGGATTCAACAAATATGCTTGTTTAAAGTAAGCAACATAAAGCAGGGACAGTCAGAAAAGCTTTGTTCTGGGGTCCAAAACTGGCACAGAATCACTCTTGGCAGTAGTAAATTACCTAGTAATGGTAATGCAGAGGAAAGAGCTCAAGGTAACACAGAAGAAAAAAGCAAAAGGGATATTTTTCCTCATAAGAACAGATTTAAGACAAAAATAAGTAACTTACACCTAGAATGTATTGGGAAGTAAAATTTTAGAGTCCTCCTCTCCCAGTCAACAACTCGTACAAGAAGGAGGGTTGGTTTAACACCTACAGTTGCTTTCCAAAGCCCTTATTTTTATTCTGTCTATTTATGCTTTGAACTACAGACAGATGGAGTAAGACCTCATGTATGTTTTCTTTGGGCCTGGGAGGTCAATACTGATATATTGTTGCATTAACATTACTCAATTTTTTTTAAAGCTTAATGTCCAAGGTAAAGATATCTGAGCACCTATAAGTTAATTGGGCATCTCTCCATCAATCTCTTTGGGAGCTAAGCACTTACGTTCTTCTGTAGATCTGAACCCCAAAGACAATATTTAGCATGTTGTACAAATTGGAAGCATCAACAGATAGAAAAAAACCTTTCATTTGCTTGCACAAAAGCAGACATGGAGAACCAATTTACCATTGTCCTTAATGACTGCAATACTTCCAGGAAAAATCTGTAGAAGAAACTGACTACCAAAGTTTTCTTATAGTCTACTTTTTCACTACTGGCTGAGCCTGGAAGAGCAATTTCCTTAAGAATTAGTTGGCAAGCTTCATCCAACATTTGTTCATTCCAGTGTCTGTCAAGAAGAAAAATAGATACAATCAGACCAGGACTCAAAAAAATGCGAACAAATTGCAGTAATACATTTGTACCATGGACCACAGGCATAATCCTGCTCACAATGAAGCCAAAATATTGATTCTAATAATGGCCTGCAATTTTGAAAACAGTGTAGGTCAATGTTGCTCACAGAAGTCAGGTCCCTTAGGTCAATGGAATTGAGTCTTATGCCAGCCTTTTAAAAACAAAACAAAACAAAACAAAACAAAAACCTATTACAGCTTTAAAGCTGATTTAACAGTCTTACAGATTATCACTATTCTGCAGATACTGTCCTATATTTAAAGAAAAGTGGGTAGTAATATTGATGCAAACTGTAGATGCTTTCAAGGGATCTGATTAGTGCTGGATAGTAGTCACATTTTCCAAAAACACTGACTCCTTGAAGTATCTCAACACAGTTAATTCTCCATAGTTACACAACCCTAGATATCAAAATATAAAGCTGTTAGAATAAATTTAATGATCTAAAGCAGCAAAAAATAATGAGTACTTCAACTACTGAAACAGTTGTATATTAAATGGTAAAACAGTCCAGTGGGACTCTGTTTAGATTAATGGTTTTATACTGCTTGAATTATTTGTAATTTTTTTCCTCCAAAACTTGGAAAGATGCTGCAAAGTGGGAGGGAATGTCAGGGATTAACATCAGAGATTATTAGGATCTTGTAGATGAAGAGATATTGAAAAGGTTACGGTTTGAGTTGTGCTCCTAAGTTTATTGAGCACATCTGAAATTCTCGAACTTTCTATCAATTCGAGCCAAACTGAAGGACTCAAGAACACTGATACCAGGGGATTATCAAACCTACAGGATACAGCATCATTTGCCGATGCTTGGGCTTAGGTACACAACTGACTATGTATACCTCATCCACCTATCTCACAGCCCATATCTCATATCTCTCTGCATACTTCACACCAGAGTTACACCCACGTGCAGACTCCAAAATGTAACAATTCTGAAAAGTCATCATTAAGGCTTGACCAGATTATTCACTTGAACATACGGGGCATCAGCCAGGCAAGTGAAATCTTTCTGTACTTTCATGCTCCAAGGAAGTACACCCGAGTTCTCAAAGTCCCTTTATTCAGAGATATAGAGAAGACAAAGAAATTGTACCTTCCAATAAGTGTCCAACAGGTTTGTTTTGCACAGATTGTGGTCAAGACAGCACCTCCATAGAAAATGCTTAAATCCTTTATTGAGTCTGTACCTTCTTCAAAAAGGACTCTCATCCCAGCATTGGTTATTGGGAGAGCATTTTCTCGTCTTGGTGCTTGTCGAAATGCAGAGACATACTCCCCCTGAGCAAGATCAGACAGAAGTGGGCAACCTGCAGACATTTAAGTATCTGAAAGCAGAACTTGTTACTGCACTACATGAAGAAAGAATAAAAAATGAAGAGCACAAATTCAACCTCCTGAGCATTCAAGACCATACACTTCCTTCTCTTGACCTTTCAGTAGTTTTACCATCTTTGATTTTCTAGCAGCCCATACCCAATCATCCATCATCTACACAGTTCAGATGACCTAGATTTTTTCATGGTAGATAGCTGAAGACAGGGATCTTGTGGAGTGGAGTTGCATTTATAAGAAGATGAAAAGCTTAGAGGTTTCAAAGTATTGCCAAATTTCAGTACTCGGATAACATGACCCGTAATTCTCTTATAAGATCCCATATCCACTCTTGCAAACACAATACCAGTTAAAGACTATTATTCAGTTCAGCAACATTTATGGAAGCACCACACACGTGTCCAATCTTATCTCATTCTAAGAAAAATCCTCAAGAGATGACAATGCTTTACCTGCTTGATGTCAACCATATCACAGGTGAGCAGCCTGCTCTGGTGAGGACTATGGCAGCTTGTCCAAGACCCCTTTCTCTAGGGAGTCTAGACAATTGCTATTGCCCTTATCATTATAGGGTAAACTTTTGTCTGAATATCACTCTTTATATATCACCAGCTACCTCCTGATTTGTGTTTTCTGGCTGAAACTGGGAGATAGTATGGCACTGACAGGATCAAATGTAAGGAATTCAGAAAGTGAGCAGTAATAGTGTTACTTTCAACATAGGGATTACGCCCCCTCCTGCTCTTTATTTAATACTCTTTAACTCTGAAGTTAAAGTTAAACAAACTAGTAACTTACCTTCCTAGAATGGGGAATATAGACAGAGACTAAGATCTCTTCTGGTGTAATGGTATTGTTACCAACTCCATCTGCAAAAATATCACTCAAAGGAATCTGTCGCTTTCCTCCTAAAAAAATCCCAAATCCAGAAACTTCTGTACAATTGTGCAATTAACATACATCAATCATATTCTAATTGGCAAAAAAATACCTGCAGGCTTCCTGAGTAAATAATAACTGCAGAGTTTACATAACAAATTGTCAGGGGTATGCTCTATAAATACAAGTGACTGCTCCATCTTCCATAGTATCGTAACACCAGAGTCCTAAGAAAGTGCCCAGAGATCATCCCTATTCCATAATCCTCCCTTCTGATACTGCCACGATGATCCCACCCCCACTCCTGTCAATCTGTTCCAAATCTCTCCAGCTGCTGTCAGCACTACCTTTTCTTCTAAAACATAAAAAATGAGGAAAAAAACTGAATGGGAAAGAACTGCTGCAAAAGCAAAAAAAATACTTTTGGGGTTGGGGTTTTGTTTGGTTAGTTGGTTTGGGGTTTTTTTAGATTCTGAACCCTTCTAGGAGTCCAGAAGGGAATAAATGCTATTGCTTTTTCCTTTCTCTTTCTGGTAGATTATTCTAAAAGTGACTATGTTTGTCATTCTATGATATATACTATTAAAGATGGAATTTTCAAAAGGGAAGAGGACAAAATTCTGCAAGGAACCTAAATCTGTAAGAGCCCTTTGAATACTTACATCTATGCTACATCAGGTTTGCCAGTATCACTACATAGCTAAGCTAGCAAGCCTTCTGGAAATGCAATCTTTTTAACACATATAATTGATTCTATTAATTAAACAAGCTCCATTGGCTCAAGGAGTTTTGTTGGTAGGACTGCTGCTGTACCAGTAACACAATTGTCAAGTAGCATTGTCGTTCTGCAAGAACACAGAGGCATGAACATTGTACAGATGGAAATCCACAGTGATTCACCACGTGTGGTGTGGAATTTAACCATGTGTTTGACAGATGAAGTCAAAGTGTATTTTTAACTAGTATTCTGTGTCCTTTGTACTTTTCACATGCTACCTTAGGTGTCTAATGCATTTTTAAATAAGTGATTTCTTATTACTAGACACTATTTACCTTGCAGTAGCCCTGACCTATCCCAAGACTTTCTATAACCAGATAATCTTCTGTGCCATTTTTAAAAGGTTCCTATATTAAAATACTCCCATCACATTCAATGAACATGATACTTGAAGACTGACTGCTTTACAGCAAGATTATTTTCTTCATCCTTTTCATGTCAGGTGTGATGATGACATTGTAACCTGTTCATCCTATAATCAGGGCCAGGGGGTAGGAGTGAGCAAGCAGCTTCGTGGTGCTTTGTTGCTGGCTGGGCTTAAACCACGACAATCATTTAGCATTAAAATTGCATTCCTCAAATATAACTAGTGTGACAGCAAAAGTTTAGTAAAGGAATTTTATTTTGCTGAAGTTTGAATCTGGAAAATAACACTGTTAAGAACAGGAGCACTGGTCTTTCTGGATTTTTGCGTTTGTAATTCCATCCAGAATACACTTCGTTTACATACATAAAGATTCTTGTCCAATCCCACCTGTGAGCCTGCCAGGACCCAGGAATGTGCATTTTCTCTTGCACTGTGATCTAAGATAAATACTAATAGTGCTTCTGCAACCTCCTTTTCTTGAACAATCCACTTTTCCTATGTTTGACTGACTACCGTTTGGTAAAGAAATATGTTAAAACCTCTCAAAATACCTAAAAGCCTCACCCAGCAGTAATGTTCTGCCAGGTTAACAGAAAGAGATAGCCATCAGTGATCCTATTCATCACTCAAATAAGTAGGCACATGTCCTGGTTTTGGCTGGGCTAGAGTTTATTTTCTTCCTAGTAGCTGGTATAATGTTGTGTTTCGGATTTAGGATGAGAATAATATTGATAGCAGCAACTGAAAACATCAGTGTGCTAAGTAGTGTTTATACTAAGTCAAGGATTTTTCAGCTTCTCATGCCCAGCCAGCAAGAAGGCTGGAGGGGCACAAGAATCTGGGAGGAGAGACAGCCAGGGCAGCTGACTCAAACTGGCCAAAGGGATACTGCATACCATATGACATCATGTCCAGTATATAAACTGGGGGAAGTTGGCTGGGAGGGGCAGATCGCTGCTCAGGGACCGGCTGAACATTGATCAGCAGGTGGTGAGCAATTGCGTTGTGCATCACTTGTCTGTCTGGGGTTATATTTCACCCTCTTTTTTTTTATCTTCTTTTTCATTACTAGTAGCAGTAGTAGTAGTATATTTTGTTTTTTATTTCAATTATTAAACTGTTCTTATCTCAACCCAGGAGTTTTACTTGTTTTTGATTCTCCTTCCCATCCCACTGGAGGGGTAGGTGGGGAGGAGTAGTGAGTGAGTGGCTGCATGGTGCTTAGTTGCTGGCTGGGGTTAAACCACAACAGCACATCATTAGAATTGTTGATAAGAAGATGCAAATGCTTGTACTTTCACTTGTGAGAACAACATTCTGACAGCTATTTTTCCTCTCAATGCCAAACTATGCAGGAAGAAGTCATGGAAATCACACAGCGTAAGTTTTTGTGTATCTGTTCCAAGAAATCCTGGCTCAGAAACAACCCCTTAAAGAACATGTATTTCAGGGTGTTGAGTGGAGCATTACACAGTCTGAAATAGCAACATGAACTCTGTCTGGATCAAGGGCAAAAAGGACATAAGCCATCTAGAAGGGAGAGCATGCAATTCCAGGCCACCAGATAGCTCATTTTTACCAATAATTTCATCACCCTTCCAATAGTAAGGTAGTGCACAAGAAAAGGAGCAGGTAGAGTGCAGTATATACACAGTGATGGAAGGAAACTGAGGAAATGGGCATGGAAAAAAGTGCTGAACTAATGGCTCCTGTATCAGAAGTAAGTACCTGTGAAGAATGAGAAGCCAGAGTTCTCAGGGCCAGAGGGTGATTTTAAAAACAGGGCAAAGCATCAGTTACAGAAAAAAACTACCAAGGAGGTGGAGAGGTAGTATACGGCTACTCAAATTGTGAGTGCTTATAGTAACTCACGGCCCACAGAAGTACATGTGATCTGGTTGGTCTGAATGCTTACTCTTCACATGGTAATCTTTGATGTGTTCTTCATTTGCAAATTGCTTCTCTTGCCTATGTGATCTTGTATGACAGTGGGGAAAAGGGTTCCTTAACAAATGCTCACCTGTTGCTATTTCCCCTCTCCCCATACAACAAGATCCTGTACCTCTGGCACTACTACAGACAGGCTATCTCCTCTTACCTCTTGAAGCCAGATTGAGCATACAGTTGCTGGCTGCCAGAATAGGATTCAAGTCTGAGGTTGATTTTCTACTTATGATGTTTCCACCTAATGACTTGAAAAACAGAAATTTATGTCACCTTTCTCCATCACCTTCACATTTTTATGTTAGGTGGCAATATAACATGCAGACTCTTTATAAATTTATACATATTGAAAGCTCAAAAAAGATGTATTGATAGAAAATTCACTGCTAAAAGCAGAATTAAAAATGTAAGTTTTACATGTGGTCAGGAGCAATTTCACATTTCTTACAATTTGTTACAATTGTTATTGCAAGGAAGCACAACATACAGCAACATTTCTTATCTGTTCTCCACCCAGAGTTCTTAATTGCTGCAAGACAGCACGGAAAACCTTTGTCTTCTCTTCAGGGTACTCTGAGATTGCATTTGTCAAGATGTCTTTCACTAGAGAGAGGCTGCAGGCAGCTCCCAGAGTTAATCCTGTAACCAAAAGATTATGAAAGTGTAATGTGTGCATAGCTTTATTGCTTGGGTTTTAAACTATGTTCAGACTGTAGAGCTAGGACTGATCATGTGGAATACAGGCAGATATAAGAAGAGGAGCCTTTGCATATTAAAGGGACTGTGACCTTTGATTTCAGGAGACTGAGGCTAAAATTTCATCAAGTGATGAAATTGAGCTAATAGCTCACCACTTCTACTAAAAGGGAAGTCCATTCTCTGCTTCCAGCTGCCCATTCCAACTTCTTCCCTTGCAGCAACTTTGACTGAGTAAATGTTTAGGTGATGTTTCACCCAAAGATGAGTCAGCTTCAAAATGCTTTCAACAGGCTCTTCCTATTTTTAAACATGATTTTCATCATAATTTGATCTTTCTTCGCATATGTGTACATTCTAGTTATTCTCCTCAGGTATGGATAGGTAGCAATTGAAAAAAACCCAAACAGTCCTAACACTGAATATAGTATTCTTTTTCTCACTAGAAAGACAACCTATAACCATATGCATTTATTTTAGTAGTTATAAATTTTTTTTTAAGATCATACTTTTAAAAAATTTCAATATTATAAAATGGTAAACAGTGCCTTTCTATTCAAAATTATTAATAGACTTTATTTAAGTAAGCTATGAATGTTTTGAATGAACACTGGAATTCAATAAAAAATATAGATCAAAAGATACATAATTTTTAAATGGCTTTTCATTAACCAAGTAAAGCAATATTTAATTTTGTGTGTTTGAAACAAAAATTTAATCAAAACATGTTTTGCATTTAAATCTGATTAAAGAGAGGAAATACTATTTCTGGCTGGCAAACTAAACTGTGTATCTCTTGTTTTACAACTAGTAAGTCTCACCTTCTCATAACTAGGTTTTATTTACAGATTAAAAAAAGCAGTAAACATTCTCCCTGCTTCTTTTCAATTCCCAACTACTTGTCAGCTAAGAACAAACTAGTCATTGACTAGAACTGGATGACTGATCTGAAATGAAAAGGTATTCTAAATGGAATAACAGAACTGCCAAATACAGTTTACCACTTCACAAAAGTGGCTTCAGGCATATAGCCAGTACTTTTCATCAGATATAGGGTTTGACTTTTCTTAAAACTTTGGCAGTAAACTTGCACAACATAATTTATCTTTAATTAATTTAGGCTATCATAGTAAGTTTAAATCTATTTCTAGTTGTTATTTCTAATTTCAATAGAATTTATTTAAAAACTAAAACCTAGTCTAAATTTGTCTAAAAAAAATCTCTGTGCTTATCTTAAATATATGAATTGAGGTATAAAATTTTTAATCTACAATCATTAATGCTCTTATGATTGAGAACAAGATTAGTTAATGCATATTAGCTATGCCAGTTTAATCACAGCCTTTTTTCTAATGTAGAACTAGCATGCAATGTTGCTAACTCTCTCTGTGGTTCTATATGGGTCTCTCTCTGCTATACACCATAGCATGGTACAGAGATCACACAGCAAATATTGCATGACTTAGCACCAGAATCAGTATTAACAGAATAATTCCTTTGCACTATTATGACTCATGGGGCCCAAGATAATATTGCTGGTCAGTACTGCACTGTGTCATGAAGACAAAACTGTACCATACACTGGGACGGTAGCCGCAGCCACCTTGACCTGGGAAAGAACCAAGCATGCTTAGGAATAAGTTGCATAGCACTTCACACCTTCAGCACCATGGAATGCAGCAGCATCCCTTACTGTAGAGGAATCTCCTATGTCTGAACAAAGTAAAGTCTACTGACCGTCATCCATGCGTTTCACCACATTCAGATCTGGGATCCTTGCAGGAGCAATAACAATTGGATGGAACACGCCTCTAAATTTCATCTCAGGTCCTACCAGATAGGAATAGACTTAGACAAAAGACACTTTCCATAATGACAACTCCAACATAGTAGAGAGTAAGCTTAAGGACGAAAATGCAAAAGGAATGATAAATGTAGCCCCACTCCTCCCATGCACACTGGAACTATGGCAACAAGAGCCATTCTGATCGTATACATACCCACGCTGGTGTTCCCAACCACAAGAGGTGCTTTGGGGTGGGCAGCTTTCAGATCCAGTAATTCATCTAAGCTTACAGGAGAAATCCATGTCATTCGCTCCCCATGAAAAAACAGAGTTCTTTTTGGTTGATTTTCAGCCATTCTCTGATGGGGAAATAAGGCAGATTTAAATATTTAGACATATAGACAGGTGCAAGTTCTAATAGACACTAGACTGAAAGTCAAAAGAAGTTCTTAAACAATGGTAGTTCTACTTAATCCTTCAAAATTGGACAGAAATGGGACTGTTATGCTGGCTCTTTGCACAGTGGTGAATTTCTAAACTGCATCAGTGAAACATCTTCAATTAATTCCAATGGGCTAATAAACAGATTGACTGATAAGAAATAGCACCCAAGCAAAATATGTAGGAATAGATTCTGCAATTGCTGAAATTATTGGAAAAGTGATAAAAAATACTTAGTGAGGTGTTTGCACGCTTTGCTTGCTTGGTGGTCACCAATGACACTGGCAGCAGCATCCCCTTCTAGATTAAGCATGCATGTGGATGTCTCTGGCTGTTCTAGCACTGTTCATTGATCACTTGGAAATAGCTTGTGAACTAGTGGTGGTATAAATACACAGTCAAGAACCCCTGTCCCACAGCTATCAACGTTTCTCCGTAACCAGCCAGCTAGTTACAGAGAATTTGGCTTTGAATCTGTAGATGGACAATAATGTAAAGCAAACAGCTTTCAGTTTTTATAGGGCAAGTACTGCTGTCAATAATTAAGGATGCCTGACACTTTCCATTCCAGTGCCCTTATTTCAGCTGCTTATATCTTTGTCATACTTTAATCACTTGGGCTAAACACTCCCTGGTCTGGGTTGCTATCTGAGGCTGACACTTGAAAAGACCAACAAAACTATTAAGCCACAAAATGGGGAAAATGCATTGGTTTGCCAATGTTAAAAAGTGTTTGCCATTCAGGTTGCTGAGAAGCATTTGTGTCTTCAGGTACTGCACTGAAAACCCAGTTTAGATTACTTTGTCTTCTCACCTAATACTTAACTCTGCAACTTCATTTTCCCAATATGATTATTTTTTGTATGTGAATATTCAATAAGCTCACTGGAAAAATAAAAAGGAATATGATTTTGGATTTATATTAAAATGTTATGACATTTCTTCTGATGAATTACTGCTAAGCAGACTTCAGAATGAGTTCTGAACTATGGACTACTAAGGAAAAGACAGAGCTAAAGAATAGTCTGTAAGCAGGAAAAATTACCATTAGTTCTGGAGGAAATATAAGCTCCTGGGTGGGATCTAAGGGCTGGAATTCATCTGTTGAAAATAGTCTGGTGGAAACCTTAAAAAGAAAGAAAACAAGCAAAGACCAAGAATTTTCTCTCATCATTAATTCAATTTAAAAAAAAAAAAAAAAAAAGCAAAACCATAAACAAACCATGAGGGTCCCACTGAGGTCAGCAGAAACTTAGTAATTCCATTATCATTTGGATTTGGTGCTAAATTACCATGCATCATTTGGAGCTGCTGAGGTGAAGGAAGTGTTCATAACAATTTCTTAAAGTTCACTGCTAACACAAATGACAGTGTAGACGCAAGCAACTGAAAGACTAAGTACAGGCTTCCTGTAGTCCTACTGTAAGAAAGTAGCTGGTCAAATATTCATATGGATAAGAGGTTTCATTTAAAATTACAATCATAACTCTGATTTTTAAGAGTGTATCAGTTCTTCAGACTCAAGTCAGCAGTTAGATTCCTAAGAGATCAGTGGTTACATTCAGATCATCACTGATCATTGATTTAAGACAGTTTCACATATACCCCGATTTCTTGCACAATGTGATGATCACTGTATGAGTCGAGCTGAGACTATACCTGAACTTGATGAACTGCTCAAATCTCAGCTCTGGAGATCCAAACTACCTTATACCAACTACCTGCCACCTCATCACCTCCTCATACAAATATACACAAAGAATCCTTAATTTTTAGAAATGTCTCCAAATTTCTTGCGAGGAATAATAAAATATCTTATTTTACAAATAATATTATGTAAGGTGAATAAGGCGGAGGATAAAAATGGCAGAGTATACTGCATTTACTTTAAGTACAAGAAAAAAGCCATGCAATATTCTTTCTATAAGTTTTATATCTAAATAGGACAGGTGAAATACTTAAAACCCTACCTTCTCTTCCTTGTCAAACAAATCATCTTCCTGATCCAGGCAACACTTTCCATTTGCTTTCCTTTGACAACAAACAGATTCCTAAAGTAGGAATATTCCATTAGTGAAATACTACCCAGAATGGCAATGAGTTAAAGCCTGCTTAAGCCAGTAAGAGTGCCTCTTTATATTTCAGTGAAGTTGTAAATGAAGTTTAACAATAAGCTAAATTGGAAGGATTACGTATTAAAGAAGTGATATTCAAAAATAACTTAAAATCATCAGATGTTGAAGTCCTTAATACAAAATAATTCATACTATTTGAAATTCAGTTGACCTTGTGAAAGCACACATAGATGGTCTGTGTTAGTTCTTTTATTCACTGTTCACTCTCCCATTTCTTTCACCATAGGTTTCTGACATATTGCATTACATGATAAATTACTAAGAATATTGATCCAAATTCTGCTTTGATTTATGCTGGTACTGACCCACAGTAAAACACACGGAGTTACTTCAGATTACTCTTCATAATCCAAGCTAGACACCAAGTTCATTTGCATTAACCAATTTTTGTAATGGGTTAGGCCACTATACACCTTACCAGGACCTACATCTTTTAACAGAGGGAAGAGATGATCTTAATGAAACTCTGGATGGTTTGTATACATATATACACTAACGGGCACAATCTAGTATTCTTATCATCACTACTTACCTTACAGAAGGTTTTACAGGCATCTAGGATTGGCCTATATCCAGTACAGCGGCACAAGTTCCCTGAAAAAAGGAAATGAGTAAGAAAAAGCTTTGTTCTAAAGCATGTAGCTTTAAAGTGTCATGTCTTTATATGAGGTTTGTGTTTTTGAAGCTTAAGGAGAAGTGTTTGCTCTCCGAAAAACAAAAAAGATCAGTGTCACAAGACTTAGGACCCTGCAGCTCCTGAGGAAAAAGACTATTATTTCAAGGGGAGTATGAAATACTCCCATACTTAGTATGAAATACTTGAGAGCTGCACTAGAGGGAATGCTGACTACAGCTTAGTATGCAGGTGATTGTACAATAGAGATTGTACAATATTCTTCACCCACTCAAAATGTTTTTCTCCTTCCTCCTGACTTATTTCTAATAGTGAAGGAGGTTAACATCACACCTTCATCTAAATTCACCTCATAGTAACAAGAAATGCCTTTGGCTCCACAGTGACTCTAGAGCACAACAGACGACAGAAGGCTATTTTACATGCAATAAATGCTCACACTTTCCCTTAGTGAAGATGGTTTGCATCTCTCTGCTGTATTTAACTGTTTTATTCCTACCACAAAGGGGGTCTCTCCCATGAGGCTTCTGAGATTCTCAACTCCAGATGTAATGGGATCTCAGAGACATTCAGATGCAGCTACTTCTCCAATAGGACATCATTTTTGCACACCTGATTTAAAGCACTCCAAAAGACATATACGGGGATGTTTTCAACACCTGTCCCTGAAAAAATCCACAGCTGCATGCTTCATTTTCCAGGAGAAAAGAATGACAGAGAATACAAGGTCTGTATGCAGTAGCAACTCTGCTGGGAAGCACAATTTGTATAGAGTACATACATGCATGCATACACATGTACTCACACAGGCATGCACTCACATACACAAATACCTGAAGTAAATGGTTCAAGGACATACCTACAAATGAAAAAGTGGCAATATTTACCAGCCAGAGCTGCAATCATCTGCTCTGATGTTGGTTCTGGGTGGTTTCTTAGCAAAGTGTATATGGACATCACCATTCCAGGGGTGCAGAAACCACACTGGGAGCCATGGCACTTGGCAAGCCTTTCCTGAAAAGAAACACCACAAATAGCACTCCTTCCAGTGTACATCACCATTCTAATGAACTCTCTCTTAAACAGGAGACACCATACCAAATGTTGTCTTCATAGTAAATCAGATTTTTTAAGCAAAACAATTTAAGCAACCTCAAATAAGAATAATTATTTTGGGTGTGATGCCCGGCCACATCTTACTAAGGAAGCTATTTAACCTTCAGTGGACTTCTGTCTTTTTTGCCTTTATACTAGAACATCAGCTAAAGGGGTATTGTTCAAGATGTGCCATTAGCCCAAATAGAGCACAAGCCTGATCCACTCCAACAATTCTTACTATCAACTATTTGATCAGGCTGTTAGTATTAAAGGAAGATCCATCATGAGCCATATCTCAACAGCCTTGATCAACCAACCATCAGAAACTTGTGTTGTCTTCTGTTATCATTTAGCAGGGAGAATAATCATCATATGGAATTCCCATGTCCTAAAAGCACTGCCACTCAAGCCAGTCTATACAAAGGAAGAAATGAGTAATCCTCTTACACAGTGATACTGTACTCTCACCTGAACTGGATGAACCCTGGTTTTTGTACTTCCAACACCTTCTACTGTGGTCACTGCTGCACCATACAAAGAGCAAATGGGAAGCAAACATGCATTTGCTGAATAATGTCTTTGGAACATAAAGGAGAAAAAGAACATGAATATTATTTTATTATAATAAAGATGCATGAATATTATTTAGCTGTCAATCAAGACATAGCTTATATTTACAAAACAGTCACTATCAACATTTGGAATGAGAAGAGAACAAGCTTTAAGGAAGGGATCACTTATTAGCTGTGTCTCTTGTCCCCAGTAAAAAAAAACGTATCTATGAAGACAGTTCTGTAGAATTCGTATCT
The DNA here is from genome assembly GCF_026419915.1 of Harpia harpyja. Lineage (NCBI taxonomy): Eukaryota > Metazoa > Chordata > Aves > Accipitriformes > Accipitridae > Harpia > Harpia harpyja. The sequence continues at coordinate 26,360,413 of NC_068946.1, read as the reverse complement.
TCCTTAATACTTTAGTCTTTTCCAATTGACCTCTTATCCCTCATGCCCACAAGGAACCTGTCAAGCGTATTTTGGAGGAGGAAGATGGGGAAGGGAGGGTTGGTGTAGTCGTTTGAAGGAAGTAAAGAATTACTGCTGCAAATTTATAATCAAATTTCTGACCCAAAAGAAATTCTGATGTAAAGTAAATATCATTTTAAGTAGGAACAACATACCAAAATGAAAATTCTTCAAAGCTTTTCATCATTAGCAATAAAATATTTTGTTTTACTATAGTTGAAATGTTTCTTTTCAAGTGTCATTCTGACTGTTTTAATTTCAACTCTTATAATAACTTCAAGCATTTTCATTTGCATTTCATTCCAATGTAATGCAATTGTCAAAAGGAACAACTGGGACATTTTGACCTTTTCCCCACCTAAAAAAAATATTCAGTTGACAATGACATGTTACCATTTAACAATTTGACTAGGGTTTTCTCAATTTAAAAGTAATTTATTCCAGTTTTTAGCTTGATGAAACTCAGGTTTTGAGTTTCAATGTCCTCCTTTTTGTGGGTGGGGTGTAGGGAGGGAGTTCAGTATTAAAGGGATGGTAAGACTCAAACTTCTGCCTGCGCTATCTTCCCATCAGTCATATGACAGAGCTGCAGGTAGGCACCATATTCCAGTGGTCAATACAAAGGGTATTAAATGTATGCCTCCTAAAGAGAAAACTCCTCGAAGGAGCTGTCAGCATATATGAGCAAATTAAGCATTTGAGCATGGTATTTCAGCAAATTTACTACATAGCTGAATTAACACTATTTTTTACAGTGTTCTCTTTTGGATTAAAGTGATCCTTCCTTTGGATTCTTTTACTATTAAGTACAGATTTTACAACTTTGTTTTTACAGTTTCATATCTGGAAATGGTATCTACAGTTGTAAAATTCTATGTGGTTTTCAAAATTTTCTGTTAAGAATACCGTATCTTCTTCGAAGCTGGCTCATAAGTTGATATCATCACTGTGCAGGCACCACAACCACCTCCTCCACAGCCGTACTTAGTTCCTGTAAGATGGACTGAAAATGCTGTTATTAGGGAAAAAAAAATTATCAGGTTTCATTTTGGTCTTTATTCTGCTCAAATGCTTGAGGCCACCTTTTTTCCTGAACTGCTAAGGAACTCAGAATCAGTTTGGTATAATAGCATATATATCAGACTCCTTTCTATGTTGGATTAAAATTTTCAGTGAAAATAAGATTGAACCTAAGGAATGACATGACCAAAATCCTGTTCCCAAGAAAACAGAAAGCTTGATTCTGACCTTCTTTTGGAAGAGGAGTAAGTTGGGACAGAAAGAGGAAGTGAAAAATAGTTTTCCAAGTGAAAATATGAAAGGAAGAAACGTGTAATGGGCAAAATAGCTACATATCTGAAGTTCCAGTGGAACACTAAAATTAATATCTCAGTTTTTCCCAGAAGGCCCATTTATAGTCCAGATATTAACCTTGCACCTCATCTGAAAGATCACACTTATGAGAGAAGTGCTCATTTCTATGAATCTGGAACAGTGACCAATCTGAAGCTGTGAATCGACAAACAGCTAATTTAATGTTCTACAGCCACCAAAAGGAAGATGTCTTAGTCCCCATTTCTTCCCCCTCTTCCCAATGTTACCTGCTCCAAAACCCAAGACCTCTTGCATCAAGTCTTTTTCTTACCAATCCCTTCCATGACCTAATGATGAGCTGACTAACTAGCGACTGACTCCCTAATCCAACTGAAAGTCTCTGTTTTTCCTGGATTAGTTTTCTGCTGGCCTAATGAGTGTAATTAGTACACAGAGAGGTCTGAGGAACTCCACAGCTGGCACAAGGTGCAGGAAGAGAACTGTCTACTAGGAGCCAGGAATGATGGAAGGTATACAGGCCGCCTTCTTTTCACACCACGTCATCAAAAGCAAAAATGTTTGTCAACATGAGGGTTACCATTCTTCACTTGCAGTAAAGCTTTGAGATGCATGTATTGCTTTAAGGTCTTATCTAATTAAGCTCTACCACTTTTTCCACTCTAAAGTGCTTTACTGAGGGCCCTTTCACAGACATCCTAACCTGTCAGATAAAGCGAATACATTTTAAGATACAGTTTCTTCCCTTCATGCACTTCTATTTACTTGTTAATTTACAGTGGGGCTTCCAGTTATAAACAGTGGTCTAATGTGCCAATTCTATGGCATTTAGCCTCAAAAAAAGGATGACAGGATGCTCAGAGAGGTATTATACTGCACCTTGCAATTATAAAACACATTACTGGAAGATGCTACAGTACCTCACGCTCACTCAGGCAACCATTTCATATTATAAAGAGTTTAGCAACATCAGCTTAAGATATTTCTGTCCTGTATTTTTGTTCCCTGACATTATTTTTTGTCTCTTTACCAAAGTTAGCTGTCCCCCAGCTATGTTAACTCAACTATATGTGGAGGCTTGCTGTGAAAAGGATCAGTTCCTGTAACTGGCTAACAAAGTGGTCTCAGACACAGCTGGGCAGGTATATCTCGGGGAATAGCACACCACCATACAGACCTACGCAACAGAGGGCAGGAATACTACAGGTTGACATTTAAACTGTACAGTGAAACCAACTAGCTCCCGAAAAAAAGTTAATCTCATCTTCATTTTATAAGCAGGGTACAATGATACAGAAAGATTAAATGATTTTTCAAGGTGTCAGAACAAGTCAGTACAGAATTAGATTATCTCACTCACCAATGCACTTTAACAATGAAGTACAACTCTTGTGGTAGGGCTGGTACTGAGCTACTTGTTGGGTCTTGGTCTCTTCTCCCAAGTAGCAAGTGATAGGACAAGAGGAAATGGCCTCAAGTCATGGAAGGGGAGGTTTGGATTGGTTATTAGGAAAAATTTCTTCACTGAAAATGTTATCAAGCACTGGAACAGGCTGCCCAGGGAAGTGGTTGAGTCACCATCCCTGGACATGTTTAAAAGACATGTAGATGTGGCACTTGGGGACATGGTTTCGTGGTGGACTTGGCAGTGTCAGGTTAATGGTTGGACTCGATCTTAAGGGTCTCCTCCAACCTAAATGATTCTATGATTCTACTTTTTATAGCCCGATAGAGTCTGAAGTTGTTCAAATTACTGAAGAATAATTTCATGACCACCATAACTACAGCAACCTATTCTGCTCCAGACTCCTCCTTATGACTGACCAGTAACAAACACGTTTCGACTTAAGTTTTTCTCTGACACAAATGTAAACTCTCCCGTGTGGATTCTGTAGTATGCAGTACATCACTTGCCCTCTGGGGGTATGTTTTGTGAGACAGTGTAGGAAGCTGCAAAAAGGGAGATTCTGCTCTTCCCCACATTTGCTTCCTGCTCCCAGCTGTGAGTCCCTACACACGTGTTCAGAATATTATGCAACAGCTTCATAAACACTGGGAATAAGCTTGTGGTGCAGCAGATTTTGGAAACCTTCTAAGAACAGACACACGGTCAAGCGTCTGAAATGGTGAAGAGAAAGAGAGCAAACGATCAGAGCAAGCACTGCACAATTTGTAGCAACCCAGAAAGCCACTGAGCTGTGGACTGAAACCAAGACAGGAGGAAAGAACCTTGTCTGCAAAGACAAAACTGGCAGCGTGAGAGTTCTAGCTCTCGCAACTTCTGTTCTGTCTTGTCTAACTAACTTAATTTTTTTGTTTTAAAAACATACTTGTTCATGTTTCTTTACTATTAAACCTGGGGTTTGAGTTTAGAAATCTGTTTGGAGTTCTTATCATAAGAACACATAGATTACCTCAAAATTCCAGCAGACTCAGGGTCTCATCACAAGATGTCCCCTTTCCTGGGAAGGAGACTTTTACAAAACTTGGAGACTCCTATTCCATCAAGCTTTATGTATACTGGCCAAAAGGTTCTTGGGTTTCTTTATGGGGGGAGAGGGAAGGAGCACGGATACATACATACACACACATCATGCCTGATGGCATAGGAAACTAGGCTAAAAATACAGCAGCTCACAGAAGAGTATTTGGCTTAAGAAAGACACATCATTTATTATGGTTGTTTTATCTTAAGGGAGTCACAACTTCCTTAACCAGGTAAATCACCTTTTAATTATCATTTATGAGAATTTTGCTCAAATAAGGCTTTCAAATGAGTGACCTAAGGGAACAAACAAGAAAAGGATACGTCTCTTTCGCAGATAAGACAATAGCATTTGTTCAGGATCAGCATTTTTCTCTAGTATCTGCAGTAAGAAATGAAAAACAAGGTTTAACTGAAAAACCAAGTCTTTTCAAAATTCAGGGCACAGACTACATTCCCACAAAGCCAGAAAAGAATCCTTCTCTGGTTCCCTCTCATAGAACTACACTAATTGCCAAAGACCACAGAGCAGTTTGGGCTCCTTCTGGAAATTCCCTCTCAGACAGATATGTTTCCAGGAAAGAAGTCCCAGGGCACCTTGCAACTACTAAAAATAACTGCTGCTCAGTGAAAGGGTATTTATTGTCAGCCTCGCTAGAAATAAAAACACAGCAGAACTTTGCTACAACAGAGGCAGCATAGCATAAAGAATTAATGATTTGCAGATTTTAGAGTCTCCCTAGCACTGTAACCTACTGGAATGAACACTAGAGGAAGCCTGTAAGGCTATCAGCAGGAACCAGTTTTCTTCTAGCTTTATTTATACAAACTTTCCCTTGCTGTAATGGACTAACAACAGAGAGCAACAGAAATGCCTACATTCTTGATCAATTACAGTATTTCTTATTCTGTTGCTCAGAATCAGCTAGTTCCAGTTGCATTGAATCAACCAGTTTAATTTTGTTCTTGCAATATTATCTTTATGTTGGCCAATAGTCCATATTTTGGCACCTGAGTCCTGCTGAATTTCTGTTGTGCCTCTGAAGATCTGATGCCATCTGATACCTCTTCTCTGATACCATCAAAGATGAGAAGCCAGGCACATACAAATGAAAAACGAGTTGCTCACCAGCCAGATTTGATACCCAGCTGAAAGTCCGCTTCACTTTGATGTGGTTTTTTTCTCCCCAAACGCAGCAGAGCCAACTAAACTGGGATGTTGTAATCATGTTTGTCCTCTTCTGCTGCTTCTCCCCTTCCAACAGCACTTGCTGTACGCAGAAAAGTGTTAGCTAACTAAAGCAACACTTGGAGGCTGATTGGCTTCTTACGCAGCACGGAGGAGATGGGAAGGAACGCATCTGAAGGCTTGTGTGAGGATTCGGTTACACTCCCATGAGGAAGAAAGGAAACCAAACACCCTTCGGGGTTACTTCTGGAACAGCAGCCCCCCTTTCTCCACACTCTTCCCGGGCAACACTTACCTTCCTCCCATTCACATAGAAAATCAGCTCCTCGGTCCCCGCCGCCCCTTGCAGAGACATTGTACCCCAGCCCCGTAACCAGCAGCTGCAGGAAATCCCCGGCAGCCGCCGCAGCAGCCGCAGCTGGAGAGCCCTTAGCGGGCGGGGGCGGGGCAGCGCCGCAGCGGGGCGGACACGACGGCGGCGGCGGGCGGGGAGCGCGGGGGAGCCCGCGGGGGCAGCCGCGCCCGGCGGTGCCGAGCCCCGAGCCCCGCCGCCGGGAGCTGCGCGGCGGAGCCCCGACAGCTACAGGTCAGTTGTTCTTGACATTCAGAGCTAACCGCGATTTATTTACGGGATCCTTTTAAGGTACGTTCAAACACTAAGACGTGTCTCACACTTTCTCAAAGGACGTACACATTCCTCCAGAGCACAGCGGCAACATTAGCAACGCGAACTGTTGTTGCGTTCTGACAATAAAAGCTCCAAAGGTAATTTTAAACTGTGGTAAAATCCAGCAAGGTAGTGATCGTGAGCCCAACGGGAACTTCGCATGAATGTGCACTCGCAAAATGATCGGCAGTAACTTCCAGGTATATAACCATTTGTAAGGGCTATTTGTGCAAGCAAGGGTTTACAGAATCATAAATATTTTCCTCTTCCTGTTTAATCTAAATATATAGGATCAATTTTCCTACAAATTTTAAAACAATCAAAATCTCTATGAGTGGTAAACTAAAATACTAAATATAAAAAAAAAATACAGATTGAATAAACATCAGAAAAAGCAACTTTGAAGCTATAAAAAGAAGTTCAAATTACCTTATCCTTAGCAAAATAATCTTAATCCCTGTGACAGCTACAGATTAATTTTTATCTCAAATATCATCAGCTGTTTTTACAACTTTTTCCTGGCAAGAGCTTCTAATATATCAACTGATCTGGTAAAAGCAGCACATTTAGTGAAGATTCAACAGGCAATGTAACATTATTTATGCAGTACCTAAAGTAAGCAACCATTTTGCAGAACAATTAAAAGAACTGCATCCTAGAAAACAACAAAGTCAATTTTCCCTGTATATAGAACATCAATTTGAGCAACAAAACCAGTAGGGATGGAGAAAGCAAGGAAAGAAAGGCAGTAGCAACAATAATATGATTTCAGAGTTACTTAAAATAACTTCTGCACATCTTGAGGTCATTTTCTTTATCCTTTGTTACTTGAAAGATATCTACATGAAAAAGAATGGAAGAAGCTAAGGCATAAAGCCCTAGGCCTTATACTTTTATTGAAAATTGCATGCTTTTATTTGGAACACCATAGCAGTCTAGCTCGTAATACCTGAGGCTGTGTGGAACAACAGGACCTTCACTGAAAAAATAATTAAGACCATCTCCAAAAAGATTATTTTTTTCTGAGAAAATGAAGCATGGGCTTCTGTTTCCAGCTTTCAGGCAATAGAGAGAAACAACCACTCAAAAAACCACTGTGTTTTGCTGCTGCAGTGCCAGCACAGGGAACACAAGTTGTAACAGATACTTCTGTTGCACTTCTAATGACACAGCTGGTGATGTTGATGAACAGTGAAAGCTAGCAAGAACATTTCAATTAAAAAAATCCCAATTAATTACAAACTTGGTAAAAAATAGAAGAAAAAAGGTATAAAAATATTATATGTGTAATTCCTTTTTAAATAATATTGAATCAGGATAGAATCTATCTTCCCAACCATTTCTGCACCTCTTCGTAATGGTCATGCTAATGTAGCGCCATACATATCACGTTTCAGAAAGAAAAAGGCTGTTTGCTGAAACTTCTCAGATAATCATTTTAACAGCTCTGTTTTGCAATATAGATCCCATTGCCTGGGTGATGAGGTCAGTTTCGTATTGGAAGAATTTTCATACAGATGGAATACTTTTTTTTCCTGTGAGGTTCTGTATGAAAACATCTCGTTGTCCTTATTGCTGTACATTTACCACCTTTGCATGGTCTCTGGAACTGGTGACCACAGACAGACAAGCTCTCTGTTTAGGGGATAAAGGTCCCCTATGTAAACTACCTCACTAGTGGCATATTTAACTCCAAATTCATACATGGAATGTTCTACAGGATCCTGGGAAAGCTGCCTTGGGGCTACAGACTGTCATAAAAAACCAACAGAAAGCAGTTGTGGTATTACTTAAATATTTGTAAATAATGCTTTTTTGCCTCTTACTGTTTATGGTTGTAGTTCAAGACTTGCATGTAGAGTGGACACACCTGAAAGCTATATCCAAGAGTACATTTCAATGTGTACGACTCATTTTTCTGTCAAAATATGCAGCTGAAATTCTGGCAACTTACAGGAGAACAACGTAGGTTCCCCTTGTTGAATTTCATGAGATTGCTCTTGGCCCATTTCTCCAGACTGTCCAGGTCCCTCTGAATAGCAGCATAACCATCCAGTGTTTCAGCCACTCCTCCCAGTTCTGTGTCAACTCCAAATTTGTGTAGGCTGCACTCTGTCTCATCATATAAGTTGTTAATGAAGATGTTAAACAGTACTGCCCCCAGTATAAAACCCTAGGGAGCTCTAGGGTTTTGCCTCCAACTGGACAGTATGCTGCCGATCGCAACCCTGTGGGACTGGCAGTTCAGCCAGTTTTCAATCCACCTCACTGTGCATTTAACCAACACATACTTCGTCAGCTTGTCTGTGGGATGTTATCAGAGATAATGTCAAAAGCCTTACTAAAGTTCAGACAAACAACATCTACTGCTCTCCCCTCACCCACCAAGCTAGTTGTCTCATTGTAGAAGGCTGTCAGGTTCATAGAGCATGATTTCCCCTTTGTAAATCAATGCTGACTACTCCCAATCACCTTCTTGTCTTTAACAGGTGTAGAAACAGTTTCCAGGACTATCTTCTCCATCAACTTCCCAGGTTACAATGGAAGCTACAGTGAAGTACAAAGCATACAGTTTGGTTTGGTATTTTTAAGAATATGTTATAAATTTAAGAGTATCAGTACTGTATCAGACCAAAGGTCTAGCTAACCAAAAAACTGGTCTCTGAAAGTTTCAACAGTGAATGCCCTTGGAAAAAGTATACAGATTGGTCAAATGCATAGTAAGGCTTCTTCAGAATACTCTTCCAGACTTAAACAATTTGCAATTCAGGGACATCCTGTGCCAGAAATATTGTTTCTGGTAATTCCTCACAGATTTTTCTTCCATTAATTTGTCTGATCAATTTTTAAGCCCTTGTAAACTAATAACATCCACTCCTGTAGTAAGGAATTCCTCAGTGTAACTGCATACTGTGTGAAGAACCACCTTCTATAACCTAAAGAAGTTAACTTATTTGTATCTCATTAAAAATGAGCTACAGCTATCTTGGTTGCAAAATGAACCTGAACTTATCTGATGTAATCTGTAAAAGTTGTGTGGGCTGTGAACTATAGCCTGCAGCTGGCAGCATCTACGATTCAGATAATACCAGAAAACTGTCTGTCAGCTGACAGTGGATTATGGAATGCAGAAGTGATTCATGAGAATCCAGAGGGGAAGCAGAACAAAACCTGATAGCTGAATGGTATGATGCAGTTGTATTAGTCGTCACACTAGCACTCTGTCAATTGGAAACTCAAGGTGTTGATTTGTCTGGATCCTATTTACTACTGAATTTCTATTGCAATGCTATTTTCTTTCTGGCTGCCTCTGGCGCATACTCTGGACACTAGACTTCTCTCTATTATTCCTCAAAATGAGACTTCCTCATTCAAATTTCAGTATGATTCTGTCAAATCCAGAAGTCAGCTATCAAAAAAAAAAAAAGGATTGTCTCCATCTGTTTCAGTGGATTTATTAAAATTTGGGATGCTTGTGTCTGTTCCAACCAGCACTGAGAAATGGTTCTACTCATGGTAAATATGAACAACTCACATTAAAATTCCCGAAGGTGATTTATTTTTAATTCTCATTAAAATGTACACTTTTCTTACAAATTAAGAAGTGCTGCAAACCCTTTAAACAGATTATAAATTACTGACCAGAAATGCAAAACACAAGAGTGGAGCCTAACCTGTATTTGCCGTCCTCAGTAAAGTATCCTGTGTCCTTTGTATAGGGGCTCCTTTCCAGGAAATTCCACTTTGGAAGACCTTTACTAATCAAAGAACAATAAGCACTCTATACTGCTAAACTTTTTTTTTTTTTTTTAAATTGTACCCATTTTAGAAGTATCGTTCATCAAGGCAGTTCTCTTGTCTTCTTCAAATAAATTTTGATTTACTTTTAAAACTTTTTTTATTTTTTACTTTATAGACTGGGGAATCCAGAAATTGTGTATCTGTAAACTGATCCCCACGCCTTAATTTGCTGTAAACAAAAGAAATAAAAGACATCATGTATGAATATCACGAAGCACCTATGTAACTATAATTATAATAATGATGTAATTATAGTAACAATCCCAAATGGTAAATACTCTCAATGAAAGCTTGATACACTAAAGAAATTAAATTTATGGAAAATAAATATGTCTGAAATAGCAAGGCATAGATAACTACTATTTTCCAAAATAATGCTAAAAATAGTAGTCTTTTAATGTGATTTTTTTTTAGTTTACCATATTAATATGTGAGTAATCATAACTTATTCCTATAAGACAAAACTCAAAAATTACTTAAACCAAAAGCTTAACAGCATCCATTCAGGACAGTACACTTGAAAATAAAATATAAATAGGAAACAGTAATCTAAAATCTTGAGTGACATCCACATTTTTTTCTGTTACTAGTTACTGTCTCTCTCCAGAAATACAGAACCTTATCATTGTGGGGTAAAAGAGGAGAATGTGTCAATATCATAACATTACAGCATTTTAGCATCCAATTAAATTAGTAAAAGAAAAACGTAACTCTAATTCCTTTGCAGTTCTTTTACAAGCTCTCTGGCATAAATATTTCTGAAAAGCCAATGGTAAAGTGAAAAGACACTTCCTCCATTCCTTTTAGCTCCTATTTCTCCTCAGTCTCATTGCTTCAATGAGAAATTGAAGTGGCACTTGGAAATCCTGCCACACTAACAGGAAACGTTTTATATCAACACTGAAGTATCTTTGCAAAAGAGATTCATGAAAGAGAAAGTGCAACTTCTTATTTGAGGGTTTTAATAGCAAATCTTTACTGGGGATAGTTATGTACTCCAAAAAAACAAACAAAAGCCCTAATTGACATATACCTACCTGTTTAGATTGGGTTCTTTGTAGCAAATAGTGGTTCTTCCTCGTCTAGATGGTGCTGCTGAGTTTTCTTCTAAGGTTTTGGAGGATTTAGGTAAGGAAGTGTGGGATCGTATACTAGTATTTGTCAGATCTTGCAAAGCCATACTCCCTGTGAATACAGTAGTTTAAATGCCCCATTTTAAATATTTTCTGAATCTTTCAATTCATAATTATTTTTAATTAGTATTTCTTAATTGAGGTACTTTGGTTACTGCTCCTACTCTAAAGATGCTCAAAAAAAAAGGGGATAGATGAGCAAAGAAAATGACACTACAGCAGCTTTCAACCTACACAAATTTGGAGCTGTCTGAGATCTGCCATGGCTCTTGGGACATTTTAAGAAAGCCCTATAAGCACTATAATTTGCAGCTAGCTGCTTAAGATTCCCAGGAGTTATTGCATTTAAAAAAGTAAAACTGCACACGGCTCATGACCTTGAATGCAGGGGCAGGGCATGCTGTATAATCTGAAGATTCAACCTGTACAAGAACAAGAGTTCTCTAGTACTGCATTTTCCAACTTTACCCTTGCTCTTTGGGCATACGTGCATAAAATGAGCATAGCAAGGTGATAAAGTGAGCCTCCTTATCTTCAAAACTGTGTACTACCAAACTATTTACAATGCCTCGTAGTTTGAGCCACTGAACATGTCCAAGAGGAATACTCCATAAAAAAGTAACCAGCCTTGGTAGATGTACTATTTGTGTCAGCTTTCTGTAATCCTTTAAGACCAATTCGGAACGCCAGACTAAATCAATATTTAATTTGGAGACAAATATTTTGATAACCTGGGAGAAATACTGAAATTATTACTTAGCCCACATTTCAAAAAATTCTAAACCATTTATAGATCATAGTCTCTCTGAAAAGCACTAAGATTTAATGCAGACAGCAATCCAAGATGAAAGAAATACTCTTCATCTGTATTCCTTAAAAGTTCTTCCAAGAGTGTACATTCCTCACTGCTATACGTCAAGTTTTAGATTTACTGCATCCAGATGAGAATGTTTGGAATGTAGTTTTCCAAAGGAACTGATTTTAAAACTCTCCTATCTTCATTTCTTGAGTTTGAATGCTTTACCTTAAATCCTCTGTGGCAGCAAATGGATGCTATTGATAGAGGAAATTCATACACATATGGGATAAATGATGAGGTTTTTGTTCTGCTTCTCTTGAGACTAATAAATTATATCACTGTATATTTCTTACCTGTCCAAAAAGTGAAGGTTTTCTTTCTTTATTATAGCATCTGAATGCCTTGTACAGTCTTAGCATACACATTCTTAACTGATGGTCAAGCTGATGGTACTGTCCTCAAGTTACAGCAGGGGAGGTTTAGATTGGATATTAGGAAAAATTTCTTTACTGAAAGGGTTGTCAGGTATTGGAACAGTCTGCCCAGGGAAGTGGTTGAGTCACCATCCCTGGAGGTATTCAAAAAGCAAGTAGACAAGGCACTTCAGGACATGGTTTAGTGGACATGGATGATGGTTGGACTTGACAATCTTAAAGGTCTTTTCCAACCTAAATGATTCTACAATTCTGTGATTCTGTGAATTACTATTGCCCCGTAGTAGAACTCCGTGCTGAGATCAAGTGAAACATCTCAGTGGGTAAGACTGATCATTTCATCACTAGTCCTCTGAAATGTGTTAAGCAGAGACAAAGTCAGAGCTTCTTCATTGGATTTCTGCTAACTCTGCTTCTAAGTATGAGAGACATTATGGTGACTTTGGGCTGCTTGCAGCAAGTTCCTCCTGATTTATGAAGGCAAAAGAAAAACATTGTCTTTTCAAGGAGTTCATTAAGGAAGAACAATGCTCATTTGGTTTAAATGAGAGGGCTTTCCAATCATGAAAAACCTCCAAAGTTTGGCTGCCTCGCAAATCAATCTTGATTTGTTCTAAAGTGCAAGTAAACTGTTATTCTGAGCTTTCCTAAAGCTTAAGGTTAGAGATCAGGTCAGCTTCTTTTTAAGAAGTAAGAGTTTTGAGACATCTATGAGTTTGCATTATCTAGGAAAGCTGGATGCTTTGAGTGTGAATATTTATGTTCACATAGATGCAACTACATAGAGACTTTCATTACAGGAGACTTTCAAGTTATATTTCTAAGTACAGCTCAAGGTAGTGATCAGAAGAGCTGGCATCATCAGAAAGGATCGCATTTCCTTGCTTTCTTTTAATTCAAGATACCGATTTGGATGTAGGATGAAAAATGAACTGGTTTTTGAACTATGCTTAAATGGGTGAAGATCAAATAATTAGCTTGCTTTTAATGTCAGTAGTCTTTGATACTGCTGATCACAAGGGTTTACTAATTTATCATTAAAGCTAATAAAATTATTAGATCCTTTTTCTACCTTCCAAAGAAGGAATCAAAGATGAGAAGATGCAACTGCAAATTACCAGGACTAATACGACGGTCTAATTCTGCCAGTATTCCTATTCTGTGGTGCTGTAAAATAGGAGATTTTTTTTTTGCCATTGTGTCCTAGCATTCAAATGAAGACAAGGCGGTATGTGCTTGATAGTTTGGGATTCAAACTATTAATTTGAGCTAGGAAACTGTCTAGGTGTTGGGACATTCTCAGAGACAATGAAGTAAACTTGGTGAGAATAAATACGTTTACAAAATAGACCACTCATGCTACAAAACTTCAAAGCTACATTTTAAAGCATATTTAAACTCTAGCATAGACGTGATAGTCACATATTCCTTTAGCTCCCTTACAGTAATTTCATTGTATGACAGAAAAATCTAAACCTATCTTCCAGACTACCCTGAAGTTTGATTATTGTCTTAATTTAATGTATCTTACTTAAAAAAGAGGTTGTCACATGAAAGTTTGCTCATGGGTAGACTAGAGGAAACGTGCTCAAAGTACTTTTTTTTAGACCTCAGAATTGCTGTTGAATTGCAGTGTTTCTAAACACATACAAACAAAATCTTTAAGTCCAGCTATGTTCTCCATTTATGAAGGGAACAGTGTACTTCACACTCTTATTTCCCTTGTATAAAAGCCCAAGCTATTGTATCTTTTCTATTCCCAACTTTCTGAATTCCATCACGTTCTTTGAAAAATGAATACATGCTCCAACTATAATTGCTCCTCAAGAATGTAGACTACTTACAGCTGCCCAACTAAATGTCATCTTGGAATATATTAAAAAGTAACAAGGATATTAGTTACCACTTAAAGATATTGTGACTGAAATATCATATAGAATATGAATAATTTTAGTGATTTTCAGTCTTACCTTTTTCCACTCCTGTTTTATCCACTCTAAGCAAGCAATAAGAGTAGGATAGTGTTAAGAGAAGATACCTTACCACTATTTCAGGCACTACCTAATTCAAAATGCCATTTTTTTTTCTTACCCATACACTTACCATGGCAAGGTGTCAGAGTCTTTTTGTAAGTCTCTTTAGAAATATGATCTGGTTTTTCTTCTGCTTTTCCAGTACCCAGTGCTTTATTATGAGCATTTTCCCCACAGATTTCAGAGTTTTTCAGTATAGAGAAGTTCATGGAAGCATTGTGGTTATCAAGAGCTGGGAGCTCCACATTGGAAAGACCTTCCTGGAAAAAGCTATCTACATTTAATGGCATATTCTTAGAACATTTGACAGGTAAGAATTTTAAAAATTCTGATTTTTGAACCATAGGGTTTAACTTGCTCATAAAGGAATCTATCTCATGAGGGACTTTCTGGTCATCCAAAATATTCTGCCCCCCCTGATCAATGTGCCTGAAATAACTTTTTTCTGGTCTGGTCTCAGTACTATCAGAACCAAACCTCTGTTTCTGCTTTACCTGATTATCAGGGAAGTTACTAATGTGAGGGTTTTTATGTGCCACTGATGAGGAATCTGCTTTCTTTAATGTATTAGCATCATCCTCAACTTGTTCTTTAGCTTGTGGTGTATTCATAGCTACACCATTCTGAGTAACTAAAGCTACTTGCATTTGCTGAGTTTCAGTTATTTTATTTCCACAAATAGGCTCTGCATGCAATGCATCCTTGATTTTTAATTCTTCATTTTTACTAAGTGAGAACTGTGTAAGATTTTCTTTTGGTATTATATATGCTTTCCGGCTAGCCTTTGCCAATGTACATTTTAATGTGCCTGGTGAGAAATTGCTACTTTTTTGGTGTACTTTCTGAGTAATTTTACGAATGCTGTCACTTTCAGTTTCTCCACTTTGTCTGTAACTACTTTTTTTGTTGTATTTTCTCATTATAATATTCCTCTGGTCTTGTTTTCTCTCGCTGGCATGTTGGTGTATCTCTGTTTGAGACTTTTTTGAAAGATATTCTCCATACTGCCCATTTTCCTCTCTACAGTATTTTGCTATGTTCATTTTAGAAGGGTTTTGAAAGGTTTTCCTGTTTGTTTTTGGTCTGCTGTGTTTCTCATTTGTATGCAGAAAGTCCCACTGTAAAGGCAATACATTAGAAGTGTTATCTTGGAATGGTAAATTTTCAGCATAATAAACTTCTGGTGGGGTCTTGTTAATAGAGGAGTTTAAGTCTGCTTTTTGTATTTTGCCTTCCATGTCTTCACACTTTTCTGAGAAAGTTTCTGTATTTGTCTCCTGTTTTCCTGGACTCATTAAGTTAACCTGGTATGTCCTCCTAGTATCTTTAGCTTTACTTGGACAATATTGTGCTTGATAATATTTGCTGGTATTTAGCAAACTCTGTTTCCCTACAGAATTTCCTGTAGGTAGCTGTTCCATCTGACTTCGGAATAGTTGAGGTTGTGAGTCAGTAGTTTTTGAAACTTCAGTATTGTCAGCCCTAGCATGCCCTTCTTCTGCATACAAATTTGAACTGACTTCAGTCTTGCTTTTAATTTTCTCTTTATCCTTCTTAGAATATCTTACTTTTCTGAAATTTGCTAAAATTTTATCAGAATTTGCATTACTATTTTTATTTTGGTGTAATTTATCTTTGTCCTTCACTGTAACTGTGAGTAGTTCACCTGCATCACTGGCAGTCAACTCCATATCAGCATCATAAAGAGTTTCTTCAGGTGTAATCTTGTCAGTAGAAAGCAGCTTCTTAAAATCTATCTTACTTTCATTGCTAAATTTAAGAGGTGAAGGAATAATGTGAGGCAAGTGACTTGAACTTTCCTGCAAATTCATGTCATTGGTGTTGCTGCCGCTTTTGATACCATGATGAGGCAGATTTGAGCTACATGTTTTATCAAAATCCTTTATAGTAGGTTGAGGTTTTGACTTACGAAGTGCTGCACGTTTCTTTCTTTCAGTCACATTTCCACAGAATGGCAACAAATTATCATTATATTGTTTTGTAAGCTCCTCAGACTGTCTTAAAGATTGTGTATTTTTGACATGAGTCAGGAAGGCACTACTGCAAGTTAGTTCTGGGCACAATTGATTTTCTGCAAAGAGACAAATTTCAGCAGCTTGGGGAAAAAAGAATATAGTATAGTTATCAGAATAAGACAGATTACTGAAGGTTGGACCAGGAGCATGGAAAATTACAAACTGCGTTTTTTTGGTTTTTTTTTACTGAATACACACATTCTGTGTTTGGTCCTTAAAAATTTAGTTAACTAGAACTAATTTCATATTTTACCAAAGTTGGACTTTTGAAATTGGGTATAAAAATGTATTTTTCTATAACTACTTCAGTTATTATTTGGTTATCTTATCAAAGTTTTATTCTGTTCACATTAATTTTGTTACATTTCAGCTGTGTTTTTTCAATGAACATTATTCTACAAGTGATTGTCAGGACATCTATACTTATGGGTGAGCATTCTATTTTTTATTAGTTTATTACAGTTTTGGAATCTTACTATAGCTTCTGTATCGCACATCAAGTAATGAATTATTAAATAGTAATTCTCAGATAGCTCTGAAAAATAAATCACCCGCACAGGAATACATCATACCTTTTAAAAATATATTTTTCTCAACGGTTGTTTCCATTGGGTCTACTTCCATTAACTTTTGACTATTTGTACCAGAAGGCAATGATAATGCACACTTGACTTGATCTGCATGCACTTCCTTTGACAGAATAGCAGTACACTTGTAAGAATTTGGTATTTCACACACAGAAGGGCTATCTTGCTGTTTTCCATTAGCTGTTGCAATTAAAGGAAGCTTCACTGGCAGTTCTACAGATCTGAAAAGAGGAAGTTTTACTGTGCAGATTTTTATTACATTTTATGCCATAACAATCCATTGTTTAAAACATTCCCTTAATAATGTATAAAAACAGAAAACATGAACTCAAGTATGAAATCTGGTTCTATCTTAGGGGCAAATGTATTTTTTATGATAGAGAATCCTGCTTTTTGCTGGTGAGCTCCCATGAAGAAAGCAGCAAGTTATTCAAACAGAAGTTTTGTCTACCCCTCTCTCTCTCTCTCTCTCTAAATTCCAAGTTGCAAATAGGTAATTTCTGAATTAGACAGGAAATTGTTTCTCATCACCTCAAAAATGTCTAGGACAATATACAAAGATTAGTTGTAAAAAAAATCCAGGCACTTATCAACGCCCGCATTTAATATAACCACTTACCTAGCAGACTGACACGTACTCTTGAACTGGTCATCAGTAGGGCTACTTGGACCAGCTGACAGAGGAAGAGAACTCTGAAAATTCTTTCAAAATAAGAACAGTAGGGAAGTAGAAACAGTTGAATATCCTCTTATGTTTTAAGTATTGGAAATATCCACAAGAAAAAAAACCCAATGAATGGGCAAAAAATAGTACGGATGAAAGCTGTATGATATTCAAACACACACAATAATTTTAAAGAAAAATATGTGTAGCAAAACTTATCAAAATCTGTAACCTACTTGCATCCCAAAGCAATGTATAGACTTTTTAAATGTAATGCAAAGTGCATTATATATATAGATGCACAGAGCAACACTATGCAACTGTTTAGAACAGACAACAAAAATAATATTTTTTAAAAAATTAACTGTAATTTTGCCATGACACAAGGACTAACATGGACTATGTTTTCTCGTAAGGTTTCCACATGCAAGATATTTATTGCAGCACTAAGCAAGGCAGGCAAGTAGCTCGCTCATTGGTGAAGAATACCATATACTGAAGTACTATGCTTTTTTTTTAACCACATGACTTCGTCAAAGCTAACTGACATTTAACTTTTAGATACCTTGTAAACCAAGATTAAATCCTAAATTTTTAGTGCAAGTGACAGCAAAATTTAATTGATTTCACTAGACTAGGGTTTTGTCCCCAGTTTTAAGGAATTTGGGTAAATGTTTTAAAATGCATATATGATTTCAACATTGCACTCGTTTAGATGCTTTGAAAATATTATCCTGGAAAAACAGTTCAATATAGTAATAGTTCAAAAACCATCTTACCTTAGAAAGACTGCTTATTTCTATTGCAGTTAAGAGGTTATCATTCAAAAATGCTTCTATTTCCATAAGAGTTTTATTCTGCATGTAAAAGAAAAAGTAATTTAAAAAAATATATTTTAAGTGGCTTCTGGCTTAAGAAAAGACAAGATAAAAAGGTGAATCTATGTTGTAATTTTTTTTTTTTTTTTTACACTCAGTTGAGTACAAACTGATTTTTAATACCATCTCAATACCTTTAAATATAAAGGTGAAGCTGACACAAAAATAGCTATGGAAAGACATCTACACTGATGGACAAAATAGTAAGTACAAAAAAATCCTATGAAAGAAAAATCAAACATGAATAGTATGCTATCAGATGATATAACTTCACAAATCTGAGATGTATAATTTAAATCAGCATTTTAATAAGCAATATAAGTTTCGAAAAAGAAAAAAGCTTGGTTTAGCTGATCTCAGTTTAAATGATATTATTTGCAGCATACCAAACAGTTTAGTTTTTGACGAAGCAAGATATTATGAAGCTGCAGCTTTTCTACTTCCTTCTGAAGAAAAATCTTCTCATTCTTTAGCTTCCGAGAATTTTCTTTCTCCACACTCAAAGCCACAGCTAATGCTTTATTATTTTGTTTTAAAGATACTTTAAACATAGATGAGTTATCTAAAGGAGACAAGATAATATTATTTTCAATAGCTTCAATTCCAGGCCCTCTCTGCATGAACTGTCACTATATAGCAACATTTTTATCTGTAGGTTTTGGTAGAACAATAGCAAAGCCTAACACTTTCTAATATAAAACTGTTTCTGTTAGCTGTCATTCTGATGACTACTCTGTCAGCTTCATGTTCAAGTTTATTTCATGCACGGATTCTACTCTAGTCTGGATTTTTTGGAATAAGGTTATTTTAAGAAGAAAGCATTTAAAAATGGATAGTTTCACAGGCATAAACATGTTTCCAAATTTCTAATAAACAAAATATACATTTTACAGCTTAAAGAGTTCAAATGTTTTGAGCGTAAATGTGAGTTTTGACAACAGGAAGAAAAAAGCTTTAAATTACAAATATACCTTCTATTGTCCTAATGAAAACCTGCCTACTCATATCTGTTACAGAATGTTTTAGGAACTTCAATTTTTTTCTTCTCTCCAGTGACACTGCGTATTGCCAAGATGATTATTTTTTTTTTTTTTTAACAGGCAGCAATTCAGCAAATCACATTAAATACAATTACTATTCCTTTTGAAGTCATACATTCTAAGTACAGTAAATGGCTTCGGTTTTATTTTAACAGGACTTACTTATTAATTTAGTTTTGATTTTAGATGCTAAAGAAACATTCCGTTTTGCAGCTTGTAATGTTCCATCCCTCTTCTTATGTCCTTTAACAGCATCCGAGGTGAAAACGGTAGATGATTTAGCAGTTGCTTGTTCATCCATCATCAAAAGGAACCTGTACGTTGCCACGAGGAATGCCCAAGTAACGCAGGGTCTTTCCCACACTTTTTAAAACTAAGTTTCATTGCCCCTTATCAGGATTTGTTATCTCTGAAGTTGAGAAAATTGCTTGTCTTTACCTTTGTTCAATTAATTCAAGCAGGTTAATGAATTGTTCCTTGAGACTTTTGTCACATTATCATAGAGTGGCAAAATATTTACCTAATAAACATGAAGACTAAAAGGATCACAGATTTTTGATCTTGTCCTCAAGTAATCTATCCAAGTTTACACGTAAAAGGGGAAAAAAACCCAAAGTTCTATCACTTCACAATATGACCAGACCAGCTTTTGCTTTGTCAGGACAAATTTTCAGTGGAGGCATTTACATAAACTGCATTACAAATACTGTAAATTCAAATAAACAGCGAGAGAGACCAGCCCGCAAGCCCAGGGAGAACAGGGAGCGGTGGGCCAGCAAACCCCTTCGAGAAGGCGGCTCCCCCCGCCCGCCGGTCTCTCCCGTCCTCACAGGCGAGAGCCCGCATGCACACGCCTGCTCCCGCCTCGCCCCCGGGGCCGCCCCCGGCTGCGCGGGCGCCAACGGCCGTCGGGAGGCAGCCGTTGGGCCCAGCCGCCCGCGCGCCCCCACCCCCACGGCAGGCCGAGGCAGGGCTGCGGGCCCGGCGGCGGGTGGGCAAACAGCCCCTCACCGGGCGGCAGGCGAGAGGGAGAGCGCGCGGCCTTAAACCTGCCAACGGACCCACGCCCGCCTTCTGTACTGTAGGAATGGTTACTTAGAATTACGTCAATGGATGGCATCTGAATAAAACGATACACCAAAGTAAGAAAAGACGGCAAACTTCCCAGAGAATCAGTAACACTCTGTGCTTCATAATTCAGAGGTAAAGTGCATAGCCAGGCTGTAACGGTTGGATACAAACCCGTTCTGTATCTACAGCTGGATTTGCACCTGAACCTACGTCCATCTTTTTTGATGCTTTGTTGATAATTATCAACAGGAAAGGCACTGTAGCAGTTTTGTCACGTGCATGCAAAATCACCCACGTTAAACTAGTTCACATGTACTCTTACATACGGTCACAGACATTTCTTTTCAGAAACGGGATATGCGTAAATCATTAACCTTTAATCCATGGTTCCAGTTCTTCAGTGACATTCCTGGGTCTTTTAAAAAGAAGCAGTGGGATGCGTGTAACTTTTCAACTACGTGTCTTTGCAAAACCGTTTTAAATACTAACCATTAATAAAGCTAACATTAAAAAAATAAATATTCATTGCATAAACACTTAGCATCAATCTCAGTGCACTGTGAGGAAGGGAGTAGGGAACTGCAGATACTCCTCTGTGCCGTCAGAGATTTTTAGGAAGAGTTTGAGGTATTTGGCTTTCAGTTCAAAGAGTTTCTTTAGGTTAAAAGGAGAAATCCATGTAATTCCTTCTCAGTGGAAAGTTAAATTTCTTTCTGGCTGATCTTTAGCTATTAGTAATAGATGAAATGACAAACAATGAATAGACAGTCATCAAGACAGTTATGAAAACAATAATAAATTTAAAACCCAATAGATTATAGCAAGTAGGCATGCTGCCTGCATACTTAGTGACTTGTAAGGGTAGGAGTCTCCAACATTAGAATTTGAGCAAGCCCACTTTTAGTTTGGTTCAGGTAATATTAGGACTGGGAATTGCAAGTAAGTATTTTAGTCTAATAAAATGCTTTTCCCCAAAATCTGTTCTAAGCCCAAAAGCCCTTGCTCTTTAACACTCCCTTCACATACATTCTCTTTCACTGGCTATGTGTGCCCAGTCCTACCATTAGTTAGGTGGGCTAAATTTGATCCAGGAATCAGTAAGTTTATAGTTAACACTTTTGTGAAAATCTTAAGAGAGTTAATGTTTTAATTTATTTGGAGATTTACAGAGATGTGGAAGGTTGAAATAAAAAACAGCATTAGGTTCCATAATGCAGTAATCATCATTAAAATCTTACCTTTCCGTGTACTAACATTACAATATGCTATAAAGTAAATCAAAGGAATCACACAATAATTATCAGTGGCATTATTTGAAAATATATCTTTATGAACTTATTATTTTCATAATCTGCTGCAAACAGCATTGGAGAATCTCTCTTTTCTACCTTTCCTTAATTTATGTATGATATCTGGCACAGTTTCTCAGTGTGGCCCTGAAGCTGAATCCCCTTAAAAATACAGATTTGATCCAACACGCCTTATATACCTTTGGTACATTTCCCCTTACAAGGCAGCTTGGAAGTGACTATAGCCACTGTAAAACTCTGGCCAAATAAAAGAGCAAATAACCTTATGTAACTTAAAAAATAGAAAACCAACCAAATAAAACTTACCTCCTTACCCTTTCCAGAAGGCAGTGTTTTCCTCCAGATCCAATCATGAGTTTTCATTTCCTCCAGTTTTATAACAGTCCCAAGTCCTGACGGGGCAATCACCAATTTGCTTCCATTTAATGTTTATGTCACTACTGCGAGCAATAAATGTAAAAACATCAAGTACTGCGTTTCCACCTGTGGTCATACTTTCCTTTACGCTCCACTGAGGAACTCCCGCACTGTAATATTTCACATGTAAAAATCTCCAGTTAATTACCAGCCATTCAAAGTGGGGAAAAGCTTAAAGCACCGCCAAGTTTCACAGCCTATATATCTTAAATATAGATTAAGAGCAGAATTCTGTTTTTTGGTCATTTGGGATCCTATGACTGGTCTTTAAACTTAATAGAAATGAGAGGGAGTGAAGGAAAGACAAACAGACAAAGACAGATCTGTTGTAAAAGCCCTAACCATGTGGGAAGTGTTGTACTGAATTTGTATCTTACTAGATACCTGCAAATACATCTCTGAGAAAAATCTTTGTTGAGGAATTAATCCAGTAGGGTCTAGTAAAGCATGAGCTATGACTTAAGCACTTCTGGTAGGTAGATTACGTAGAACAGCTTCTCCCTCTGTGGATTCTCTGATGTCCAACAAGACTTGAGCTCATGCTATAGTTTTTCCTGAAATTACAGCATTAAGAACACATTTTCCTCTACTCACACCCTTTTCTGCACAAGCTTAATGAAATTTCATTTCTTAATGTCTCTTCCCCTTTGTCAAATTTGAGTGAAATTAGTAAATTGAAACACAAATATACAGAGGATGAGTGTGTAAGCCTGTGTTCCTTTGGAAACTAACGAAAAACAAAACAAAACAAGTCCCTGTGTTCATTTCCCAAGAACATGCAGCTCAAAAGGCAGCTTGCTTGTGCACGCTGATTATGCTGCATGCTTCTATACCACGTACATGCTGTACTAAGCTTTAACAGTAACAGTATTTCAAGTGGTTAAGTCTGAGGTCCAAAACTTACCTATGGCATTGTTTTTGCACTGAAACCACGTATGTTGTTTTGGTCTCCCAATGCAGAAATACATGAGGAACCTTGTTCAGACTTTTGAGGCAAAACCAAGCCAGCTTAAAGGAGAAAACGAGCATGGAAAGCTGCAACTTCATTAAGTGAATGTTTTAAGAGTGAGAAAGACTGGAAGTTATAACTTACAGCATACTGTAACATTTGACAATGGTGGCCACATTTAAGTTGCAATTGCTATGTATGAACTATGCCCAGTGAGTAAGGGACAACACACATTATATCCTTACTAAAGATACAGTTAAACCAGACACCATTATTCCACAAAAATATTGTACTTATTTTTTACTTATTTTATAGGAAGTACAACAACCATGAATTATCAGTCTGTACTGCATTCAGTGGCATGTTGTAACTTGTGTGCTTATTTAATTAATTAGATATTAAGCATTAAAGACCTGGCTTCTGGGTACCTTCTTAGACAAGAACCGTTCAGAGAGCACGAGAGCCATGGTGCTTGGCATGCCATTTCCCCTCTCTGCGGCAACTGTCGCATGCTTAGTTGCTAAGGAAAATGAAACATTTGAAGTATTTACTGTAGCTTTAACTGCCATTCTAATGCAAATCGGCATTAAGATAAAAAGAAGCAAGTTCTAAATAGTACGTGATCACTCAAAGTTACACAGTTGCGAAGGAATTTATTATCTCCCTACTAGCACCAGATGCAACGTGACTCAGGTGGCTTTTTCCTTTACTATCCTTCACTTGACTGAAGGGAAGTCTGAATTACAAGTCTATGGTCCTAAATAGTAACTGAAAACACAGTAGCCTATGAATATTTAGGTATTTTCAAAACCAAAATGTAGTAACAGACCAGGAGACAGCAAGCTACGCAGTTGGAACCGTGGCTGCTCTGTGATTATTTGTTACACCTCCTCTGATTTGACCCTTTAGCAAGTGAACTTGCAGTTTTAAATACCTTAAATATGGTAACAAAACACCTCCAAAGGGCAATGGCAAGTAAAAGCCCAGGATGATACAAGATGAAAATCAATAGGAATTGTAGATATAACTGAGTTAATTTGCTAAGGTAAATACAGAGAAACTATTTAAATACAATATGGGCACATTTCTTACATGTGACATGTACAGTTAAATAACTGGATTTTTACTGGACTTCAGATAGCAATTAAAATATAGTTAAAATTTGGGATTTAGTTCTCTTACTATATTTTCTAAACAAATAATCAGCTTATAACTTGAGAAAGTTTGCATAAACCTAGATTTTGGCCCTGTTAACTTTTGCACACAACTACTAGTTATTTGGCAGTTGTATCCATAGGGATAGGTTCTTACTGTATGTTACGGCAAAAAAGAAATTCTTCATTTGCCTACAAAAGTGGGAACTAGACATTCAAACTTTTTTTTAAAAATACATCTGCATCTTAGAACCATTTTTCATATGTATGGAGATTTTTCATAATGACACTGAGACAGAAGCACAATGAGAATCTAATTTTTTCACCTTTCCATTGTTTATGCATGCATTTTGGTGAGCATCTATACGTCAGACATAAGCAATTCCTTTTAATAGGACACTGCTTCTGCAAGTCTTTGTGAAATGGCTTTATAAGGGTAAAGCACCTTGCCTGCATTCATACATGCTATTTTAATGCTTTAATAGTTGGCGCCAAAAAATGCATACAAGCCCTCCCCCCCCAATATTTCACAGGCAAGCAACAGGAAAGCAAATTAAAAGCTATGATGCCTGCATTCATATATATTAGCTAAAACTAAATAGACTGCTGCTGGCACATAAACTAGTGAGTTGGTCTGCTCAAAGGGACAGGCAGTCACGTCAAAGTAGGCCAGAAAACACCGGCTCACCCGAGGCTAAGTTTTTGCTGCCTTTGCCCCTCATTTTAGCCAAACCAGACTCAGAGCACGTACCAGCATCACATCACCCTGCGAAAGCACCTGTCTCAGTGCTGCGACTCAGGACGTGCAGCCGCAGGAGAAACCAGCGCCCATCGCTCGGGCTTCCACCTTGGGCTGAAGCTGCTGCCCTGGCCCGGGCTGACGAGAATGGTTCCGAGGCCACCGCGAAGTAAAACGGGAGCACTGCAGGTTAGAAGAATAGCTCAAGCTGCGATATTATCGAGCCTACAGAAAAAGCAATTGAATAAACCAACTTTGAGTAAACACTTACTTGTAATTAAAAAAACCCCCAACATTATCAGGGAAGGTTTCTGCCTTACAGAGCAGTCGAGTTTACGTGGGTCACCCTCACTTCAGAGGCCGCAGACACAAAAGCCGTGCCTGAGGAACGCCTGCCGGGCAAAGCGGGGGAGGCAGGGGCAGCGGAGCCATGGGCTGACCCGCCATACCCGCGGGTAGGGAAGCCCGGGCGGGCAGCGGTGCCCCCGGGCATAGCGATGGCGCCGCGGGCACCCCGCGCCGCACGGGCAGACAGGCTGCCCTTCTCCTCTCCTCGCTCGGCTACGGCCCGGCCCTTCCTGCCGCCCGGCCGCCATTTTGCAGAGCCGGGGCGGCCCCTCAGGCGGCCCTACTAGCTGCAGGCCTGGCGAGGCGGCCTTGCCGCGGGAGGCGGCGGCGCAGGTAATGCGGGATGGCGGCCGCCGCCGCCCCGCGGCGGGACCCCCTGCCCGCCGGCGGCGCCGGGCGGGGAGCTGAGCCGCCTTCCCCGGCTGGCTCCCGAGGGGCGGGGGTGGGCTTCCCCCTTTTTTGGCGGAGCAGCGCCCCACGAAAGGCAGGGAGCGCCCCGGCCTGCTGCGGGGGCGGCTGCCTAGCTGGCTCCCCAGCGGGCTGCGAGTTCATCAGTTAATTTTGGTGAAATACTAGCAGGTGCCGGGGCGAAAGGCGCGTAGTGGGCATTAGTACCTCTCAAAGGGCATGCTCTAAAAAAACCCCAACCTTTTGAAGATTTTCTTCTGCTTCTCGCGCCAATTTTTTTTCTGCCCAGACAGGCCTCTCCCCCCCCATCCCCTGCAGGGAGCTCGAGGCAGGCACAAGACTATTTATTGGCAGTGTGGCATTAATGACATGCAAACTTCAACAACGACTTAAAGCAGCCCTAATTGAAGATCGGATTTTAAAGAAGCCAAGGTGTTATTAGTACAAAATTACTGCATTTTTAGTGCTGTGAACTATACTCAAAGCAAGATTTCCCAGAAGGTCCTTCCAGTGCTCTGCTCACACGTACTGACCACAAAATGCTGCTTATCTACTTGTCTCAAAAAAGTAGCCTCTGTGTTCCCTAGCAAAGTAGAATGCCATAGTTTTTTATAGTAAAGGAGTAGAATATTTGGCTATTTGCACTAATACGTTTTCAGAACTGTTTTCAAAGCTGATTTACTGTATCTTGTAACAAACATAAGCATTAGCTCAGCTCTTACATGTCTTGTATGTAAGATGTTCAGTCTTAACTGGCATTAGATTTACTTTTGTTTGTATCTGTTACAGGTTTGAATAGCTCATAATTAACATCATCATTTGCAAATGCAATGGAAGAGGGCAAGATTGAAGACGTCCAGGGTTTTCTACGACTTAATGTGCGAGGATGTTTATACACAGCCAGGCGTGAGTCTTTATGCCGCTTTAAGGATTCAATGCTAGCTTCTATGTTTAGTGGACGCTTTCCTCTAAAAGTGGATGAATCAGGTAAATATGTTCAAACTGTAAATATGACATTCTGATCAGGGAGCTCTGTGGCAAATACATGCTTTTATATATATTTATGCATTTTATAGTATATCTCTTTTCCCAGTCTGCTGAGCATCAGTGGGCTTCTTTAATTGCAGGACGTAAACCAATTATGCATGCATGACTTTATACTTGTGAGAAATTAATCTGAATTCCACAAGACTACTCATGTTTGCAAACATACATGTTAGTATAGTGCTTAGCCCTGCCTTCTCCCAGTCCCAATTGTAGCTTTGGAATGTAATTCTTCAGTATGAATGTGAAAATAGATAAAAATGAAGTTGGCAGAGTATTTGGCATTTAACTTCGATCCTCTTTATGACCCCCTATATTCTCCAGAGGCATCTCTCTCTGTTCATTACATAAGGAGATTTGGGTCTAATCTTTGTTTCAGAATACTTCGTTACCCAGTAAATACTGCATTTTTCACCACCATGGCTTGATATGAAAGTTTGACTAAAACTATTCATGGGTCAAATTTCACACTTGTTTGTGACTTGGAAATTCTGCCAAAGTATGTCCAGTTTAAAGATATGATGGATGATTACTTGTTGTACACTTTTGACTGTTTAAAACATCTGAAATGTTTAACACTTTTACGGGCAAGACTTTGCTGCCATCTTTCAGGTGCAGTGAACAGCCTATTGTATACAGCTGTGTATAGTTTGGTCAGTTTCTGTAGCAGTCCTTGAGCCCAACAGGCAAAGGAGAGAAAAAATACTGTAAAACTTGAGCAATATTCAGGGAAGGTTAGACTAGATGTATACTGGAGCTGATGCTACTTTTAACTCTTTTAAATTGCCTAGATCCAAAATTGAAAAAATCTCTGCAATAGCAAGAAAAGATTTATCTGCAGTTAGAATTAGAAATGCATCTAGAATTAGATTCTAGCATTTTAAGTGGAGTGCAATAAAGCTGAGATTGTGTGTTGGCATTGTCCTATGCAGATTAGTGATTTCACTGAAACTCCAAAGAAATGTTTACTGCACTAAGAATTTTATCTTCAAATAACAAATATTCCAGGGAAACAAAATAGTAGTTTTGAAAGAACAGAGAAAGTGTACTTACTCCTCCTAAGTAAGTAAAACTAGTAAAGAAGTTTTATATAAAGGTTTTACTTAATGATTTGGTAGAATGTGACAAGTCTGTCTTCGCTTGCTGGAAGCAGTATTTTAAATAATTTTATTTATGTTTTCAGGAGCATGTCTAATTGATCGAGATGGAAGCCTGTTTAAATATCTTTTGGATTATCTTCATGGAGAAGTTCGGATTCCTGAAGATGAACAAATTCGAATTGCACTGCAGGAGGAAGCAGACTATTTTGGCATCCCTTATCCATACAGTCTGTCTGACCATTTAGCTAATGAAATGGAGACGTATTCTTTAAGGTCAAATATAGAGCTTAAAAAGGTCTTGACATTTCTTACATTTTTAAAGATGTACTCTCTAATGCACACCATTCATTAGCATCAGATACTGAAACTACAGTGTATGCAAGTTAGCCCTTTTTAGTCACCATGTTAAATCACCAGTAAATTCAGAGTTTTAGGTTAAGAAATCCTAGAGCTGATAATGCAGTCATAGTAGTTCAGGACATTGGCTTTTCCCATCATTGCAATAGAGCAACAGTTTAAATTTGACTCTGTTTTACATGCAAGCCTGCTGTAAAACTTGCATGCTAGGAATGACATTGTTTAGTTCCCTATTTGGCTTCAAATTTTGCTTGAGATTAGATTTGATCCTTTCAAGATGTTTGTTTTTTTTTTTTAATTTTACAAATTCATCCTAAAACTTGAAAGATAAAATGTGCTTTGCCATTTTTTTAGAACAAGAAAGAAGAAAAGAAAATTAATATATTATTTTAAATCCCAAGGTTTGTCTATTTTTGAGTACTGTAAATTAAAAACTAATTCTAATTAACTGATTGGAAATTAACTCATATTACCAGGTATGGCTGTGTTAGTCCTGACAGTCATCTATGTTCTCGTAGTAAGATATTGTTCTATTCTCCCTTATTAATTTCCTTTTGAAAAGCATAAAACATTTCCAGGCCTTTCAGTTTCTCTTCATGTTAGGGATTTGCCATGCCTTTAAGTATTTCTGTTGCCTTTCCGTGAATTTCTCCTAGTTTTACAATATTCTCTGTTAACATCAGATAAGAAATACTGCACGCATTATTCTAGATAAACTATACCCTTGATTTACTTGAAAGAGCTCACCAGTACAGTTAAGGAAACTTAAATATGAAAGCTTATTCAACTAAAAATACTGTATTCTTATTAATATTCTGTATTTTGTGTTTTATGTTTTTTCCAGGCTTTGTTAGATTTCTGTGATTCTTATGATTTAGTTTGTACCAAGCCTACAGTTTGGGTCCTGCACTATCTGAACACTTCTGGAGCAAGCTGTGAAAGTAAAATTATTGGTGTGTATGCCACAAGAGCTGATGGGACTGATGCAATTAATAAGGAGCTAGGAACGAAAATTCATAGTAAAAGCATTTACAAAAGGTAAGACGACTGTCAAACACATGAAAGCACTATGAAGTGAGAATGAACACTCACATATTATAATAATAGCTGAATGTTATTATATGTAGCATAATATAGCATTATTGTACTATAAATCTGTGGAAGGGTTCAGATTCTTTCCAGCTTTGAAAACAGCTGGCTGATACAATGGTCACATTAAACAAACAAACAAAAAGATAAAAACTAAGCACAGACTACAAGAATTTGAGAGAGTCCACAAAAGGTGGCTAGCATGCAGTTGCTGTAAGTTCTCATTATGTTTTACTTACTTGCTATTTTTAAAATACCTCAACCGTTTAAAATTACTTCCTAATTTAGGACGATATTCACCCTAAATACAGTGAATGAATCCCCATCCAGAAAAAGTTCCAGAAATATTCACAAATTTGGTTGTGATTAATGGAATTGTATTTTGCAGACAGTGGAAAGAAATACTTAACACCGAAAAGAACTGAAGATGACAGGAAATGGTTTTAATTCCTTAAAGGACATGTACATCTCTACTACACTATTAATGTATTTTTATGACAGTAATTGTAAGTTATTGGTAGACCTGTACTTCTAAGTATCTGGAAGCAATTTGTCTTTCTCTTGGTCCCACAGTACAGTGTCAGATGTGTACTTCACTGTGTACTTTTTGAAACAGGATTAAAGTAGAGCTTTTGATGTTTCATTGTCTTTATAATTGAGATGCTTATTTTCCTAAATTTAGGCTGGTAACATTAATATTTATTCCAAGAGTATTTGGACACATAGTATCAGGTATCTGTCCTCCTACTGTGTTGTCCCTTTGAATAAATGATTGAGGTTTAGAAGAATAATTTTACACCATTAATTCTCTAATTATTTTATGAACATCTATTCTTTCATGAATAACCATTTTTAGCAATAGGTGTTCACAGGCATGCAGATCATAGGAGGATGGCTATTTAGAACCTTTTATGCAAATGAAAATAAAATTTAATTAACATTTTCCTTTCTACTTTACAAAACATTTAATAGTAAATCTTTAGAGTTAGGATTTAGTAAAAAGAATGATACATTTCATCAGTGTTACATTTTTAAGGGCTTAGCTAGATTTACCACATAACTGTTACCTTTAAAACAATATTTCTAGAGAAGCTGGAAATAACGTCCAATACATCTGGAGCTATTACTCAGTAGCTGAGTTGAAAAAGATGATGGATGCTTTTGATGCCTGGGAAGGGAGAGGTAAAGTATTAATATTTTTTCTTTTATTTCAGTAGTACTACTTTTTTTTACAGAAAAATAAGAAAAATATTTGCCAGTTAACTGTAATAAAAACTCTGCATACATTTTCACTCCTTCAGTAAGTAACGTGTTGTAAAATATCCCATAGTAGTGGCTATTTGGAAAAAAAAACAAACCACAAAACCCCCGAGTCTTAAGGGATGTTCCAAGAAGGTGACACGAGTTGACATGAATGAATAGATGTAGTGAGAGCCACCACATGCAAGGGGTGATAGTCTGTTAGCATTGGGCACTCTGGTGGAAGCCCTAGAAGCACGTTGGCTGTAAGCAGCGTTCATGTCAGCATAGTTTCAAAGCTGAAATTCTACATAATAAAATACACGCATTCATTTAGTCAGGTGTACATACACATAACATTGACTATGTTCTCTCAGCTCATCAATACAATGTCCCTTTGAAATGCAGGTGTCAGCTATTGGAGAGTGCCTCAGGAGCTGATTGAATGTTGGACTCTTGAAGAACGCCCTTTGAAAGGCAGTTTGCATCGTATGCCTCCAGTTCATAAAAGGTATGCTGATTTGCATAGGAGGCTTAAAATAAAGCAGAAATACAGCACACACTTTGTTTTTTAAATTCAGGTTCTTTGAACAGCTATGAATGTTGAGTTTTGTCTGTTTTTATTATTTACATTTTTATAAAATGTCTTATAATCAGAGAGCTTAATTGCAGGACTGACCTTGCTAGAAACAAATTACCTTTTTTAGGCTGCTGAAACTCTATTCTACTTCTTCAGCCTTTAAAACATCACATTAGAGTGGGAAGGAGTAACTTCAAAAAGTAGAGCACAGTATTAATTAAATGGACTGCTAAAAAAGAAATTTAACTGAAAACTTTAAAAGGTTAACTGATTTTCACGAGATGCCTTCTTTTTTTAGAAGAAATTTCTAGAATTTCTTCTTTTCAGTTTTACATCAATACTTCTGACTACACATCCGTTCTCAATACATTACCTAGAAGCAGCCTTTGCAGGTGCTGATCTGAGCCACCCTACAGCCACTTTGCTGCTAGATAGAGGAGGATCCTGCTGACCTATGTACATACTTAGTTTCTTTAATTGAAGTTCTTTGTTTTACAGACGATTAATCGACTTTCCTGAGGAGGAAGACTATTTACCGAGTAAAGTGGGTCCCAAGCCAATTAGATTCGCAGGTCCCTCAACAAGTACCCATATCAAAGTCAAGAATTCAGCTGCATTAAAGGTAGCTGCTTGCAATGCTTCACATTCTGCAGTGACTCTTAAACGACCCAGTAGTGAAAGTTTGACACTGCACAAAGTAGCTTCTGAAACTGTATCCACAACATGCGCATCGGTCCCCAGCAATTCCCAGGCGCCCTGTGGAAGGCAGAGTGCTGACAATGGGACCCCATGTCAAATGATGTTCAAGATTGCAGGGTCTAGGAAGCCTGCAAGCAACCGTGTAGTAAAGCTGAAGCGAACTCCTCTTTTTCTTGTGACACCATCTCAGCCATCTTCTTCTGTATCTAGTCAAACAAGTGAACAGGATGGTGCTGCTGTTGAAATTCCTACTACTTCTATGGTACTAAACAAGAAAGAACCAGCTGTAATAGCAGAGGGTATTAAGCTTAAGAATGATAAAGCGGATGGATAATGTTTGACTCAGCCTGATAGACTGGATAGCTTTACATTAGCTGGTTAAAGAAGAGATCATAATCTCATGTGGTCATTTATTCAAAGATTTGGTAGAAAATGATTATGAAAAAGTTCCTAAAGAGCATAGGGAGAAATTGTTTTAAGTGAGCACTGAAGTGCTCTAAATATTCTTAGATGTTGGGAAGGGAGGAAGAAAAATGGATTAAAAAAATCCCCTCAAACACAGAGCATGTGCAGTCTAATGTTACAGTATGTCATATTTGTATTTCTGTCAGGGTGTACTAGTACAACTGACCTTTTTAAAGGAAGTACTTGCACAGCATAAAAGACAACCTCTTTATCAACTTTAACTACAGTTAACGTTAACTAGAGTTAATTTCCTTATTTTGTATCTTTAAAGTGGGGGAAAATAGATAACAATAAGTAGCTTTTATTAGATACAAGTTTGCCCCAAGTGCGCAACATACTGAGTATTGTGAAGATTACGCAAGTTGAATGCACTTACTGGTACTTCTGGTGAGGGTAAGTCACCATTTTGTTATTAACAGCAATGAAAGGGACTGGCTTTGCTTGTATGCAGTGAGAAAATTCAGAGCAACAGGAAGGGAAGAAGCATGCCTAGGGAGTAACAAGGCAGTTTTTTCCATAGACCTGAGACATACACGTACCACTTTCCTAACATGGTGTGATTTGCCACTGGGGTGAGGCTGCTGCAGGCAGCTGGTGGAGCCTTGGCATTTTGTATCGCACCATTGTGGGGAGTGTTTTCTGCAGCTGCAGGGAACCTCACAGGCCTGAGTTACAGCTGGCCTTCCTGTGTCCTTCTGCATGTCCTTTCAAACGTGGAGGGGACACCCTCAACTTCTGTGCAGCAAAGCAGTGTTAACAGAGGTGCCCTGGTTTGAAGATAAAAGAACTGCTCCTTCCCCCAGAGCAGGATAGAGACCTTCTTGTACCAGGGTAAATTTTGAATAATGATACCAAAGTGTACAGCTGCTGTATATTTCTATCAGCAGAGGAAAGCTGGATTTGCCTCACTGATTTTAAAAAGCCCTTTTAGTTGTTTAAATCAGTGAACGAAACCTGGCTTTGTCTTGTGCTCTTGCTTGCTTACAGTTGGGTGCTGGGTTTTTTTGTTGGTTTTGCTACTGCTTTTGCTTTTCCAGCACAGTAAATACAGCTGGCCCTAAGCGTTGAGAAGTTCTATCACATTGCCAAAATGCAATGTTCTTAAAATTCCTGAGACTATTAGAATTACAGAAGGGTTCTTGAAATGTTTAATTTTCTAGGTCATTTAGAAGTGATCACATTTTCAGGCTTTTCTCCTAACCACAAGGACTTGAAACATGATTTGCACAAGTAAAAAAATACCAAACTTTCACGTACTAATATTTTTAAGGAGACACTTTGCCATGAACAGTAGTCACTGTAAAGGTGTGCAGTACTGTAATTTTCTGCTATTGGTGTGTATACTGAAGACCAGCTTACCTTTAGAATCTTTAAGCTAGTGGTTTTTCTTAAAAAATAAACCTGAAAAGGAACAATCCCAAGGCTCTTCCTATCCCAACAAAAAAAGTTTCACTGAGCAAAGAACAAGGCAAAAATTATGGAAAGATACTAACATAATGTTATCTCCTATTCTTTGAGCATGTAATTGATCATTGACACTAAGTTTGTGAAATTAGTTTTTCATAATAATCAGACTGAAAAACAGTTCTTAATACTTCTCTTCTGTGTGACTTCTGCTTCACTATTTATTGAATAGCTGAGCGCTTTACCACGCACCTTTAAATCTTTTTACAATGCTTCCTAAAGCACATTTCCTTCCTCTTCAACTTCTAATGAATTTAGAATGCTTCTATAAACATAGAATCATTTAGGTTGGAAAAGACCCTTAAGATCATTGAGTCCAACCAGCACTAAAGCTCACAAAAAGTATGTTATTTTGCATGTGTACAAGAAAAAAGCTTTGAGAATAGTCCTGCGGGACCTTCTGAGTTTGCACTAGCTCAGTGGTTACTTAATTATTCTGGTAGCACTGTATTTTTTGAGTAATGTTCATGTCTTTTGCATTACAGTAGCTTTAATGAGTCTTCTCTTTGTCCTAGACATACTGGCTTGTGGTTAAAAGGAAAAAAAAAAAACCCAGCCAAAAAAGAACTCCCTTGAATTTCAGTAGATGAAACAGGAAAGTGGCTGTGGTGGAAACGCAGAGCAAGATTAATTATTTTTTGAAGGACTTGATTTTATTTATTTATTTTTAATTGGATGAGGTGCAAACATCCATGGCCTTATAACTTATCTGAGTAGGCACTTCCCGTGTGCTTTTCTATACCTGTGAATCTTGCCGTTTCTCTTAACTGATGGACTGATACTAAACAGTTTTACAATAGCCGAATAGTGTTAACCTTCATGGTGACTTTCACTATAAAAATAGCTTTGCCCTTATCTACGCAAAGCCTTTTAAAATGTGGAAGTAAAATAGAATTTCATGTTCTCTCTGGGAGGCCAGTAGCTGAAAACAAATGAAACTTGCCAGTCCAAGGACAAGTTATCCCTTAACCTGGCTAACAGACTGTGTTTTTTGAGGCCCGGAACAAGGAGTAGAAACTCTGCAAGTCTGAGTTTCCTGCAGGTTGAAACTTCCTCAAAACTCTGTGTTCCCAAGTTTCTTGAAAAGTCTGCAGTTTTCTTAACATTTCACTTGTCTAACTCAATTAATGAAGTACCAGCTGGTACTGTGTTTGCACTGATAAACTGTTGCTACACCATATGTACGTACTGGATAGTTTGGGGAAACTACTAAAAGTGAACTACAGTTTTATAGCTGGGATGAGATGCATTGTCAAGTGGTGTGACAATGGTTTACTTTGAATCTTTGTAAAACAATTCATTATAGAAGAGACCATGTTCAGAAAGTTACTCCAATTTAGTAATCTGCTGATTACTAGTATCTAATAGCTGCACTCTAAAGGCTGACATATGTATTGCCAGTGTAGTTTGATGCATTAAATTTTTTCTCACAAATGCTGTCAATTTTCCAATGAGTCGTTTAGTTCTCACTTTCACACTACTCTCTTTCCAAACCATCAATGATACGGCATCATACGGGTTAAGGAGACAATACAATTCCAAGTGAAATTTCTAGAAAATTACTCCTCTGTGATTACACATGGGCTTGTGATGCAGAGGGCCCATTATCCCCAAGATGTGATTCAAATAG
Source organism: Harpia harpyja (assembly GCF_026419915.1). Classification (NCBI taxonomy): domain Eukaryota; kingdom Metazoa; phylum Chordata; class Aves; order Accipitriformes; family Accipitridae; genus Harpia; species Harpia harpyja. The sequence goes on along the minus strand of NC_068946.1, from coordinate 26,325,212 downwards.
CTATAATTCTATCTGTATGCTTCAGAGCATGGAGAACTCATTTGTACTTGATGTAAGCAAGCAGACATTATTTCACGATAGGCTCATGTTACCACTGATCCTCAGGGGGAGTTTTTGTCAGACTTGGTTTTAGCTGAAGAGCCATGGAAATACCAAAGCTACCTCTTTTTTTCTTTCAAACTGTTCCAGTTACTTCCCTACCAGCTCTTCCAGAGCAGAAAAGTACTCTTTTAAACTGGCTTACATTAAATTGCTTAGATAATAAACATTACGTAGTTCAAATCTGACTATAGCTAAAAAGAAATATTAACATTACCCAGGAGTAAACAGATTTCATCTACTTGGTTCTTCCCAATCCATGAAGGACAAATTCTCACCTGATAAAAACAGGAGGCCAGTTGTGCCATCAAAAACTTGGGAGTGAAGCTGCCTGTCCCTTAGCTGCAGTTATAAACGCAAAGTGTGGTTATAAGTAAAACTCTGTAAATACTCTGCTGTATTAAAGCCCCACAAAAATCTAGATTCATTTTGGGCAACAGCTTTTAATGAAAGATGTTAAGCAGTAGAAACAGGTAAGGCTGATGTTACAGACCTCTGCTGCCTTCTGAGCTTTTTGAGCATCTATTCTTACAGAATATTCTTCTTGCAAAAAAATCTGGCTGTTTATACCAGAATTGATTGCTCTTGGCTGAAAATTACTTTGCAAATTCATGGGGTCAAGTGATCAGCTGTGTAGCATGCCCAGAGTTTGCATCAAGGATTTGGCCCTTTTCAAAGTTGCCTCTTTTCTTTATAGATACCTTTTCACTCATTCTAGTCTCTGGTACAACATACATGAGCATTTTAGAACAGTTTGGTTTAGTAGTTTGCCATAATAAAATAGCTGTATCGTCTCAAATTCCTGGCAAATTTCTATTATATGCTCACAAGGGTAGTTGGCAGTGGTACTGGAACTTGAGACCTCTGATCCCGTGGTGCCCCTGCTGTAGTCACAAGTATATGAACAGGAAGAATGTAGCTGATTTATAAAATCTTGATGCAGCCCAGTCACTACACGGGGAAGCAGACTCACAGTAAGAATGGCCATTCATACAAACTCAGACCAGGTGTTCCCCTACAACAGCAGGGTCCAGGAAAGCACTACAAGATCAATGTTTCCCTTCCAGAATTATTAGTGTCTGCTTCAGGGTGACATTTTCAAACACATGAAGTGATTTTTTTTTTTTTTAACCTTTTTTTCCAAACATGCCTAAATAGTATAAGTTTTCCAAATAGCTTGGCTGTGTTAAGTTACCTTCTCTTTTTAGTTTTCCAACTGCGTATTTGGTCCTTTATCTTGCTGTGTTTAATCTTACACAGAAGATAAATAGATCCAACCTGCTTTAAAATATTGCCCTTCAAGGTGTTTTTCCACTTTTGAAATAGTGTACAAAATGCAGTGGGAATCCCATGTTTGTGTTTGAGTGGTGCCAAACAGCTGTATCTGCTTCGCAAATTGAGGGCACTTTTTTAAAAAAAGACGTCTGGCCTGAAAGTCAAGCCTTGTCCTGCCCTTAATTCCCTCACTGCTGTACAAATCCCTTATATTAAAAGGAGTCTCACATGTGGCTAGCTCTGTAATTAGAAGATATAAAAAGAGTTCTGTTGAAGATGGGCCCAAGAGCATCCAATTAATTACAAGTATTGTGAACAGTAAAACACTCCTAGAAATGGGCAGATAGAACTCCAAGCATACAGAGACACAAGAAATGAAAGATGAAGAGATACTGTTCTGACACAGCTACACTTCAGAGCACAGCCACGTAATATAGTTAAAACCTGTATTGCAATACTAAACCACACTCAGTGTGCTAAGACTGCAGCGTTCCCAGGACCAGCCCACTCCCCAGCCCAACCAAATCCATTTTGCATCTCTCACCAAAGAAAATGTTTGCATCACAGCCTGAAGAGAAGTGCCGTCTCTCACCTGTCAGTCCTGGGTCTGTCACATACTGAGTCTCCAGTACATCAAAGGTTAGCTGGTACTGAAGAGCGCAAGGTGGTCCTGTTGTGCTGAGTTATGACTTACGTTACAGATTTTATTTATTTGCAGAAGCCTGCGTGTGAGAAGCTGATTTACGGAATAAAGTAACTTTAAATAATCCTGTCAAGTGGAGAAGCTATAAGGAAGGGGTAAACATCATTATAGATAAGTTAGATTTTCTTTTTTTTTTCAGGAGGGGTTACAAGAGACATAAATAAATTTCACAAATTACGTAAGGACAATATAATAAGATTCCTGTGTAATATCTGCATGGAAATTGCAATTACATCTCTTATGGTGAGGTTACAGGTCAAACTGTAAGGCAGCAGATAAATTTTGAAAAGCTACCTATCTGATGGGTGTGCACAACACAGATTCTGGAATTTCAGTTCCGTTTACTCAAAACATTCAGCTTAAAAGCATGACAGGTAATCAACTAGGATAGAAGCAGTGCTTGCAATGCTAAGAAAGCCAGTGTTTACCTATGCATGTTTATTTTTCTTTCACCACTCTTCCAGATGAAGATGAGTTATTTGCCTCTTAGAATCTGGTTTTACCAATATTCACATGTGGAAAACTGTATACAGATATCAAGAGAAATAAAAATAATCAAAATCACCCATAAGGAATGCACCTCACTCTACACTTTGAGATTATTTTTCAAGGGCCACAGAGGAAAAGTAAACCAGTCAGTACAAAGGAAATGTGCAGTCAGCTAACAGAAATTAGGCAGCGGAAATTGGTAAAAAGCAATAGCAAACAATAAGCTAGGAATAAACTTTTAAAGATACTCGGGTGTCCTGCTCTTACTGACCTCAGTGGGAGGTCAGTCTTACTGACCTTTTACACCTTTCTGATTCTGACACTTAGGCCAGTAGTTCACCTGATGCCAGGTCTGGACTCTGACACCTTGCTATGTTAAATAACTTATATTAAAAGTATGTCCAGGATGGAGGCGGCTCTCATGGGAAGGTTCTGTTCCGTGCACTTGTGGCATTAGAATCTAGCTAAAAGCAAAAGCCTAGTCCTATCCAAACTCAGCCGAAAGCCACCCACTGATACCAGCTGAATTAAGCAAATACAATTTCAGTAATATCACAAAGGTTAGGCACTGCAAAGCAGCAAACACCAGAATATTTTAGAAAGAAGATTTTAATTTTTTGGAAGAAACAGGTTTTCTGAAATACAGAATCAGAACATTAAGACTAGGTAAGATTTTTATTTTAATAGAAAACTGGGAAGGATGTAGTATCTGCTCAGATATGTACCTCCACATTCTGCTGCACGTTGCTGTAACAAATTTATTAGTCATAGCTCTTGTTATGGACAGATGGTTCCTACAGCAAAAATATAGAAAAATACTTTGGATTCAAGTCTAGAACACCTGCAACTTTTCATATGCAAAAAAATAACTCCAACTAGTCATAGAAAAGTGGCTGATAGGGATGGAGAATAGGGCTGTGCATCTGAATAGCCATGACTATGTACATTCCAAACTTAAGAAATGAGCATTTTTCCTCAGCCTCATAAAAATAGTTTGTCAATGAAAAATACCAATATGTAATACATTTAATACAATTTATACTTGAATTTAAAGATCTCAGATTATGGAATAATAAGCTAAAATCAAATGTACTGCTTTTTCAAATGTTCTTGTATATAACAATACTCTCTGTGTATACAGTGTGCATGCATGTACGTGTATACACGCACAGAAAGAAAGAGGTGTATAGAGATTTGCTGAAAAATTCTACAAGATTATCTGATTTCATTGCAGACCACAGCATACAGACTTCCTGGGATCCTTCTAACACAGGCTGCTCTAAAAAACAATAATGTTGACTGGTATAACCACATATCTACAACAAGTTTTTGCTATTATGAATTTAATTATCAATTTATTTTTCCAATCTAGATTTCATTTTTCTAAGAAGTAAATGCTGCTTTGGTAAGATTCCGTACTGTCATGACAAAATAACTGTGAACATATTGGGCAAAGCCTTGAAAGTATGAATTAATTTTGATAATTAGTAAGTAATAAAGATACCAACAAGTTTTAAGCAGCAACAGATTTAAAATGACTATGTTCTGACTTATTTTCTTCACCAACAAGCATCTCGAGCAAGAAACTAAAGTGAAGAGATTAAATTTCTCTGCCTGCCATCACTGTGACATTTTAAGCCACCAAAGTCACAGCTGGCACTGAAAGAACGGTGGCATCAGCAGAGACCTCCATCCTTGCAGGACATAAATTGCATTGCGACACCCTGCCAACATTGCCTTGGAAAGGCTTGTGATCTGCAGTGTCTGGTGTATGATGCTTTCGTCGGGTCTTTTCTGAATGTATTGCATTCTCTGTGGTCCTTGTAGTTGTGGACTGCTCTTGATTTTTCATAGCTCCTTTATTTTTCGATCTGAAGCTGTTATGCTGCTGTCTTCTGTGTTCAGACCTGGAACCACTCTTTACGTTATTTTGATCTGCCTCATTACTGGCACCTTGTGACTTAAGAGATCCATTGAGCCGGAAGTTTTGGTGCTGTGGGTTGAATCTTCGTCTCTGGCTAGAAGGCCCATTCTACTCAGAAAGAAATTGGATAACTGTTAGGTTATCTGAATCCTTTCAACAGGACAAGAAATACAGCAATCAGAATTAACAAAAATTGCAGAATAAAATTTTCAGTGTAACTAAGAGAGGGAAAACACTATATGGTTTTGATTGTTGCCAGAGCTCTCTATTCATAACACTTCAAAACTGAACTATGAGTAATATGCGACATCTCAGTAGCCTGGAAAAAGAGATGGCAGGTTCACCACTGATGCCAAATTAAAACCTGCCGTGATTCAAGAGAATGCTGAAAAGGGGATGAAATACTAGACATCTCAACAGCAGCAGTTAAGAAGCACTGAAGAACTTGATACTGACTGATTTTTTTCCAAAATCACAAAAATACCTATCCTACTAAAGTATTGTGTAAATACTACAGTAAGACTGCAGGAAGAACAGAAATTCACATGTAAATTAAAGTCAAGTTAAGAATCCACATGGTGGGAGAAATGTCCATTGTGATATCTTGCTCAGAGGAAGCTTTGATCCTTAGTGGAAAGAGGCTGAATTGCTTTATTTCCATGACTGCCAGGCAGCTGATTCCATACATGCACTGACATTATGTAATGCTCCTACGTTTCCCTTCAGGCACCTACTTGACACTAAAATCCCTACTGGGACAAAATGCAGACCAACTTCAGTGGCAGCTTTACCTAAGTGCAACAGTAAAAGGACATTCCAAGGTGCTCTTATAATGAAATAGTTATCAATATAGCACAATACTATATTATACAGCTCCTGAAATAATATGCTTTTAAACCTGGCAGGATTCCGCTTCCAAAGTCTATCTAATAATCATGCTTCAACAGCACATCAACTGATCATTTGTGAAGGATCAGAAATAAATGTTTCTCCACCGTAGCATGGAGGGCAATTAGCTATTATGGACAGTTTTTCTTTCTCAGTCTATTAACTGCCACTAGTCACTTCTGAACACCAGACAGCGGTCTTTGCTGGTATGGCATTTCTGGTATTTACACCTTGTATGTTCACACTGCCTTGAAAATGAAGCTGGAAAATATATACTTGCATATTTTCAAAAATTATTAATTAACTATACGGACTGCAAACCAGTATTTGATTTTGTATTAACAACGTCCAATGAAATTTTTGAAATAGTTTAGTTCATAACTGGTTTCTTACCTGCTTATTTGTCAGGGTTCCTTGGGAAGAAGATTCTGTAGGATTGGAAGAAAGATGACTTTGTACTTTAGTGCTGGCTGTTTTATTATCAGAGTTCTTGGCATTACTAGAGGACTTTCGGGTGTGCGTATTTTGCTTGCCAGTTGTTGCATGCGAGGTCATTGAAGACAGCACTGAACTACATGGTGTTCTTGAGGAATAGTTGTTCTTTGGGTGAGAAACTATAAAAAAAAGTATTCTGTGTTATCAGTTAAAAGATCAACATCTAAACATAAGGCTTTATTCTTACCCTGCTTACAGTTTGTTTTGGTAGCATTGTTCCAGCCTTACTTTAAATACTGAAGTAAGCTAGATAACTAGGCTTGGAATTAGGCCATAGCGTTTTATTTCTGTGAAACTGCCTCATCGTGAAGCACTTCTGGACAAAAGAGCCAATGTGGTGGAACTGTGCAAAAACTGGAAGGAGCCTGGCAGAAGGCTAGGCTTTGGTCATCCAAGAAAACTTTTCAAAATCCATGGCACCTAATGGTTTGCTTGTGAACTTTTAACCAGTTGAGCTGACAGGACTGCCTCATGCACTGCTGCCCTATCAATAATGTTCCTAATGGGAGTCTTCAGGCAACAAAGGAAGAAACACAGGAACACAGGAAGGGAGTGAGTGGCATGCCGGTAACTCTCTCAACTGCTTTAGGTCAAAGGAAGTTGTGCATGCAGACACCACAGACTGAATTTGATTCCGAATTATTCTTTGATCATGGAAGGCTGCAGAGGCTGACATTTGCTGTCTATGTATGTACTAGCTACAACACAGGTAACAGCCATAAAAGCTTCCTTAGTATGTCTAAATATTTTTTAAGGAGAAAAAAAAAAAAAAAGTCTAGTGCCTATTGCTCATTCCTCTCTAAGGAGATGATTAACAAAGATTCTCCTGTACCATGGATATCTATAAAAACTGGAACTGAATGCAGTGCACTAATCCACTTCATGTAGATCATGGCAGTCAGCACCATCAGGAACTACTATTGCTCATCTCAGTATATTCCCGCTCCCTACTTCTTAGTATTTTGAGACTGCCTGATTTCTTAACCACTTTCATGTCTGGATGTGAAGTGCATGAAGCAAATCCTTGATTTCTACCTCTCTGCATTTCCACAAGCTCTTTAAGCTGCCTGCTTCTGTGCAATGGCCCCTAAGCAGTCTCAAAGAGGACTCTGAGGCTACTGAAGTTCTTGATCTTAATTTGCTGTTCTGATTTTTCTGATTATGGAATTTTCCTGTTTCCTTCTGGTAGAGGTGACAAACCAGAGGCTCGCTTCAGTGAGACACCTGTTGTTTTATCTAAGAGATACTTCTCTTTTTCCACTTCTAGTACAGAGAAAGGAGATGTGGAATAATTTTAGCAACTGAGCATCATCTGTTAGGTTTTTTGAGGCTCTTACTCACTTATGCCAACATCAGCTATTTCTCCCACTAGGTGTCCTCTTTAGAAAATGCAATGATTTGCACAATGAACTGAATTTTCTGTCCTAAGTTCAGTGAGGCTGGCTGTCACTGAATTCTACTGCTCTCTTGTCTAAAACAGACTGTTGCACATAGAAGTCCATATAAAAATCCAGGTGCTTGTCATAAAAATGTATTTTTAACAAAAAAGATGTACACTGAAGACGTACCATCGGGCATTCTGGATATATGTCAGACCAATTATTTTTGTTTCTTCCTGTCCTTAATTGTGAGTGTATGCTGCCCACCCTCTTCTTACGCTAGAACGTGCCTGCCTTTGCACAAGCTGTGTGGTTTTGGTTATTGCTTTTGTTAAATCAAATAAATGATCTTATCAAAGACATGCCAACAGCATAAGTTGCTCATCTAAGGTCACTGAGGGCAGATTAAAACTAAGTTCTTCAGACAGCCAGTGCACTATCAGTCATTTGTAAGATGGCACTGCTTCCCTGCTAATAGCTGTTCTTTTGACTTCACTGACCTGATTTCAACAGGTCTGCATCAAACTATGCTTAAGTAATGCTTTACTGAAATGAGGTATAAATAATTAACTTGCAGAATTAACTGCAGCTGGAAGTTTTTTAGGAAAGTGGTTCAATGAGTTGAAAAAAATAGTCTATGGTTGCATCAAAAGCAGCTGTGGTTATATTAGTCAGGATAATCTTTACAGAATTTTCAATTTTCAATCTCTTAAGCTTCAGGGTATGAGATAGGGTCTATGAGGTGACTGTGAACAATTAGATGCATTACTGGGAAGCTTATGCCTTCCTTTGAAACATCCTGGGTTGGCTTCAATGAGAGACATGATACGGGGTTAGATGGATCTTCAAAGTGTTCTACAAAAGCAATTCTTACGGTCTAATGAATGAAACTGGTTATGCCTCAAAGGAGTCAGTTCTTTAGCTGTGCAGTCAGAAGCTCATATTGGCAGACTGTGGTATTTTTTCTTTTTTCTATTTCTAGTAACTCCTTGAAGACATTAATTATTTTTCTTCCCAAAATTGTTTTCCTTCCATCAAGATGCACTAGTTCAGTATTGTGTTAACAGTTTTTCTCCTGAGTGATGGTACTGATGGGATATCATGGGACAGGGTAACATTTGGGGCAAAGCATTATAGTATTTGCTTTTTTTGGGGGGGAAAAAAGCACAACAAAGATGAGAAATAGGCTATCTCATATTTTGCAACACGGACATGACACTTGGAGCAGAAAGTGAGCCTGAATTTCCAAGCAGAAGGGCAGACGATTTGGAAACAGGAACATTTGGGACTACCTTTAGCTCCTGAAAAACCCAGTGAATACTGTTACAAAGCTGGGGAGTTACTTCCTAGCAGGAGAGATCTGAACTGGTCTCATAACATTATGCTTACACAGAGAAGCTTCCGATTTACTAGTTATTCATAAATTACTGAATTTGAGTGTTCCCCAGAGCTGACTTTTATTTCCACTTGGAAATAACTGTTTAGATGGAAAACTCCACCTGATCTGAATAACACCTGGAAATCTCTGACAAAGAGGGCACTGTGCACACGCAGATGGACTGTGCAGCGCAAGTACACTGTGTCTAATGTGTTGCATACTGTAAAGTCGACTTGTGCATGTTCAGGAAACCTGCTGCATCCAGATATACCATTCATGTCAGGCTTGCTGCATACACACACACTGGCAGTACACATGCCATTATTTCTGCTGGCATTTCCTCAACAGGTATGTGGAACACTATGTTCCGAGAACTTCAGTGTGAGAAATCACCAGCACTTACTTTCTCCACAGAGCTGAATTTGGGTCTTCAGCTGTTCTGTATCACAGGAAAATCGGGCAGACCTGCCCAGCTCTTCATCATATTTCCGTTCACTCACAAAGTGCTGCAAAAAATACAGACAAATTAACAGTGATTTGCATTCTGAGCAAAAGACTGTATGGATGGTACAGAAACCAATCAATACTTTCCTTAAGTTCACTTTAAGGCTCAGCAAACTCTTGACCCTGCCCTGTACACAGGATCTCTATGCAGAACCAAGTATTTTCCCATCCTTACCAAATTACATGTCTCTCAGCCCAGTGATGGGTGGATCACTCCCACACTTGGGAAGTGGGTCATTTCATTGGAGTATATGCATTTGATCACTGAACCTGAAGCTATCAGGTTTACTTGTTAACTGAGTCTGATAAATGATACACAAACAGCAAAACTCCCCACTGCTACACTTATGAGGGCATAGCTTACACTTCTCTGATAGTGTCTGTACGCTGCTCAGAGGTGCTATAATACTTTAAGAAGGTATGCTTTCCCCATGGAAAGCTAGTTACCCTTTGGCCCACAGCAGGAATGAACAGCCTGGGCATTTTAACATGACAGCTCTTTCTTGGTATTTATGCTAACAGCTGAAATACCCAAGCAGAAGTGAATGCCTGACCTTAATTTCAGCCCTGAGTTCAGACAGTTGTGCTTCAGCCATGTGACTGGCTAGGTCTGTCAGTCTCTTCAGCTCCTCAGCTTTCTTCTGCCGAGCAGTCAGGATTTCCACTGCCAAATACCAATAGTCAATAATTAATGCTACGAAGGTAAATTGCTCTGTAATTCATTACTCTTTGGGCATTAACACCGTATGTCACATGTGAGACAAGCACACACATCTCGGACCCCTGACTTCAACTGGACTTGCAATATGCTGCTTGCACAGATAAAGTCAATCAGTGTATTTAACTGAACGGCCTGGTGTTGAAAAAGATCTGAAAATGGGACAGCTGTCAGAAAATCAAAGTTAAATCAATCCTTCAACATTTAGACAAACAGGGGCAGAGACATGTTGTTTTGAGTGTTCCAGTGCTTTATTTTTAAGCACAAAATCAGGGAGCCTTCCATGGAGACATGGAAAGAAGCATTACATTGAGTCAACAGCCTGTTTCTGAAGACATGCTATATTCTATTTACACAGGGGCATTTCAGTTCCTCTGAAAAAAATGTGTTCATATATAGTTGTATTGGGTTTGCATGCCAAGGTTTTGGTAGCAGGGGGACTACAGGGGTGGCTTCTGTAAGAAGCTGCTAGAAGCTTCCCCCATGTCTGATAAAGCCAATGCCAGCCAGCTCCAAGATGGACCCGCCGCTGGCCAAGGGCGAGCCAACCAGTGAAAGTGGTAGCGCCTCTATGATAAAATTTTTAAGAAGGGAAAAAAAGAGTTGCTGTGGCACAGAAACAGCAGCTGGAGAGAAGAGTGAGAACATGTAAGAGAAACAACCCTGCAGACCCCCAGGTCAGTGAAGAAGGAGGGCGAGGAGGTGCTCCAGGTGCAGGAGCAGAGATTCCCCTGCAGCCCGTGGTGAAGACCATGGTGAGGCAGGCTGTCCCCCTGCAGCCCATGGAGGTCCATGGTGGAGCAGATATCCACCTGCAGCCCGTGGAGGATCCCACGCCGAAGCGGGTGGATGCCGAAAGGAGGCTGTGACCCTGTGGGAAGCCCGCGCTGGAGCAGGCTCCTGGCAGGACCTGTGGCTCCGTGGAGAGAGGAGCCCATGCTGGAGCAGTGTGTGACTGAAGGACTGCACCCCATGGAAGGGACCCACGCTGGAGCAGTTCGTGAAGAACTGTCTCCCATGGGAGGGACCCTATGCTGGAGCAGGGGAAGAGTGTGAGGAGTCCTGCCCCTGAGGAGGAAGGAGCGGCAGAGACAACGTGTGATGAACTGACCCCAACCCCCATTCCCCGTCCTCCTGTGCTGCTGGGGGAGAGGACGCAGAGAATCTGGGAGTGAAGCTGTGCCTGGGAAGAAGGGAGGGGTGGGGGGAAGGTGTTTTAAGATTTGGTTTTATTTCTCATTACGCTACTCTGATTTGATTGGTAATAAATTAAATTAATTTTCCCCAAGTCGAGTCTGTTTTGCCTGTGACGGTAACTGCTGAGTGATCTCCCTGCCCTTATCTGGGCCCATGAGCCTTCTGTTACATTTTCTCTCCCCTGCCCGCTGATAGGAGGACTGATAGAATGGCTTTGGTGGGCACCTGGCATCCAGCCAGGGTCAACCCACCACAATAGCTTATGTTAAAATCACCAGCACTGCTGTTTTGCTTTCAAGTACAGAATATATACAATTGCCATTTCTACAGCAAAGCAGTATTACAAAGGCCAACAGTCTTTATGAAAAAATACTGAATGTTCACTGCTGCCCATCTTGTATACTTTATATAAGGATGGGGTGAATAGTTATGTTCTTATAGGAAAAAATTAATCATGAACCACAAAGCAACAGTCCACTTATGTGCAGGATAACATGACTACAATTCTGGTGGAAAATTAAATACTCTAGTATTTGTAGTGCAAACTCTATTACCTACACGATGACTCAATGTAAAAGCAACAACTGATTAATTGGCTGGTGGGATCAGTACTTGTGGCAGAGAGGAAAGACAGCATTTAAGTGTAAAATAATAACAATCATAGTCTTTTGTCTAGAGCTTATGTCTACAGTCAGGGTGAGTGGTAGTTGTTGTAAACTATCCTAAGGCTACAGACTCCATTAGAGCTGTGGAGACTGTGGCTTCTTTGCCGCCTTTTGCCACAAATTTCCAGAGCAGACTTGGCGAGTCACCTAACCAGCTCATACTTTGTAATGCCATTTTTTAGGTGAGAATTAATAATATTTCACAAAGAGTTTGCTTTTCAACCCACTATCATTTATTTAAGCAGATGGCATCTTCTTTTGAAAGCATCATAGAATGGTTTGGGTTAGAAGGGACCTTTTAAAGGTCATCTAGTCCACCCCCCTGCAATGAGCAGGGACATCTTCAACTAGATCAGGATGCTCAGAGCTGTGTCCAACCCGACCTTGAACGTTTCCAGGGATGGAGCATCTACCGCCTCTCTGGGCAACCTGTTCCAGTGTTTCACCAAGTAGAGCATGGTCCAGCAGGTGCAGCTGTGTGGGAACAACCAAACCATACGATAGAGGAGCCTGTGTCACACAGGGCAGGGAAGGCACAGCGTGGCTACAGTTCCTTTAGCCCTGTTGGTAAATCTGTGCTTACATTATTACTTATGCTAAGAACAGGTGTGTATCTATCTCTCTAGCTGATCTTTTAACTTCATTTTTGTGGAATATGGTCTACAAGTCTGAGAAAATTTTATCAGATTAAAACAAACAGTTTACTAGCTGTTTTTCTTTGTCCAATAGTTCTGCTTTATTGCTTATTCTAGGTAATGCTAATACTGTTCCTCCCCAAGGTCAGCACCCCCTTTGCTGAAGTGACTGCCCAAACCTTATGATCTCATTTCATACCGGCACTTACCTCCGCATGAGATGCCAGCCAAATACCCATTTTTAAAAAAACCCGAAATTATCATATTTGGAAATTTTCCCAGTATTGACAGTAAGAGTAAGATTACCCATGTAAAATAGTCCTCCAGTGCAGCAAAGAGATGTGAAAATAAATAATAATGTACATCTTGGTTAACACCTTACAGTCCTCTAACAACTTTCTGCCTAAAGTTCTGAAGGCAGTTTACAAGTCTACAACAGCCTGAGAGACAGCAGAAACTACATTGTTAAAGACGGGTACAGGGGCCATCCAGTGCCACACGTGGAGTCAACATGAAAGCAGGGAAATAGAACCTGCCATGTACAAATGCAGCACTTTGCATGCCTGTAGATAAGAATTAGGTTTACTTTCCACAAAAATTACTACTATACCTGCCCAAGATTAATGAAGGTGCCCTATGATACCATCAGCCCTGGATGGTGGATTTCAAAAATGTGGGTTTTGTTTATGCGGTTAGGGCTTAGATCCATGTCTGCTGCTATCACTGTGAATTTTACCATTCGTTTCCTGGGAGTGAGTGCATGCCCTGTAGATGATTATGGCTACCTGGTCTCTGCAGGTAACCAAAAAGCTGCTGATACATTTCCATCTACAACTCCTCCCAAGAATAACACAGAACTCCAAATCCACATCTATTTCATGTTAGTATTAGAAAAGTTAGCATACAAAATTCCAAACACAAACTAATGCCAATCTTTGCTGTAACAGCTCATACCTTTTAGTTTCCACACATATACAACTGCAAGAGACTTAGCTAACAATGGAGGATTTAAATTATTTTTTAAAATAAAAATTTAACTAGTATACATTTGTGAACTAAGTGAGAGTTCTATATGCAAATGAAGCATTCAAGAATGTTACACATATATTTGTAACCCTCCTTGGAAGGACCTTAAACTCACAAATCCATAAAAGGACTGTATGCATACACAGCAGTGATATATTAATCTGCCAGGCAAAGTATCATTCCAACCATACATTGGTTAATCTTCAGTTTCTCACTTAGCCCTCTCTATTGAAACACATCCCCGTGATTACTGGGCCATGAATACCATATCTCAGATGGGGTATAAGACAGATATTGTGGTGTCCTAATACATGGCTCATCTTGCTTTTTTTTTTCCCAAACCAGAATACATATACCTTACCTATACAAAAAACCAGAGATGACATGAAAGCCTGGAATCAGATCAACTCCTACAGATTATTAAGAAAACAGATTCCAGTAAACATCTAGTTTTTTATTTTTTATTGTTCCAATTCATAAGCTTGATCACTATCCCTTAAAGCTATGCAAGGCCACACAATAACCTATTCCCCTAGTAATTTCCAGTATTCTAACTCATATATGTAATATAAGCAAGCAAACAGTGATTAAGAAATGGAAACAAAGTGATTGACAAACCATAATGGGGGGGGAGGAGTGATTAAAAAGCTCTGATAAGTAAGCACAAGGAATAAATAATTTAAATCTAACTTCATATCAACTTTTGGTTTACCTTAATTTCATAATACTGAAATTTTGAAGCAAAATCATAATATAGAAACTATACAGAAACTGTCCTGGAACATCGAAGACTTATTTGATTGCATACATATAACAATGAAAGACGCTGGAATGCTACTAACCAAATTTATGTACCGTGTAATTTTCTGCCAAACAAAACAAATGTTTCCATGACTATTCCAAAGGTTCCCTGTGTATTTTTTTACTTACTGGCTTCTTCTTTAACTTTATCAATTTCTGCCATTAATGATACTTCTTTGTCTACGATGCTAAAAAAGGAAAAAAAGAAAGAAAAAAAAAAACCACAATTTAATCCATGCTAGAACTCCATCAAAATCGAAAGCTGTAACTACACAAAGACTTCAGACTTTAGTTATGGGCAGTTTTGAAATTAATAAGACTTAAAAAATGGAAGCTGAAAGAACAGCTAGGCAAACTGACTAGAAAAAATTAGTGATAAACAGCGTATGCTGATTTACACAAACATCTCACTGGCCTGTCCATGTGTCTGCACAGATGTGGAAGTCACCCGGATTTACCCCTTTGGCACTGCCTAGGCACAGCAGTCCTCAAATGACTAAACAGTCTATTTCCTAATTAAGCCAGATATGCCATTGCTACTACCCAGGTTCATACAGCTTAGCTCTCAGTGCAGTATTAAGAATAAAACAGAGTTAAAGCTGTGTGGAAAGAAGTCCTTCTCTTCCTTAAATAGAGATATTCTTGCAACATATGTCATGGTAAAGACGAAAATGGTTTGTGATGTAAATAAGCATTAATGTATCTCCATAATAGAGGTCAGCTTCCTTGCCCCCCATTCTCTCCAGGACTGGGAAGGTGTGGTTCCACTTTTACCTGGCCTTCCTAAAGGTCTCATGTGCCTTTCGTTTCAGAAATCTCTGGTGCACAATCCCTGACAGTGCTTTTAAGCTGTCAAAGTGCAAACTGATCAGGTGGGTCTACTGAGAGCAGTGGGTTTGTAAGTTGTTTACATCATCAACCTAGCGACATTGTTCAGTGAAATAACACCACTGCAGAATGGATAGTGGTCTGGTGTGCCACTCCATCTTCCCCTCACTAGATTATTCTTAGTCACGTTCACATTTAATAAACATCACCAATGTTAATGTTTGTGTTTGCATAAGTGAGTAAACTCAAGCAGCTGGGGGTAAATCACAAAAAGTAGGTCAAACACCAGGAATAAATCCAGGTACGCACTCAAGGGAAGAGTGGAATTCTCACCCTTTCAGTAAAATAATCCTTAAACGTAAGCTTTTGTACCCAGTGAAGACACTGAGTTATATGTGAACTAGCTTCCATCAGAAGGAAGACGTTATAGAAAACTCAAGAACAAAACATTTGTCTAGAATGCCCTTAGCAAGACAGGAAAGATCCTACAGAGTTCAGTGGGCAGCAATCAAAGACAGAAGACTTACAGAGGAGAGAAGGACTGATGGGTTGTTAACTGAAACAGGGAAAGATTAGGGAGTGGGCAGGGTGGGGAACACATGGCAGATATACAGCTGACTCAACCAGAAATTTACCAGGTAGAACATGTTCAAGTGCCATGCAGCCTTCCTTGAAATCTTCCCATAAATTAACTCAGTTCACACAGGAGGTTTGCAACAGAAGTTCTGCAGCATCCTACCCTCGGGTTTTACCCATCAACTATGCCACCTTTAGAGGAGGAGTGGCTACTACCTTTACACTGCCTCTCAACAGCCAACAAGAGGGACAGAAGCAGGTTGGCTGATGGCAAAGGATGCAGCAAGACAATAAAATTGCAGCATAACATGTTTTTCTGTTTCATACATACAAACAAGACTAAAAACATTGTTTTGGCCTGCCAGATCGATTTAGTGTAACCTACACACCAGAGGAAATAAAACAGCAGGGTTTTTTACGGTAGAGCAAATCAGTTAAGAAGCATACACTTACAATGAAAGGACATACTTGTTCTAGTTGGCCCTCAATATTCTCCAGGCATAAGCATTAAGCTTGGACTCCAAATAGGCAGGTGATGATTCCAGCTTGCTAATCTAAATAGCAATAGCTTTTCAGAATTAATCTATTTTCAATTAGCTTTTGTAACTACATGGTATAATAAACTTCCTTGGCTTTCACAGCAGGTGGCTGAAATGAGTCTTGTAAGCAATCACTTGTTTCTACCCTCTACAAAAAGAGAGATTTTAATGGTCTTTAGTACTTTCCCCTTAATTTAAAAAGTTTGCACATGTTCGCTTTTGCTGTCTCTGTTACAAAAGTACCTCCCTAGTGTACTACACAGGTTATATAAACAAACTTTTGGCTGGAAAAAATATTCAGGCAACAAGCTCACAACAGTAGAGCTCATCAGAACTGTGTTTAGGCCCAGTTCATTCCATGACTGTCCTCTCTCCACTCCAACAAAACATCCTTGCTAAACTGCTTAACCCCTAACATTTTATTTTGATGCCAAATAAAAACACTTTTAATACCAGAATGAGAACAAGGCCATAGCAGTCCTATATTTATCATATTTTATAGTCATATCTCATTTGTTACTAGACAGTTTTCTACTCCTAATGTTTTAGTGTCGTCTGTGATGAACGTTTCAGGAAAGTGTTTGGATGTTGTAGTAGTAGAGGCCAGGACTCTGATGAATTTGATGGAGAACAACCACCTGAGCACTTAGCTTGTAGCTACAAACTACCACTGAGAAAACTAAAGAATAAAACAAGAGAATAAGTGTTTGGTGCCTTTGTCAATATGAGACTAGTTAATGTGATAAACTAAGGTTCTTTAACAGATCTTCATAGGGTTGCCCTTCCCTGAAGACAATGCAGCTGTACTAACTTATACCAGCTGAGGACACGGACTCTCTCTCTCAACAAAAGGAAAGGATCATACTAATTCTCATCTGGAAGCATAAAGCCACATTTCTCAGCTTGGAAATCATGAACTACCATATTTCATGGAACAATGGGGGAAGTTAACATTTCTTTAGAAATGTCATAGGCCAACCAGCGCTAGGAAATACTACGTTTCTTCTTAGTTCGCATAAGGGTCAATTATTAAGGAAATGGGAGTAGGAATCAACTAGATTCCTTTCTAGTCACATAGAGCACTTCAGTGCAAAACTGACCAACTCCTCCTCCATCAAGAACTTAGCAAAGTTATAAACAGACAAAAATGACAGAGAGAAAGCTGGAAAACTGGACTGGAAAAAAAAAAGACGAAAGACAAAATGAATACAGAAAGAAAACTAAATGCTAACATATAGAAGGAGAAAGGACAAGAACACTATGGAAAAATTAATGGATCAAATCTTGTTTCTTGTTCCTGCTAAGATCCCACTGTTTTCACATGAAGCATAGAGAGCCTACTTCAGCTGAACAGCTTCTTAACTCATGAGAAGTTGAACTGGTTTTAGTGTATTTTCTGGAATAATGCCCTACTCGGCCTCAATAGGATGATCATGAACAGACCACAGTGCTAGCAGTATTAAGAACTTCTCAAATCTCGGTTCAGCAATACCTCCTGGGAATGCATTTTCTCTCAATGCTTCTTAGTGTCCGCTTGATACCAAAATGTTATATCAAGCTGGTACACTCCAGGGCACAGCCTGCAGCCATTGGTGTGCTGTGGAGAACTAGATACTGGGTGCTATAGGAAATTTCTGCACGCTCACATATCACCAGATATGGGCTCTAGCAGAGCAAGGAACAGAATGCAATTCAGATCTAAAGACACTTCAGGGAAAATATTCTGCTAATTCCTTCCTCTCTAGTTATGCTGTTTCTCTTGGGTCTTCTGTAGATGTTAGGAATCAGGGTTAAAATCATAAACATGCTTCTTCAGCTGAGGTTCTGGAGAGATCATAACCTTGTCAATTTTTTCTAATTACTCTGTCATGGTTTAACCCCAGCCAGCAACTAAGCACCACACAGCCGCTCACTCACTCCCTCTCCACCCAGTGGGATGGGGGAGAAAATCAGGAAAAGAAGCAAAACCCGTGGGTTGAGATAAGAACGGTTTAATAGAACAGAAAAGAAGAAACTAATAATGATAATACTAATAAAATGACAACAGTAATAATGAAAGGATTGGAATGTACAAATGATGCGCAGTGCGATTGCTCACCACCCACCGACCGATACCCAGCTAGTCCCCGAGCGGTGATTCCCCACCCCTCTTCCCAGTTCCTATACTAGATGTGACATCACATGGTATGGAATACCCCGTTGGCCACTTTGGGTCAGCTGCCCTGGCTGTGTCCTGTGCCAACTTCTTGTGCCCCTCCAGCTTTCTTGCTGGCTGGGCATGAGAAGCTGAAAAATCCTTGACTTTAGTCTAAACGCTACTTAGCAACAACTGAAAACATCAGTGTTATCAACATTCTTCACATACTGAACTCAAAACATAGCACCGTACCAGCTACTAGGAAGACAGTTAACTCTATCCCAGCTGAAACCAGGACATACTCCCAGCACTAACATTCTATCAGGCTTCAGCCATCCCTTCTCTCTCCATCCAACATCAGCTTTTGAGTATATTCCATATACCATTTGAGACTCCTGTGACAAGCACACAACTCGGCACCAACACTTCCCTCTCTGAATGTACCTGAATTTATGCCCTAATCATCGGTCTGTAGGATCCCCTGCTGTAGTAGTATTTGTCAGTTCTACTATAGGTGTTCAGTTTTTCTATGATACATTTATAATACTCATTGGAGCAAATACTGGGACTCAAATTCCCCCTCCCATTGACCAGGCTCAAGGACAGATCTGAATCAAGCAAGTCATACTCCATGACTGATGCTGGAGCCAAAAGAGAGTAACACTACTACCTCTTTCTTTCCTGTCTCCCTTTGCCACATTTCTCTTCTGAAAGGACTGATTCTGTTCTTCTCTTACCCCTCACTTTTTCAGGATCAGGACCTGGGTACCAAACTGTAGCTATCAGCATCGTATCATTGTTCACCGCAGGTGCATAGCTGTAGTTTGGTGCACAGGGTTCAGCACTGTTTGATTTTAATATCCAGATGAAATTTTGAGGTGGGGTTCAGGAAGGAGACAATTTTGTTGAAGGAACACAGCAAAACAGAGGCTTAACGCAGCAGACATGCAAATGGAGCCAGGACACAGGCAGTGCTCGTGCTGTAGAGACATGAGATGCAGCAGGAGAGATAGCAGCTCTCTAAGATTCATTTTGCTGAATCAGTTCTGAAGGCAAGAGAGTAAGTGTCCTATTCCTGGTCAAATGGACAGTACTCATGCCTTGGTCTTATGCAGACTGGCAGAATTCACACTAGCATACAATAGCAAAAGAGCTGCAAATGCCAAACTGCAGTAAGCTGCCAGCACAGCAACGATAGGGGTAAATTATGCTGACAGCTGCCTCATTTCACAGCTTCATACTCAGAACAAAGTCTGAATTTGTTCTGACATTAGTGGAAACAAATTAATCTTCCTCTAGTTTACTGCATGAAATCTAGTGCTTGCACAGTGAAAAAGAAAAGATATTTTCAGTCAGCTGCAATACCTCAAAATCCCACTAAAATGATTAAAGTTATTAGTGCCTCTTCAGAAAAGCTGCTTCAGACTGCCAGGCTGGCTGATTTATAGCTTTACTGATGAGAATCACAAGGGTTCCAGATGACCAGAATCTTCTCTTTCCTTCTGCCTCTTCTAGGCATTATGATAAACCTATTGTGCCTGAAGAGATGGGGAAATAAAAAGACCAAGCTGACACAGAGGCAAACTCACTGACACAACTCACAAAGGTAAGCTACAGCTGCATGACACAAAGGTTACTGTTAAGAGTGCAATTCAAATGAGTCCTTTCAAAACCCTGTTAAACTCCCCCAAATGCCAGTTTTCTCCTTCAGGTGTTTAATAAGCTTCACTCTCTCCTGAGCCAGCTTTGTGCATAGTTTGAGTGTTGTTTTGGAGACTAGGGAAGACAGTCAGCTGTGGCATTCTGAACAACTGCAGCAGGGAAGGGGGAAAGAACTATTTTTTCATGGGCATCCTCTGGGGTCTGGTTCAGCAGGTGAGACGCTGGAACACTGAGGTACAATTCAAGTCCTTTTTTCATGAGGAAGAGAGTTAGTTATGGGACGCTGCTGGAGTTTGACAGCTTAGGCTTAAAAAAAAATACAACACACCATTCTCCAGTGATTTGCTCTGTCAGTGGGCTTCGGAACAGACCCCAGTAGCTCCTTAGAAGTTGCGCTGGTTAACAATCTGCTGACAAACTCAAGCAAGTTTGAGGGATGTTAGTACTGTCACTGTCTCTGCTATATCTGAGCTGAGATTACATGCAAATTCATGGGGTAGTCCTGATAAACTCAGCATTGGTCTTAAAAATATTATGCTTTATTTCCTGTACACATTTCCCTTCTAGCAGGAACATATTTGACCCACAGGTGGGGTGAAAAGACAACTGATAAGAACGTCTAAGCCAATTGTGTATTTCCCAAAAGAATCCCTCACCTCAATCCAAAAACCGGAACTGTCCCTGTCAAACTTTCAGCACAAGGAACTAGAATGATGTGATGAGAATATAAATATAAAGCCCAATCACCTGTAGTGGGTGATTACAAGCTTTATAGGATTACTGAATAGCCATGCTATTTTGTAATTGGAGAAATGATACTTCACATTTTCTTTGTATTAATAAACCTGCAGGAAAAGCTGTTGTGAGATTACATATTTTGCAATGTCTCAGTAAGTTATATTCTTCCAGTATTAGCTCAAAAGTATTTAAATGGTGCTTGAAGGTTGTTATTTGATCACTGTATTAGCACATGCTCAATGTTTCCACAGCAAACCAGATTACATGAATTTTCATTCTGACCACAAATACAGCCTGACAATAAGCAGATAAACAAAAGACAGAATAAATCAATTTCACTGAAATCCTTCCCTCTGCAGTGTATCATCTAGTAAAAGTAAAAATGCCCAAAGGCTTTTAGTTATTCAAGTTTATTTTGTGTTATTCTTTATCTACCTTCACTAATACTGTTCCCTTTAGCAGCCAGCTAGCCAAGTGGGGTCTGGTAAAGCCATCACAATTAAAGGTCTATTTGCATTTTTCTTTTAAGATCTCTTTACAAACAATTAGAAATTTATTGCCTGATCATAAAAACTTGTTTAAGCTGAAAACTGTCACGGAAAACCTCTTCCTGAAAGAACACTTCTAAATTTTATTTATTCAGAAATGAAGGCATCACCTCAGGATTTTGCAGTTTTAACAATTGTAAGCATGAGTTGTATCCTGGCTTGTTAGCCTCCTGCACGTTTTTACAGAAGTTTGTAAAGTATTTACTTCCTATTTGAGTCTCAGTTCTGATCTGAATACTGAGGTACCTGAGTATCTTACTGGTTTTATATATTTTAGCCTAAACACACTCTGGCAAGGCAGAAGACTGTGGTCCTTGTTGTTGGGCTCCTGCGGCAGAAGAGAGGTAACTTTCCCAAAAGTACCCTGAAAAGTGGCCACAAAGAAAGGAAAAGAGTCTGGCTCTTTGGTCTAACACCTGTTGAAATTTTTGGAGATAATTATACCCTATATGTGTTTAATAAGTTAGATTTCTCCTTAGTCTGACAACAATGAGATCGGAAAGGATATATTCACTTTTCATCCACAATGACATGCACAAAAGCAACAATCTACCTGCATGGCCCCAAAAAGCACATGTGCTTGTGTTTTACTGAGGCTGACAAACACACTATAAATGACTGGGAGGGAAGAGGGGAGACACAAGGCCATAAAGTATGAACAATGGGCTAAGAGACAGTGTAATCCACCTTTGGATTTCACCTCTGTAATCTGTCTTCACAAGCTTAGTAAAAAATACGGGGAGGAAGCAACTATCTGTAAAAGACAAAGGGGCCAGTAGATGACATTATGTATCTCATTGAAACTTACCTGCCCCCCCCCTCAACTTCACGAGCTCTGTCTGCTCTCTTCACTAATACACAGCAAGGGTAATCCCAAACTGCTGGAGGTTGTGAAAAGACTGCAAGCACAAGCCCCTCTCCCAGTGCTGCAGCTCTGCAGGCAGGTAGCCAGTCTGAAGCCAGAGCTGTTGGATCAGGTCCTCCCAGACCCCCCCAGGCAGTAGGGGCAGGGCCCAGGGGCCTTGGTAAAAGCACTGGTCTTTGGAGGTACCTGGAAACCCAGCTGGGCCTGAGGAAACCGAGGTGCTTGGAGACCATTTTTTCCTTCTCTGCACTGGCAAGGTTATGGACTGGAACGTATGACTGATGGGCAAACAAACATCAGAACGAACTGCAAGAGGATTTGAAAATTTGTACTTTAGAGGCATAAGGACTACCAACGGTTGGCTGGCAGACAAGCCACAGACAGAAAGCTAACGAGGGCTGCCTGGAAATGCAAAGAGAAACAGCACAGTAATGCTGTTCAGTGTAAAGCAATACCAGTCCTGGCCTTTCCAGCCATCTGCCCATGCTCTAAACTACCACATTGCTAACACAAACAGGCAGCTCTTCATCTGGTGCCACTGATTCTGGGCTATGGGCAACAGAAAACCATCATCTTTACAGTTTGCCAGGTAGGGGTCCCAGAAAGGGGATGACTCTGTTCACTCACTGGTCTGCAACTGTGAGCACTGGCAGCATTGCTCATCACCAAGCACTGAGTTAGTACAGACCCAAGTATGTTCTAAATTACTTCTTCCCCCATTCACCACTCCTCTGCTTTAATTTTAACTTAGAAAACAATAGAAAAACTGCTTTATCTTCCCCAAACATACAGTACATGCTTTCTAGTTGTTCTCTGAATGTATTTTAATATATTTTTAAATTGTTATTATTGCCAAACTCCATTTTTCCAGCATTACGTCAATTTTTTATCCAGCCTATGGTAGAGCTTTCAAAGTGTTTTTTGTTCACTCAGAAAATCATCAACTGTGTTGGTTTTCTTGCTTTTTATAAAGCACTGGACATACCAATGTGTCTGAGACACAAAGAATAGAGGAAGCTTGTCTGTCTTTGGTCCAGTTCTGCATGCAGTGTAATTAAACCTGGCCCTTACTATTTTCTACAGACTATTTTCCATTTGTGGTTGGAAGCAGACCATATGGGCAAGTAGCAGATGTTTCTTTTTAGTTCTCCATATGACTGTGTGGATGCCCAATATGTGAAAATCATTTTCTGGCAAAAGGTGTTATGGGGAACTGTGGCTCCTTTTGTGCTCTGAACATTTCACTCAGATTTCCTGAGGCTCTCTTTTTATCCCCAAGATCGTTATTCAGTCTCCCGGTGGAAAAGTGAAAACACAACTACAGCATACAGGTTTTAACCTTGGCAACAAACATCTCAAGCGCACTCTAGTGAAAGGGGAGTTCACCTAGCTTTTCTGACCTTCCTCTGCAACTTAAGTACTATTTGGTATTCTTTTTTTTCCTTGCCCTACACTACTGTGAGACATGGCTATGCTCTGACATGTTTTACATCCAAGCAGTAAGTGGAACAGCTTATGTTCTCACTTACACAAAGGTATTCCTGAAAACCATACACCAAAGCTGGATGCAATGAGGAGAAAAGCTGGTTCAAGGAGTACTGTTAGAAGGATCTTCCTCATACTTTCAGGTACACGTGAGACTGAGAAACAGTGCCCTTGAGCTTGCTCTGCCCAGCAGTCTCATGGCCCTGGGGAAAGCAATGTCATAGAAAGCCCTGCAAGACCAGGGGTGACAAGAGTGCTAGATCACAGTGGAAGCATGATCCACATGAAACTGCAAAAGACATCTTGCAGAGTGGGGCAAAGTGCCCTGCCTACTCCAGCCCGTGGCCTGTAAAATGCTCTCGTGTCTTCTGGTATGAAAAGCACTGCATAAAAGCAAGTCGTTATCACTTGTTCTGAGCTTGCAGAGAATTACTTCCATTGGCAGGAACTCCTGGGAGGCTCTTTAAGAAAGAGAAAGTGAGCCCACTGCAGTGTTTTTAAACACACATCTTTCTGGGATTGTTTTTTGGCCCCATTTCATTAAAAAGTTAAAACCAGAAGCAAGCATTGCATTTTCTTTTCCAAGCATTTACAGGTGTTCACAGTACACCTGCTCCCTACCACTCGTTTTTTAGATTGTGGGAGGGTGGTATGCACTGTTTTGCCAGACAGGTGACTTTTAAATTGCAGCACAGTACTGACTGAGCATGTTCAGGAGTAGCTTCCCTTCATTGGTTAGGTCAAGCCGTGAAATACTGAGCCAGACAGAGACATGGACTTCCACTGGCAGCTATCACTCGACAGTTTCTGCTGCTAAAAGGAAAATTTCTTGTGAATCTTTCTGCTGAAGCTTTCAGGACATCTTAGGCCACATGTGCTATTCATTTATCTCCATAATAATGGTTTCATAGGCTATCTGGAGGTAGGAGGAAGATATGTGATGTTATCTTTGCACTTCATCCTTTCTGTGATTGGTAAAACCATGAAAAGATTAAAAAAAAAGAAAATTATTAGAAAATCCAAAAGATTGCTGACTCTTGAAATGCAGTTTTGATTCTGACCTTGATAGTAAATGCAAAAAGGACCCAAAAAGGGTCTTTTATCCTACTGCCAAAGGAAGAAAAACAAAAACAAACCCAAGAGAGATAACAGATACTATGTACTTCAGCATTCAGCTACAATGCAAGATTAAAGCTTCTGACTTCATTTAGCTTCACTAAAACCCCTTAGGTGGTGACAGCTGTGTGTAACAGGAACCAGTTAAGCTCCCATCTAGGTTACGGTATTGAGCCCATTCAAGTATTCCCTGCAGTTCTGACCACAGACAGCACTTAGGTGCTGTTGTATGTTTATCTGTTGCACATCTCAACCAGTCCACTCTCCAGCAGCAACTCCAAGAACTTGCAAAAATCTTGAGAATCACTATCACAAAGGAGACTAGATATCATTGTCATGCCCCTGCTTTTGGTTACTCCATAGCATTCTGGGAGCAACAGTTTAGCTGAATTGCTTCATTTTCCATTGACAGACAAGTTGAGTGTGCCACACTGAAATTCCCATGCCCAAGGAGGGTGACAAATATGCAAGAGGCTGGGTGCTAACTTAATTACCTCATCCTCCCACTACCACTAGTGATGCTTTGTTCAACTTCGAAGCAAGGAAATTGCCATGTAAATAACACATACTAAACCGTTCAGCCCAGAAACAAGATGTGTTGACTGTATGAGGTCTGAAGCTATATATATCACTGGTTCTGGTGATTTCTACTCAAATCCAGTGAATCTACAGCAGTTGGCAGCAAGTTTTTGTAAATGAGGCACTCAAGACAGCTCTTCCCATCTTTTTCAGAGTTTAAGCCACAAGGTCATATGAAATATCCCAAAACTGTTTTTAATTTTAGCAAAGGTGTCAAGTCATGCGTTTTACTGTTTAAACCAAATTTTCCCCTCATTCATTTGAAGAAAAACCTAAATATTAGGCTTACGAGCTGCCAAAAGCAATGCAGCCCACATTGAGATTTCCATAAACATGTCCTGACATTATACTGTCCTTGTTGCAATGTTATGCTATGTGCATGAAATTGCTTTGTGAAGACTGAATATTCAGAGCACAAATCTGTTAACATTCTAGAGCTTCTGGCCACCTCCACTCCAATCATCAGGCACTGAAGCTAGTAGGAGATAAATTAAATGAAGCCTATTCAAAAGTTTTCCAGGCTATTTTTCATCATTTTAAGTCTACTTGGATTTACATACTCTTTTGGGATCACTTTGTCTTTTCCCTTATTAAGCTTACCTATTAAGTAACATGTTTTAGCGTTAGGCAATACACTTTAGTGTTTTTTCAAGCTAAAACATGAATACATGAAAAATGAAGAATTTCAGTTCTGAATTTACTAATATTGCATCTCCCACCACGTTCTTAGATCATGATAGAGTTGTAAGCCTGTTCCATGACCAGAGTGACTATCATTTAAAGAGTGAATTGACTGTGACTGCCTGCAAACAAGATTAGACATGTGAAATTATTTATTTTTAACACTGTTACAAAAAAAATTCAAGAACTACACAGCAAATGAGACCCAACTATAAGGTCACTCAGAGAAAAGGTCAGAGTCTTCTTAGCAGAAACCATAAATTTTTTAAGTTTTCTAAAATCATACAAAAACACCTCTGAGAACTACCAAAAAAAAGTGCAAGGGGTTGATGAACTTTACTTAATTTTTCTATACCAACAATATAATTACTGCATTTTAGTTCATAAGCAAACACCCCTATACTGGCTGAAAGGTTTTTGTACTCTTCTGTGATTTGTAACTAAATCTTGTACATTTTAATATGATTTTTTCTGTTTACTGCAATGCTGTATAATACACAGGTTTTATATGGCATCTATGCTTAACAAAAGGCTGAGTAAAACTCAAACCAGAAGGTATTTTTCTATGACAAATATATACAAAATATGCACCTTGCTACTACAGCAATTATTTCTGCTACAAATTTTCAAAGGGTGTAGACATATACGCTGAAGATGAGGCATAACCAAAATTATAATAGAAAAAAAATAGAAAAAAGGAAGAGACAAAAGAATGAGGAAAAAGAATGAACTAGAGATGAGAAATGGAAATGAAGTGATGGATGGGAAAGTTAAAAGAAACTACGAGGGAAAGAAAAAAACCGGTGGGTAAGAAGCAAAGATGATGGGAAATGAAGAGACAATAAAGGACTGGCTGCCAAAGAAAGTAAGATCAAAGAAGTGTAGAAAGAAGAGATTTAAAGAAGGTAAAAGAGACTTCAGAAAACCCCATAAACAGGTTTTTTGTGAAAGCTTTCATTTGCTCAGATATGCTGCCACTGAACTTTACACAAAAGAATTAGGTCAAGATAGATCACTTGGGGAGGGGGAAAAAGCCATAGTGAGATTTTTTTCAAAGAATTGTAGTTTTGTCCTCCTTTATCTTTATGTATGTATGTAAGCATACACTTATGCATATATTACTTCCTGGCTGCTAAGTTACTTAATGGCACCACATATTTTTTTTATGAAACCAAATGCTGCAAACAAACAGGGTGTAAATGACCCCTCCCCACCAATGCCAGTGGCCTAATTAGCCCCTCTTTTCTCACATGGTGCTGATGGATCTCTCAAACTGATTTACCTACCAGCTGTGTAATTCTGCAAAAGCAGCTTTGATCTTCTTCACTGAATTATCCACTTCCTCTTTGATCATCATACGATATCTGGTTAGAGAAACAGTGCAACGCTGCAGGTCTTTTACTGATTTTTCAATATTCGGCCCTAAAATAGAAAACAAAAGTTACACAAAAGTCAGAAAGCTGGTTTTGGCTTTTCTGAATGAGGGAGCAGGAATAGTTCAACGTTATGTGTCCAGATTAGGATGAAGTGGCTATCCTACTCCTGCTGAAGTCCATAAATCCAACTTTTCCATAGTCCTTCCATGGTGCTCTTCAGTTTCTAAACGTGTTTGCTCAAATTCATTCCCCAAATCAAATAAATATTAAATCAGCACTACTAATCCAAATTATTTAAGTTTCATTTAATATAATGTTAAATAGGCCATAAATTGTTCTACTCTTTTTGTTGTGCTGAACATGATTCTGCTCTCACTTTCCAATATATCTGTTCTTCACGTATGTGCTTTTTTTTTTTTTCCCTAGACGCCTCAGCTGTCTGATCACCTCAGCACACAGCAACCAGGGATCCAATTTACCTCTTTTTTTGACTGAATCATCTGTCTTTGTTTCACGTTGGGGTGGAGCATTGGATGATTTAACTGAGGAAGATTTTGACTTTGGCCTGCCTAGGTTACACTGGAGTTGAACTGATGGCTGAAGAGACTCATGCTGTTCTACTCCATTCATAGTCTTTGGGTTTAATTCCACAGATACTCTCTGGTGTTCTTGTTCTTTGTCTGCAAGAAAACATTAAGGTAGAAAACCGGGAGTTATAAGATTAAGAAAGATATGAAGCCTTATTGTTGAGTCTGAATGACTTTATGTTTATACACTGGAAAAATCAAGGTTTTTTTTCCACTTGCTTTGAAATCTGCTGAGCTGCCATCTTTGAAATGAGTGGTGGTTTGTCTTTTTATAACAGCTTGCCACTCGAAATCGTTTAAATAAAGTGAACCTCAATGGATTCTTTGGCTGAAAGAAGAAAAAAACCTCCCTTGAGATATAAACAGGAAGTTTGAAGGATTCACTAAAAATCACCCTACATGAAAAACAATTATAAAAAGTAGGAAAGAGATCAGTATCTGATTTGTATCTGGTTTTACCCAAGTCTCTGCAAAAGCAATGGCATGACAAGGCAACATTAAGTATCCTTTCGGTGCATTCATGCCCCTTCTTTACAAGGGTGTGCGCAGAAAGGGTAGCTGTAAGTCCTTCAGATCCTGTGTTGCCAAGGACTCTAAAAGGAGAGTTGGAGAGTTTGTTCTGGTCATCATTTTGAAGTAATCTGGTTTATTGGGGGCCTTTTCCCCTTCAAGATATTGAGAGGGAGAGACCCTGAACTAACTCGTAATTAAGTGAAACACTCCCTAAGGCCCTCCATGATGAGGCAATTTGGCTTTCCAGGGTCTGTGCTTCATTTCCTCTAGCAGGTCTTGATTCTCTGTGGGAAACCATCACACAAAGAAGCAACGACTGAAGACTTCTCAGAAAAAGAAAGATGGAATAATGGCAAGAAATAAGCAGACCTGAACTAAAGGTAATAGCCACATGTTCTCCCCTATCATCTTCTAGCATGGGACACATTATGGAGAAACACCAGCTACACTACATCGTCCCTGAAGTCCCTTCCAGGCAGCCAGGATTTTATGGCTCTTAAAGACCTAATCTCACAGACTGTGAGTTAGTATAAGCAAAGCTTCAACCTCATGATCCTCATGGGGAAGAAAGCATAAGAGACTGTCAGCAGACACCTGACTATGATCCTTCTAAGCTATGAGCTGTCTGAAGGTATTGGTGAAATGACTACAGTACCATTAATTTGATAGGGAAGAAACCAAAATGAACAAGCCAGACAAGGACAAAAGAAAGGAGATTACAACACAAGAGAGAGCAATATGAAACGGGTGCATTTTGGACTCACTTCAGCATTTCAAACTGCTTTCGAACAGCCTGTGTGACTTGCTCAGAAACCACAAGGGTGCAGCTGCTGGCCCCTGAGGGATCCTGATCACCCTTCTATTTAGTTCCATGCATTTCAGCGCAAATTTAACAATATGTACATAGGTGGCTTTTGACCTTAAGAAAGTAGCTATTACACTGGCTGCAAATACAAGGATTTTAGTGCAACTAAAAGTGAAGAAGAAACTCTTTCCTTCTCTGTATTAAACAAATTGCCAGGAACTTATTTTACTATGCAAGGGAAACTTGAATATTAAAGTTTCAGGTTTTCCTTTATCTCCATTTCCTTTCTTTTCTTTCCCACCTTTTTCTTGTATTTTATCCCTCTCCCCCTGTTGTTGAAACAGGGGATATGTGTAGAAGTTTATAAAAGTTGTAAAGCTATGGTAACATCTCATTCGTCACTTGTAAAAGCAAAGAAAAATTCTGAGATACTTTTTGCCCTTGCTATGCACAACTCTACAATGTATCATGTCAAAGAGAAAAAAAAGGACTCAATCCCAATGCCACAAAAAAAGGTCACTAAGAGCATGGGTACTCTTCTTGCATTCACGCCTGTTAGCCCCTAGAAAACGCGCCCTATGCATGGACAAATCAGTCTATGTATCTTTATTCATGCATGTATCGTTTCAAAAAAAAGCAACTATAACAACTATAAGAAGTTTGACATGGGAGCTTGACATATTTATACCACAAATGTTTATATCTTGCAGAATTAGTGGCAAGAATGCCTTTAGTATTACGGAAATGCAGAATTTTCTGGCTTATGGCACATTCTATCCAAAGTAAGTGGGAGTCTTTAGCAAGGGTGGGAATAGTATCTCTGATGCTTTGCGAGGCACCAAATTCTTAGGACAAAACTTCTGGATAAGTAGTTTGTCTATTTGGCTTCTATAGGTTGCAGACTTTTCATTTAATTGACCAGAGGTTGGCACCACCAAAGTCACCTGGAAGCAGCAGAGAATTCACTTCAGGACAATTATCCATTTGGCACATTCCTTTAAAATGAGGTTTGAGAGCTGTATTTGCAACCACAGAAAAAGGGATTTCAAGGAAAGTTCTTTTAATACAGTCTTACATACTGCTTAAGACACAGGAAGAAAATACTAACAGCAGCAATAATCTAGGGTTGTCAGAGGTTTGAAATCCAAAGTGCTGTCAGTACTGGTAATGTTTTTTTCAACTATTAAATATGAGCTTTATGAAAGGATACTTGAAGGCAAAAGCTTTCACAGAACTTCTCACCCAGAGGAGAAGGTTTGTTTTCATTGATGTTGCTATAATCATAACTCACTATCTACTACAACCCAGTGAGGAAAAGCTTTCTGTGTTACTGTCCTCCAGAGTTTCAGAATCAGTATCTAGACCCTAGCAGAAACGTGCGTGTACTAACAGGCTATCAGACTGCCTTCCCTCAACACAAAGGCTCTTCCTTCCCTGTTAGGGAAAGCCAGTGGAGATCTACTGCGACTAGCCTATTCAGGGATGATGAGAAAAAGAAAAAAAGGGACTAGTCTGGACTAGGCAATAAAGAAACCCTGTAATATGCCACAAGCTCATACTGCTCAGATGACTTTGCTCCGCATGAGGAACTTTATCGCTTCTGTTACCATTTTACACTCAAGCCATTTTCTAACCCTGCATTCTTCTGTATTTATATCCGTAATATTCTGTATCAGCTGGGCCTCTAATTATAGTTTGATCCTTTCGTCTCTAGAAAAAAGGACATTTTGCAAGGAAACATATTGCAAGGCGAATTGTGCTCAGATATAGATCTACTTGCATGATGTTAATAGCTATGTGCATTATTTTGCGCAAACACCTCTCTCCAAATTCTTTTTATTATATTCTACTTCATGGCAATAAAAATACCACGATCTTTATGTAAATGGGGGCTTGGCTATTGCCAGTTAAAAAGGTGTCTTATGCCAGATGAACTGACCTGTGATTTCTGGACAGACTAGCGCCGACTCTACAAATCCTGAGCCTTTGTTCTCAAGAGAAGCAGCTTCCAGTTTCTGATTGGCAGAACCACCGCAAGAGTTGTCCTTAGAGCATCCATTCAGATGGCAGTCATATATTCCCTGGGGCTCTTGAGATGCCTTCTCAGGTCCACCATTCTTGGTTTTAGGATCTTTATTGCCTTGGTGCTGTTTAGATTTGCTTCTTTTTCTCCTGTTGTTCTAAATGGAGAAATATTGCAAGAACAAAGACATCACTCAGTGCAACTTGTATAAACTCAAAATATAATCAGTAAATTGTCAATGCTCTTAAAATGCCATACAAGTGACACCAGTGTAATGCAATTTACAGGCCGTGCTGTGCTATACAATACATTGCATCTGTTCAGCTGAATATATAAACCATTTGAAATAAAACCTGAAGCCCCAAACTGTTTTTCCCCTTCCTTCCACACAAATACTTGCATTGCAAAATGGTAACAAAGCTTCTGCTAAGATGCTGCTCAAAATGTTTGCAGTCACTTAGGACAAGCAGTTCCTAACCATCGGGGGGATATCCACACAGTAACACGGACAAACCCTTAAGGCATCACTCTGATCAGGTAGAAAGAGATCACAGAGGACATAGGTTGGCCACTGCTACTGTAGCTCTCCCAGCCATAAAGAGGAGACTCCATGACAGTGACTCACAGGGCAGTCTCCTGGTACAGCTCTGGCTTAGAGATACATAAGCATGAAGATCATATCCCACATATATACTTGAAGTATCTGACTTGATAGCATCACTAACGCATGACTCCTAATGGATGACTCGTATGCATAAGTTATTTTTTACACCTGGCAGCAAAAACTCTAGCACTGTAAGTGGCTGTGACTATCCAGGATACAGTTGCTTAGTAAAAGTGCTTCTGCACATGGGCTGTTTTGGGATTCGTTCTGTACTTGTCCAGGGTCTGGCTCCCACACAGATGCACACATACGTACTGTCCCAGAAATTCTCTCAGAATACTGGGCTAGAGAGACAGCAACAGATGAACAGGATTAAAAATAATACACACATTTGCTTTCCAGTATTCTGACTACAGGTGTGAATGAAGTCACCCATGTTAGCAAAGGCAGACAAAGTATTGGCCAAAAGAAAAGTACTAAATTCAACTAGACAGCTGATAAATGGTCTGAATGCTTTGATTCTCAAGAGCAAGTTCTTACCTTCTTTTTCCCTGTCATATTCCATTCCTTTAGAACCTGAACTGCGCTGCCTAGAGAAAGGAAAGATAAAACATTTCAACAGAAGTTCAGCTATGAGAAAGAAGCGTGTTCAAGAACAGTTTCTAGTCTCCTAGCTGGGCAGCATTTCCATTTGTTGTTGCGAATTCTCTTATGCGGGGACAACAAAATGGGTACTGCCATCTTTCTCCTTTTTAGTTACCCATTTTATTCGATTACACTACATACAGTGGATAGGCTACTTGGCACTACTGCTTTTTATGGCCTTCATTCCACAAAGTGATTAAGTGGGTGCCTAACTTAAAGCACTAGCATAAGCCCCAGAAAAATCAACACTCAAATCTCTTGCCTGAGAAGGGAAGCATCTCAGCACCCTAATATAAACACTGGATAAACTAGATAGTCCACCCTGACTCTAGAGCTTCCGAAAGTTTTAAAATCTTTTAGCGTTTTTATCATATACTTCCTATGTGTTATCTGTCATATTCAGAAAAATGAAGACTTAGCATCCAAAAGAGTAATTTCATGGACTCCTGCAGAAATTCTGCATCACACAAACACAGTAAACTCACACCTGGCAGAAAAAAAAAAATGGTTCAAATTTATATTTGAAAATTATTACAATTTTGTATACTTGAAATTCGGTCTGCCAGCCCTAATGAGTTGGTTAGACAAATTTATGGAACAAAGCAAGCAGAGCCTTGGTCAGACTAGTGCCAGCTGCCATGTTAGAAGAAAACTCTTCTGCATCTAGTTAACATCATTATGTTGTTCTCCTGGACCCTAAAGCTGAAAATAGATGCTCATGGTAAGCATGCAGTCTGAATCATCATCCAAACTACTATGGCAGTATCTGCCACAATAATCCTTTTAATCGCAACCAGGTTAAACGTCTTCTGCCTGAATTTAAGAATCACTTTACCATCACTGCATAATTCTAGTAAATATTCATTTATTATCCTTTCCAAATGGGTTTCATACTCAGCCATTCTTCTCACTCATTTCAGTGAACTCACGACAATATTATTAAGAAGTAATGCTGTTTTCAGACCATGAGTTGTCAACTAGTATTCAGCCAAAGACATGTCAGGTTTTCAAATGTACCAAAATTATTTTTCTATCACAATAATCCAGATCAAGATTATCTGGTCAGTCTATCACGCACATTAGAAGAGATTACATGTCTTGCTAGTAGTACTAAACCTGATTTGTTAAATTGTGAAAAAATGTGTTTGGAATCCATCAAAGCCATATTTTGTTTCCTAGATGACATGACAATGCAGACAGAAGACTAAGAAAACTTCCATTATATGTATAACTATACATATATCTATATTTAGTTACACACACACATACTTATGTACATATAAATACGATCCCCTCTCCTAAAGGTATGCTATCGTTTGACAGACACCATATTTGAGTTTGAAGAAATAAACCCAGACATTTGCTGCCCATTTTACTCTGTGCTGCTAAAAATATGTGATTTCACTTGACAGCTTTGTTAACTGTTTTCACAGTATCATCCAACACTCTTTTTGTGTTGGCTGGTGTTGTCTTAGCTTTACTTCCCTCAGCTTCCCTATGAATACTATGCAGGTTGAGGGTTATTTTAGGGATTCGCCCAAATAACCCCAGTTTCCTCCTGTTAGAAATGCACTAACTGTGCAAGTCCCAAAGCCCTCATTTGAACCCACCAGTATATTTTCTTGAACAGATCTACAAAGCAGCTGAAGAGACCTTCTGATTGTGCTTAATTAGGTAAACACTAAGATAGCAAATAAAACATTTAACCACTATTTTATTTAACTCAAATTTCACATATAGAAGTAAATTCATAACAGACACATCACCTATATGCCTCTCCAGGTAAGAAGCAAGATAGGAGCTGATCTCGGGAAACTACATTTGAACATTTCTTGATTCAGCATGCAGCACCTCTGAGAGAAGCATTGAATAGAGGTGCTCTGCCTTTTCACTCAGCATGGCTGTCCCCATGTTTTTTGTTGCATGCAGCAATGTGTTCTCTGCGATTGCGATATTTCAATCTTAGCAATTTTTGTCATTCACATGAAAAGATATTCGAAGTGCTAGATTCATTCTATCCACAGTGGCAGCTGAATGGACATGTGTCTTTACTCACGACATTTCCAGACAGTAACAAATACTGGCTGTTTTCAAATGCTCACTTGCAAAGACTTCTGAAATCAAGGCACAATGATCATAAACATGAATTTCAAAGATCATTTGAACTCAGGTTACAACAGCTTGCTTTTCTTCAAGACTTTGTTGCACTCTTGTAAGGCTTGCTTTTGCCCTCTTTCTTCCTCATAGCAGACGACGACACATGGCTATGAAAGCACTTCCCCTTTTCAGGAGCCGTTGGAAACAACTCATAGACCACAAGCAAACAATGGTAACTTAAGACAAAATAAATTGAATGAAAGGAACTTACTGAATAATCATGGAGCAACCCTCCACTACTTTCCCCAGGACATATGTTACAGAAAAACAAAATTGTTAATTAGATGCATCACATTCTTCTTTGTGTGTGTGCGCACAAACTCCGATTTCCATACATCTATCAGAATCTGACTGTCTATGCAGATACCCGCATCAAGAGGCACCATATAGATCTGATGGAAGATTTCTGATGCATTTATAAATAGTCCAGTTCGCTTGCATCTGCTTTTTGCATATTGGTAAGTAATTCCTAGTACATCATCATGCATTTTGGCTGATACACTTTTGTAAATTAATCCAAACCAAACCCAAAACTATTCTGAAGTAAAATAGATACGAAATAAGCAACTTGGTGAGATGGCAAATCAACACTATGAGGCATTTTTAAGATATACAGGGCTTTTGAGACCACTGAACTTCTAGTATCTTTTAAGCAGCCCCAAACTACAAAGATTTTGAGAGGGTTTGCTCATGGCATGCTATTATTGTTGCAAAGGGTTTCTTACAGACTTTGGTGAAAGTTCAAAATACTTGCCATTATATATTTATCAGAAAAATGTTATTTAAATAAAAGTGACCTTTCATTAGAGATGGTCTCATGATGCAAAATACAAACTCAGATCCAGATTTAGAATGGCTTGAACATTCAATGGAGTCTTGGTTCAGCCATTATAAATGTCAAGGCTATTTGCAAAATTCAGATTGAGGTTTGAATGTCAATGTATGCATCAAGTTCAGGGGTTTAGGGGCCTGGTCGTCTGCTTCAAAAATATCCAAAATTCTTATTAGTTACTGTATCTTCAATAGTGAATCATATTCTGACATATTTACTTTAAAAAGCATTAACTTTCACGCAGAATAAAGACGGTCTGCAACAAGAATGGCACCAAAAAATGGCAAAGTCAGGTAGAACAGGTAAACAGCCATGTCAAACACATAGTGTGAAGAAGCAAAGACGTAGACAGGAGGATCAATTGAAAAAAAAAAAAAAAAAAAAAAAAAAAAAGAACTGTCACAATCATCTGAATTTCAGCAGAACAACAGAATATATTTTAAGCCACCAGAGACAATGAATACTTTAGCATGCAACTGAATCCCTCATCCCTTAGTGAAAAAGGTACACTGTACTCACCATCCATGAAAGCTTGAACAGCCTTGTCTACATTGTTATCAAACTGCTGCAACACCAAAACTATCTCATTATTGCTTTTGTTCGGAACAACTGATCGGATTGCATTGATCTGGAAGGAAAATAAAGGAAGACAGTAACATACAGGTTTATCACACTCCTTTAGACAACAAGGTACCTCTGTGCCAATGCACGTTTATATAAATGCATGTTATACGTGACATGCTTACAAGTATACAGCAATGTATCTGTATGAAGCAATACCCATCCTCTCCTTACCTGGACCATGCAAATAACGAAAACAATTTCTTCAAGAGACCAAATCATAGAACTGGTAGCCAGTAAGCATGGAATCAAATCCTACCCTCAGTCACAGCAGGAGAACTAGTTTAACTAAACTGACAGAATTTGGCCTTATGCTTCTTTCCTAAATGTTCTATTTGCTGCCATGTGATTTGACAAGACACGTCACCTCTACAAACTTACGGAGTACACAACTACTTCAACAAGGCTGTTGCACGGCCTTGCTACATCAAAGTTATGATCAGTGGTTTTTTGACATCTGGAAAACAGTCATATGCATGAAAATAGTCACAGGCTGAAAGAAAACAGTATCATTTTTAAAAGCTCTAGTGGCTGCTCAGCATAATTTCAGTTTGCTGTTCCATATATATGTGACCAGGAAGCTTGTGTAACAAAATCCCAAACAAAGGACCTGGGAAGCCAAATGCTTCTTTCAGGAAACTTGGCTGATGAAGTGTTACACCCACAGATGATTCTGGCATGCCATGCTTCAGTTTCACAGCATTTGCTATTGCTGTATTGTCTTCAGTATCCATTATACCAAATGGTAATTCAACCCGCTATGTTTTAAATAAAATATTCCTACTGGAATCATGTTGATGGTTTATTTTCTCATGCCCATGTAATACAGCTGAACGTAAATAATTACATGAAACTTAATTACTATGTTGTTTTAATGCTAGACAAGCTTTACTAGGTAGTACCAAAATAAAAATACTTAGTTAAACATAATTAGCAAAACTAAAGCCTATGGTAGTACTCTGAAAAAACAAAAGAATCAGTGCCAAAACCAGTCTAGTTGTTCCAAATCAGCTTTTTGAGCTTCTGTGTCAAGCTATCCAGCATGTATTTACTATTAGAAACTTGTTATTGCGATGCAAATGTTTATCTGGC
This sequence comes from Harpia harpyja, assembly GCF_026419915.1. Lineage (NCBI taxonomy): Eukaryota > Metazoa > Chordata > Aves > Accipitriformes > Accipitridae > Harpia > Harpia harpyja. Next base: position 26,288,027 of record NC_068946.1, on the reverse strand, counting down.
ACCCTTCTTTGCCATCTTTCTGTGGGAATACATCCTTGATTAGGGTGTACTTTATTTACTGCATCACAATGTTGTCATGCTAATTTCCGATTGTGAAGCACTGGTGGTGTTTTTATTGTACTGTGAAATATAATTGTGAAAAATAATATGTGAAGATAGATCTGTTTAAGGGAACTAGGCTGGCTTACATGGTGAGAGCATTCACACTACCTTGTCTTAGCTGTCCACTTAGATGCTGAAGAACAATCTTTCTAGATTCCCTTTAGGGTGTCTCCATCATTGGAGACACCAGAAGGTGATTCAGAACACTTAAGTGCTCAGATTTATGACCAAAGATCTTATTTTGCTGTAGTACGTTCACCCCACTCCTCAACCACTGTACTTCCCTGTCCCATATACTAACGTAAGCCACAACTCATTTCAGGTTCTGTTAATGCACAGTGACTGAGAGCTCTGATTCACTATGCCTGCTGGACTTAGTTTCAGCACCGCAAAAGGTTGATACTTGCTTCAGCTAAATCCACACAGGATCAAACTTTCCAGAGGATACTTTCTAGATGAGCTCATCTCTTCCACTGTGTAAAGAAGCCGCTTTCTGACTGCAGTACACAACTTTAGTACATCTACTTAGTAGGATTAACTCTGCTCCTGTCCATCACCCTGTCACACGTCTCTTTGCAGCTTCACATTTGCCCACAACACATTTCAATTAGCAAGTCTAGCCTTGGACAACTCAGGCCACAACTATAATTTAGAGGGCAGTGGAGTCTACCTCCCAAGGACACTTTCCAAAGGCCTATCTAATCATTTGTCTAATGCTGCCACCCTATGACTGGGCAAGGCTTCCCCGCAAGCTAGGTCCTAACCCAACAGCTAGCTACTTTGGAGTCTCTAGTAAACACAAGTAACTTTATGTTTGAAGTTCAGACAGGCTAGGTTGTCAACTGGACCACTTGACCCAGAGGATATTGTTGCCAGAAACTATCCAGAAAATCTCTGTCTGCTCAAGCTTATCTCTTCAGCTGATGTGTATGCATGGGGAGGGAAGCGGCAAGTATAGCTTTCTATGCATTGCAGGCATTCAAGTGAAAACCAACAGGATGTGCAGAGAAAGCCCTGGAAAAAGTTTTATTCATCTTCTGATTGTGGGCATAGGCATGCTATTTACTGATAAAGCTGCAACAAGTATTCACTGAGCTGGCTCCATAACAATAAAAGTTGGCAAAGATGCTAGGGTAGAACAGGCCACAAGCTGCAGTCCATTTTATGTTCAAGCTGGTAGCTGCCAAACATTTCCACCATGTGGATTACATCTTCATATTCTCACAAAAACCTCCCCTTTTCTTTCACAATCACATGGATCATCTCTCTGCCTACTCAAAATTGCATAATGTCCTTGTGGCAACTGCTTACAGGAAAAATAGTAAAAGGAAATATCTAGTGTATTCTGACCATCTTTAAATATAAGCATGGGAATTTCATAAGGCTTCTAGGTCCTTCTTTGCTGTGAAAGGTCTGGAAGCCTCAAGAAGCATCTGGAAACAACAAAGTGAGGCCAATACCACAGGATGGATCAGGCAACTCGCCACACACTGCCATTTGGAAACTTCTTAAAAGACATTAAGAAGAACATCTGTGGGGTGGAGAACACCAACACACAAGAACTCGACCAGGCAGACTATGTTTTAGACTACAGAATCTACTGAAGACTCTCTGTTTGCATTGTATGGTCTTTGTTAAGAAATTTTTGATTAATAGAAAAACCAGAATTAAAAGCTAAACTGTGCTTCATCCAACTAGTACTATGATTAAATACAAAAAGGTTATGGAAACATTCTAGTTGTGGAGATAACCCAAAAAAAGCAAGATGATGATGATCTTAGGAAGAATACTCGCCAATACAGAGAAAAGAAATTAAGCATATGACCAACACTGCAGACACAGTCCTGTTTTAGTTGGACTGTATAAAAATTCGATTTAGGGAACATTGATGTACTGCAGAGCTCAACAGTTCTAGTGTCAAAACCCAATAATATCCTTTGTTTTACTGTTGAACAAAATATACAGTTTAGAAGTTTCATGAAAAAATTCCTCAGTAAAAAAGCATCAGATTGCAAAGTAAAGCATCCAGGACTTAGGAAATTCCAAATCAGAAGTTGCTTACACTGTTAATCTGCTTCCCTTGTGTATGTATGCTATGATACCCAGGATACCTACAAGTTGTTACTGTTTCTGCTTTCCAGATTTTTGTATTGACTTATGTGGGATAAGATAGATGAAAACTAAAATTTGCAGTGAGTAGGATATGTCAATATTAAGATAAAAATACATATGCTGCTCTGTTCAGAAACAACAAAAGCAGATATAAAGCCAGAATTCCAACAGAGGAGAAATCGCAAAAGGTTTTTTTCTGAAATAAAATATTTTTTCTTAAAAATTTTTAGGAACAAAATGGAATAATGTTACCATACTTTTTCTGGAATTTCAAAGACAGACAGATCTGTGCACCAGACGTCAGGTCTCCAACTCACGCACTGTTTGACTGATGTTTTCATCCAGAATACACTGGAACTATTGTACACAGGCAATGAAAAAGTCAGCGATTTCCAGACATGCAGATATTATTGACAAATGGCTACAAGTCTCAAATTGTGACCTGACAGTGTATCTGGGGGGCAGACAGGGCATGCTGAGGAACACTAGGCCATATGACAGCCTTAGCCTAGAAATGCAAATTTCAAGGTCCCCCATATTCCACCTCTTAATCCTTTCACACTGGTTTCAAAAATATGTGTATATTTCTATGGTTGAAGCTCAGGTCTGTCCCCCACATGCAAAATGTGCCCCACATATTTCTGAAAAGGGACATAGTGATACAAAAGAAAAAGCCAAAGGGAGGGGTAGACAACCTTCCTGACAGGGTAAGCCTAACACAAATGCACTTCTACAGCTGAAGGTCATAAAAGATATGTCACAGACTGTGATAAACGGAGGCAAAGCAAAGCTCCAGGAATGCTTGACAAATACAAGATGACAAGTGGGAGATATATTAAAGGGCTGGATGTGAGCTGGATCTAGGCAGCCTAGGTATGCTGACTCCTCTGTGGTTCACCGGCTAGTTCAGGTGACAAACCAGCCCTTTTGCTAGTACAGTTATACATCTCAACTGCTTACAAGTCTCCATCTGTTTGAGAGAAGTCAGTCACTTCCCAATCCAGAAAACTATATAAAGCTCATTTTTAGTAAAGGTGTGACAAGGTGAATCCAGGGCAGGAGATAATTCCCAAATTTATCTCTCTAAACTTACAGTCCTCAAACTTACCAAGAACATCCATCTTCTCAACATGTAAGCAACAGATTATGGAACTAGAATAATCCAATATTGTATGACTTCTCATCAACAAATTCCTTTTTAAAAATATTTAACGTCCTAAAACATGTAAAAAAGTATAAGAGCCAAAGAACCTCCTAACATGCAGTGATACTGCATTAATACTTAACAGTCTGCAAGAACAAACTCACAGCAGTCTACTTTATTGGATCTATTTCCGTGTATGTGGGAGAAAACAGTTTTTTCCTACTCACTGAAACTTGATCATAGGAAGAACAACATTACCAGACAGGCTACAGGGAAGTCAACTGTTTTAATGATTTTGTGAATCATCCTGTCTTTATCCAGTGTAGATTCCCAGTGAACTTCTATCATCATCTGGATGCTAGACAAGCATTCCGGGACATGAAGAGAATTCAGTAACATACCTTCTGAACCACAGATAATTGTGCTGTTAATGTCAGCATTAGTTGAGAAGCTGTCACTGACAGTAGTTAAATTCCTGGGCTTTCCCTCCTGTAGCTAGCCTCACCAGAAAGCACATTTCTTTGTTTACTACTAAGATGACTTCTTCTGAATTTTGGCTTACAAAAGCTACTTTAAAGCAATCACAGATCTAAAATATCAAGCTGTGACCTTGAAAACAACTGTGTACAGTCAAGAACATGGAAGGCAGAACCCACATCCACCTCCTTTTAAACCCACAATCCAGAGACCTACCTTGCAAGCATGTATTTAATTCCTGTGGACCTAGCTACTCTTCTGGATAAAGCTAAGGTTAGTTCAAAATTTAGAAGACTTTTAATCACTTTTCCAAGCTGAAGTCTTAAGCACACACTTGGCTTGAAATGCTTGCTTAAGCCCTGTTAAAGCTGCTGCAATTTGAGCCAGGTTGTGTATCATCAGGACCAGAATTCCACAGTCATGAGGTCGTTTTTATCAGTCTCTTACACAAATTGCTGAGGACTGCCCAGAAATTACATCAAAATTGAAAAAGTTTCCAAGTCCCCTCAGATAAGCTGTTTCTACCCCAAAATAAAATCCCCAAGGTCTGAACAGATATACCTGACTATTTTTCTGAGGATTACTGTTAAACTATAGGCAATCTCACTTGGGGCAAATTTTTGGCTTGCCTTAAAAAAAAAAACAAATAAATTCAGTAACAGGTTACTTCTGAAGAGCATGGCACACAGGAGAAGAGGACACTGAAATTCTAACCTCTCGTGGTATCTTACTCGAAGTCCCCATGAACACCCATCTCATGAGACTTTCCTGATAAGTCAAGCTCAAAAAGAAATACAGCCTGCCTGAAAGTTGTGACAGCAGATTACCTACTCCACACCCAGAACCAAGCTGAGATTGCTATGTATTCCTCTGAGTCCTTTAGGTTTTCTGTCAAGTTTCAAATGGTTCCCAGGCAACTGTAACAACATGGAATCAATCGCTGCCTGTTTGCTGCTCTACTCCATCTGCTCCCCCTTGGCATCATCTCAAAGAGGATGTTTCTGGTGAATAAGTAACATATCCGGGGTTCAGAGACTTTGTTTATATATTTCTGACATAGTGACAAATTAAATTTCTTTGCTGAAAGTTCACGGCTGTTCTGAAACCCCTGAACACAGCTGCTCTAATTCCCTTGAAGTAAGTTACTATCATGGTCATTTCTGCAGTTAGAAATATTCTTACTTACGCTTGGTTAGGAACACTAACGCAGATCCACCTTTGCTTTGTACTAAACATTAAGATCAACGGATTTTCTCTAAGTAAGGAGCTAAATTCATTTAGAAGTGTGGTTATCAACAAATACGCAGACATTTTCCTACTTTATTTTTACTGCATGTCAATAGCAAATCTTTATGTACACATATACACCATATATACCCACTGCAACTGAGAACAGGTAGCAGTGTAGGCCACATGCAACTAGATGATGCCTCCAATTAAGGTTGACCCAAATCCTGCAAGAGAAGCAGGGAAAGAGGGCTGTCTGCAGAACTCTGCTGGTTTCTATCATGTAGGAATTTAGCGTTAGCAGATGTCCTGGCTACATTAAGCAGGAAAATGCATTTTAAAAACACTTCATGGCAGAATTTTTTAAGGTTTTGAAAACTCCTGCACAAACATATTTCATAAGTACAATTTGACTTTGCTGCATTAAGAGCCTATTTCTTACATTGGAGACACTTTTCCAGAAGCTTTACTAACGGACTGAACAAGTGTTGTTAACATCCCCTTTGAGCAAAAGAACAGCTTTGATCAGCTCTGCACCTTTCTTTCCTCTACATGACCTGTTTATCACACTGATACCTTTGGATCATTTATCCCTGATAAGCACAAAACAAATTCTACTTGCTGCAGTAAACTGCTTCAGGCAATCATTGTGGATTTATTATGTTGCCCCCGTCCCCCAAATTTGTTAACTAATTAAATGGAAAAACCAGACATTTCAGGAGTTCTGGAAGAACACATTGAAAAGTTTGGCTCAGTAAGAACTGTTCTGCTTGAGTAATGACAGTGCTATTTAGACACCTGAATCTATAATATCCTTAACCCAAGTTAAATGGCTCATCAAGTGACACAAGTGCATTTTGATGAACTTTGCTGGTCTTTGGGCTAAGTCTATCTACTTCAACACATGGGCAAGAACAGCTGCAAAGGTCAAATTTAAGGAGACCTAATGAAATCATAGATTACAAACTATCTGCTTTTGTAACGTATGATTTTAATTTTGCATACTACTTCTATTCCTTCCACTATGAATCCTACTCTTTCCTTGCATGCTATGGCTTATGAAAATGACAGTTATGGTGTAAGGTAAACAAAACCGTGACACCTCCCAACACATCTGAATAAAATTTCCTTCTTGCAGTTATGGAACAAACCTGCCCATCTGCTCCTACTGCTCTGACACTTGAAATGACAAATGAAAAAGCAAGCCTTTGAGGAGAACTTCAGCAAAACTTCACTCTTAACAGAATCCCAAGAGGAGGATTTCATCTGAATGAGTATATTGCTAACTCCAGCTGACACCAGAACTCACTTGTTCAAACATGTTTAGACACACAATAAAAAAGAAAATAAAAAAGACAGGCCCAACAGCAAGTCCTGAAGTTTGAACGATTCCTGATATTTCTTTGGATCAAAACCAAAATCACATGCCAGAGCTGAATGGCTGTCCTGGGGAGTGCCCGATATTCACTCTTCTCTTGTTAAACTAAGAGGGTCTAATTGTTGCAGGAGACACTACATTGCTTGTATTCCTCACTCCAGTTGCTTCTTCTTTGGAGGCCTTGTCATTCAGAATCTCAGCACCTCTTCTGGTGATGCATTAGGTTAATGCTTGAATACTTCCATTAATTTTATGGAATTACTTTGGATTTAAGCCAATTTGGCCCATTTTATTCCTTAATCCAGTGAACTTGTGTGCGTATGAGCTGAACTATGTGTAACACTCAGTCTCTGAAAATCCTGATACTGTAAAACAAGTCCTTAGTTATACTGTATTTTCAGACACAGAGATGAGTATAATCAGAGGCAAAAGGGAGAGTGGCATATTGAAGGAAGACTATAGCAAGGATCAGGGCAAAGGGAATTATTCTGAGAGAGATCCTGATGGTAAACTTCTCCTTGTACTAGCTATGCAGGCATGTAACAACCTTTGTGGCTGCTGAAATGCAGAACTTGTGTTATTCTAGAAAATCTGTGGGTTATATGCATGAAAATATGGTAATTAGAACAGCCCTGGCTCCCCACAAGCGTATCACAGCTGCAGGAGCCTCTGCCAACTATGGAAACTTCCATTAGCCTTCCTGACATCACAGGCCAACATTTCTATAAATCTCTCGGGGCGGGGGGGGGGGGGAGATATAAAATAGAATGTTTAACCTATTGACTTTATGAACTATCTCAGCTGAAATGCCAAGAATGAATTATAGAAGTATCAGTACCACAGTAGCATTCTCTTACGACTCAAATTAGGGGTAGGGTCTTACAGAGCCTGTGTGTGAGCATAATGCCACAAATGTCTGCCTCAGCCTCACATCACCTTTAAAACAGTGGCAATAGTCTTATTTCCTTGAATAACTAGAAGCTGATCATGGAGAGAACATGGGGAAAGGTCACCATTTAAAACAAAACAACAAACATTATGCTAAAACTTCATGGGCTCTGTACTACATTTTTGTCACAGAGAAACAATGTTCAATTTAAGGAGAAACTTGTGTTCTGCTTTTGCGGAAACTTACAAGAATGAATATTTGTGTGCAAATGTACAGCTCCTTTGACTTCATTCAAGTCCTAGCAGGATCAAAGTCTTAAATATATTATGATCTGCAAGCACTAAGGTAGAAGAAAGGGAGAATCGGGAAGGAACTGCATTCCATTCTGTTCTTTCTAACAAGGCCTGCTTATATGTGTGTTGATGGCAATAGATTTGTGGAGCTCAGCAGAACTAATTAAATTTATAAATCTTGGCTCTGTTTCCCAGAAATACTCCCCCAAAAAACATGGATAAGAGCAAACATTAAACTCACTGCTTCAATGTTGTATAGCATGACCATATCTTGCTCTCAGTTTTCTAAGTGAGAAAGCGATTTTATTTTGACTCTTTTACCAGGACACTGTAAATATGTCTGCTTTTCAAATGTGCAAATGAAATCCTTATATTTTAGCAGTCTATGTACAAATATAATTAAAGTCAACTCAGCAGGATATATCTGTTCAACCCTTTCCTTATATTTCTAGCGCATTACTCAGAGGGTTCTAAAGCTACGGTTGCTTGACTCTCTTGTGGACAGAAAAAGCCACCACACTGTAAACCAAATATGAGACATCAAATGGAGGTTCTGTGCCACCACAGTCTCATTTTAAAACAAGACAGACTTGTCCAGGTGAAATGGCAAACCAAGCATGCTAGATTCTCATGTGATGTATGTAGAGTTCATGAGGTTTATGCTGTTCAGTCACTAAGCCTTTATTTAGTAGGTTATTGGTCTGTATTTTCCAGAATAAAATCCAGCGATTTTGCAATAAAATGCTAATTGCTGTTAAACTAAGTTTTCACTTTGGCATAGGGATTTAGTGGCACTAAATACTGATGGAAGATACAGGAATAAAGAGAAGAACTATTTATAACAGTGTATTAATCCAATTATTTTCCTGCCTTAAACTGTACATGCTCATAAACATTTGATTTTAGATACTCCCAGCAGATATCAGACTTGGAATAGCAGGTATCTAGTGTGAATAAAAGTACTGTTGCAGTTCTTCATTCTTAAACTAGCAAAAGACAAACACATGACTTGTAAAAGTCTGCACTTGTAAAACTGACTAAGCTAATAAAAAAATTCAAGCTACACAGTAAATAGGCAGAACTTCAATTAGTTTACTGAGTTGCATTTTGAGAGTTACTGTAATTTACCTTCCAGCACTCTGGCACTAGGGGATAAGATTTGATGACATTACTTTCTATTGCAAAATCCACCACACTACTCAATATTTAAACCCTATGCTGTTATTAAGGACTAAGGAAGATACTCATCACTGAAATGCAGATTCATGTTGACACGCAAATCCTCAAGCACAATGAATTATTCAGGAGTTAACAACAAATATGAGGAAAAACTACTCAAAAAGCAGGCACCTGGGCAGTGCAACAGGTAAGGCATTGTTTCCCATCAGAGGATATAAAGCAAAAAAGTTTTACATCCTTTTGAAAGCAAAGAAAGTGAGTAAGTAGTGGAAGATGGACGCAACAGTCTGGACAGGAATTCATTCCCACCTGAACTACTAGTATAAATCATAGAATGGTTTGGTTTGGAAGGGACCTTAAAGGTCATCTAGCTCCAACCCCCCTGCCATGGGCAGGGACATCTTCCACTAGACCAGGTTGCTCAAAGCCCCATCCAACCTGGCCTTGAACACTTCCAGGGAGGGGGCATCCACAACCTCTCTGGGCAACCTGTTCCAGTGCCTCACCACCCTCACAGTGAAAAGCTTCTTCCTAACATCTAATCTAAATCTACCCTCTTTCAATGTAAAGCCATTACCCCTTGTCCTATCACTACATGCCCTTGTAAAAAGTCCCTCTCCATCTTTCCCGTAGGCCCCCTTTAGGTACTAGAAGGCTGCTGTAAGGTCTCCCCAGTGCCTTCTCTTCTCCAGGCTGAACACCACCAACTCTCTCAGCCTGTACTCATAGGAGAGGTGCTCCAGCCCCCTGATCATCTTCGCAGCCCTCCTCTGGACTCACTCCCACAGGTCCATGTCCTTATTATCCTGGGGGCCCCAGAGCTGAACACAGTACTCCAGGTGGGGTCTCATGAGAGCAGACTAGAGGGGGAGAATCACCTCCCTCAACCTGCTGGTCACACTTCTTTTGATGCTGCCCAGGATACGGTTGGCTTTCTGGGCTGCAAGCGCACATTGCTGGGTCATGCTGAGCTTCTTGTCAACCAACACTCCCAAGTCCTTCTCTGCAGGGCTGCTCTCAATCCACTCATCGCCCAGCCTCTATTTGTGCTTGGGATTGCCCCGACCCATGTGCAGGACCTTGCACTTGGCCTTGATGAACTTCATGATGTTTGCGTGGGCCCACCTCTCAAGCCTGTCAAGGTCCCTCTGGATGGCATCCCTTCCCTCCAGCGTGTCGACCACACCACACAGCTTGGTGTCATCGGCAAACTTGCTAAGAGTGCGCTCAGTCCCACTGTCCACGTCACTGACAAAGACGTTAAACAGCGCTGGTCCCAATATCAACCCCTGAGGAACACCACTCATCACTGCTCTCCACTTGGACATCGAGCCATTGACTGCAACTCTGAGTGTGGCCATCCAGCCAATTCCTTATCCACTGAGTGGTCCATCCATCAAATCCACGTCTCTCCAATTTAGTGACAAGGATGTCATGCAGGACAGCGTCAAATGCTTTGCACAAGTCCAGGTAGATCACTTGCTATGCTGTTTCCTCAGCTGCTTCATTCATGTATTGGTGGGCAGGTAACAGTTTGTACCGTTCTTTCAGTAAAACATCATTAGCAAACTGAAACCTGAGGAAACCTAGTTTCATGCTCAGTAGTTGTCATGGTTCATCAAGCCTTTATAAACCAAATGCGATGTTTAAGCCATTAACTACTAGTCATGATCAGTTCTGAGAAATACATTACCCGACTGAAAAGTTCATCATTTGTGAACTCGGATGCAAAATGGCAAGTTAACTAAAAATCTGACTACTGACCTCTAGTTCAAGGCTATTTCTTTTCTCTGTCATGTTGTGGTGTGTTACATTACATCTTAATTCTCTATCACTTCTTGGGACTTCTCTGGATTCGAAAGCCACATTTACAGTATCTTGCACACATTCCTCAGGCCAAATGATTTTTTCCTTGTTATCAGTCTACCTAATTGCAAAACTGAAGTTTGGCAAATCTTTTTCTGCCGAATAATTTTTTTCTGTCAGCTCAGGAAAAGAGTTAATCCAAGGAATCATACACAAACTTTTATTCTTTTCCTTTCCATTGACAGGCTTAGAGAGAAGAGAATATTTCACATGCCTGCTGCCCTGCAGGATGTGTAATGTGTCACAGGCAGGTCTTATGATACAGCGGAAGATGACAACATTTCTCAGTTTCACATTGCCCTCACTGTTCTGTATTTCCTTGATATTTAATCAGGCTTGATCCTTTCTCCTTGTGCATCTTTCATGAAGTGAATAGGCCTCATCAACTTTTCACCAATAGCTGGACAAACTTGGGCTCACTGACAGAATTGGATTCTGGCCTTTTATCACACTGCCTTATTAGAGTGCCACATTGGGCTTAATAAAGCTGTAAATCAAGGAACCCGTTAGCCTTCTCTGAACTTCCTAAATGCAAAGCTCCATCTCTCTTCCCAAACATAAAATAGAACAAAACCTGATTTTATAAAAGACGATGATTCAGGTGAATTCTCAAAAGCTTGGCTTCTTTTAAAATATGACCCTATCTGTTATATTCCTACACTTCCCTCTCTCCCCTTTTTTCCTGTTCTTTGACAGATGTCCTGGTTTCCTATTTATGTTGGTGAGGACTATCTATGGGTTAGATTGTCTTTTCACAATGTGCCTGCTGGGAGTCACAAAAAAAAATCTCCTGACCTACCTCATATTTGTACACTAATTAGCTTTAGGTCCTTTACTGCTCCTGAAAGGGTGGTGAGACTCTAGCACTAGCCCAGAATATGGAGAGTACATATACGAGCACATAGAATGCAGTTAGAAGCAGAGCTAGTTACATAGGAAAAAAAAAAAAAAAATCTACTCTCTTCAGGCCCTGTAATTTTAGGAATTGCCTTTAAGTAGTACAGGTATGACATTTTTGGTCAGACAAATTATTTTCTGAAGGGTGTGTTTCTTCAAAGGTTATATTTTGTACAGCAGAAATCATCACAAAGTGCTATTCTCCACAGCATCTGTGTGCACAGGAATCACAAGGGAATAAGAGAAGTCTATCTGACAAAACATTGTCTCTTTGCAGAAAAGCAAAAGTGTTTCTCATCAACCAATATTAATATACTAATCCTATCAATACCTGCCTGTGTACTTAACTTTATGCACAGAGTCAATGCATATTAAAGTTAAGTATGTGAATGGTGTTTGAAGGAGCAGGGATGAAATACATATGCAAATACCATTTTGGTTTGCACTGTACTGTTACTTGAACTTACCTTTTCCTTGATATTTACAGGAGAATGGATTTCTGCCATCTCTCTTCAGGTGAGAATATTGTCTGTGAAAGGAGGAAAATACCCAAGGAGATTAATTTGGAGGTTTTAATCCCAACCTGTCAAAGCTATACCTATAAAGAATAATTGCATGTGCTTACCTATAAGTATTAGAGAAACATGAGAACACTTAATGTCCTGCACAGCAGTGCTCAATCTTGGCAAAAAGCAAAGCTTTTTCAAATCTCATACTTTCCCCAGATTAGTTCTGCAAACATACTTAAAAAATGCCTCATAGTTATGAGTCTGGATAGAAGGGGTATCGTGCTTCTCCCAGCCATGTCTCTTGGACCCTGTTCATTATTACTTGATACCTTCGAGGCTTTAAAGAGGAGGAATACCTTAGATGAACTTAACAGCTTCTGTTTCCTCATTCACCAGCAACCTCAATGTTTGCCAGAAAATTTGTCTGAAGATCCCGTCTTAAAAAGTGGCTAAATATTCCAGGAGGTTAGGCTGACAAGTGCTGCATGGCTGGTTTTGGGTTGGGCTTTTTTGTTTGTTTTGTTTTCCTAAAACTAATTCAGAGGATTTAGCCACACAGCTGCTCCTATTGAAACTAACAGGGTCTGTATAGTTAAATCTCCAGGTCTGCTCTGAAAACTTGGGCACATGAATGGAATTTGCATGTGATTAAGAAACCCTGCAATATGCTTTCTATTTCCAGTTATGTGGCTGGGTGAGTGAGACACACTGTACCACACGATGAAGGGTTAACACAGGGAAGGGAGTGCCAGTTGCCTAATCCTGCTTCCATCGAAGCCAACTGCCTTAGACTTCAGTAAGGAACAGGCTTGAATCTTCAAATTTTAAAATTGTCACACACAAAGACTTACAGCAAAGACTAAGTCAAATGGAATAAAAGCTTGGTTTGGTCACCAAATTTAACTCTATTGTACACTGATAAGAAGGTATAGATGTACATAAATGAGAATGAAACCTTAGTTATTTCCAAGTTTTTAAGTTGAAACACTCCCTGCTTTTCCCCATTTGAGCCCTTTGCTATGTGGACTGATATAAGAATTCCCATAATTCTTCTAAATCTCTTTTAATCCATTTAAACAATCCTCCTTTAGCTCCGGCTTTGAAACATAGCACTTCAGTGGAGTTCAAACTCCAGAAATTAAGTGCTTCTATTACAGTATCCACTAATAGCATTTAAACCTTATTAATTTTTGCATGCATCTGTTTTCTAATTAAAGAGATGAGATTCAAGAAAGTACATTTTCAAAAATAATGTGAATTTGTTCGTGGTAAATGGGGAAGAGATGATAGGAAGAAGAAAAAGGAATGAATTTTTGAGTTTTGGTCTGATGAAGAGTAGACACTGAATTATGGAAACCCTAAAAAAATAAGGTGCCAGAAGAAAAAAGTAACCCTTTCCATTGCCAGTTATTAAAAAAAATGCTTCAAATGAGTAAGGTTCCTCCTGCCATCTCTATTTTACTATACCATGAACAGATACTCCCTGTTAAAACTCATATAACTTATATCTGTTTTCAGTCAGTGGCTTCACTGCTTTGCCAAGACACCGAGCTGCAGTCTCACTATGTCCAATAAGACTTCTTCCTGGCAACTGGGCCACCCTGTCACTCTGCCTTACTGTCTGGTGGTATCTCACATCAGAAGGCTCCTGTCCCTGCCCCTCCTTAAATCAAGGATGAAAGAGCTCAAATCAGTTTCTTTGTCAAATGCACCCAATGGCTAAAAGCAGAGTTATAAAATGTCTGGACAGAGCATGCAGGAAAATCACACAGAATATGAGCTTGGGTCAACTCCATTTCCAATATTTAGTGTGTTCCAACAACCAAAGGAAAGCGTTAAGAAATTATCATAGTCTATAGTCCCTATATAACACTTTTTTATGCACTTCTTGTCTTTTGCTGTGAGCTATTTCTCATGCCAAATGGGCACAGAACATGAGATACAGGTCATCAAATTTCCCATGCAGACTGCAAAACTTACTCTAAAACTACTCTGTAAGTCGTCTTCTCTCTTACTGCTTTTCAGAAAAGCATGCCTTCGACCTAGTGATGTCAAAACCATGCTGGACTGATATTATTCTCTGCTTAATAGATAATTGTATGTTAAGGAATAGTTAAGGAATTTGACTAGTTTGCCCTTATATCTACTATCTAGTAGCTTTTGTAATGTTACAGACAACTGATGGAAGCCTGCCCTCTTGCATACCAATTTAAATACACTTAATCTGATCCAACACCTTATAACAACATTAACAAAAACAGGAAAAAAACTGTTCTTGAGGAACCAACACACAGCACAGAAACAAGTACAATAAGGATTATAGCTAACAAACCCTTCTGGCCTTAAAAGTCTACTAATCTACAAAAACTAATAAATAACAGGAAAAGATCTTTGTCACCTGAAATCTTCAGGTTCTGCTTTTTCAGCATATATTTTACTAATCTTGCACCTTGTACTGCATCTTGTATGAACTGTATCTTGTATGAAGCGAATTAATCCCAATAATCATACTTTGTGAAAGCCCCACACCTCTCAATTTATGTTGCTTCAAAGATACTGGCTAAATAATTCTTCAAATTTAAATTCAATTTGTTGATTAAACCCTACTACAGTACTTAGCCAAATTTACTCTTTGTAGCAATGCTCTCAGTTTAAAACCAGACATAAAAACTTCATACAACACCTTGCCAGATTTGACTCGTCTCTTCTTTGCTGTACAATCCAGGTATTACTATGATTATAGTCTTCCACTGATGAATGTGGTGCTGATTCAGCTAGCTTCCAACTGCAAGCTGTTTCAAAACGACTTGGCAAGCTACACAAAACATACCCTCGGTTTCTCTCTTTCTTCCTCTTTCTCTTTTTTTTCCTTTTAAGATCAAGAACTAAGAGGATACCAGCTTTTACAAATTGACTCATTCCTCTACACTTCAGACTCTTCATTAATATGCATATTACAGCTGTCAAAATGAAGATGCTAAAACTGAGTTGGAGCTATTTTTCATTCACCTTCTCCAAGGACAGATAATTGGAATAACCTGCATAAAACACTTGCTCATTTATATAACTCAGTCCTGTACTGCTTGTTACATAAAATACAAATGATACATTAACAGGAAAATGTCAATGTAGCACTAATTTTAAAAAATATCCTTTATGGCTATACTTAATAGCTAATCAATTTAATTTTCTCATTGTAGCCCAAACTGATTTATTGAATTAACTGGCATTTTTCCTCTGATTATATTTTAATCTCTGTATTGAACAATTACTTCATTTCTAATCTTGTGACAAAAGATTATAGCACGTGTATAATTTAAGAACAAAACAGTCCCACTTAAGTTTAGATTCAAGCTTGGACCTAAAGCTTCTAAATTTGAGCTGCTACATTCTCATCCTGAACTCTTCAGAGAAGCTTCTTTCTGCCTGAGCTGTGGAACATCAGAATACAGCCCTCAACCGAGCCCTAAAGCCCCCTAAAGCCAGGGGAGGAACAGTGCTTTCTTTGCATGTCACTAACAGCATGCACACACAAACAAATGTTTGGAGAAAGATTTTTTACAGAAGGTTTTCTGCAGTGGCTAAGATTAACACAAGCACTAAAGTTATAATGCACAAAACACATTGTATACGAGAGGATCTTGGCTTGAATGTCAGCTCACACGCTTTGTCTTTCTCCACATCTCTCTTGCTTGTACTTGTGCTCCTGAAATGTCACTGCATGTCATACCAACAGGACTTCCATGAAAAAGGAATGAAAGGAAACAATACTACAGAATCCCTTATATAAACAGGTCATTAATTTCTGATACCAATTTTCAAATGCATTACCTGGAATAAGAGATCACTCTCAGTTGCTTGTTACATCCTGATCTCAAATAGTGATGAAAGGGTGTTATTTCTATACACAGGTCCAAATGAGATATTCTACTTGCCTTGTACAATGAAGCATTTCAATAGCGTTCAAGGGAATGCTGCAGAGAAGCCTGGATTAAGTTTGGGAGAGCCTTACTTCTCTCTCCCACCAAATGAAGCAATTCATATTACTCTACACAGGTTTAAGCTAACATGAAACTGAACCAGGGCAGTTAAGGTGCTGGCGCATGCTCTGTCCTGCTGACCTTACTGCAAGCAGCAACGTCCAGCAGGGCAGACAGTTAGGAACAGCCTTTAACCACTGCAGCAAAACATGCCAGAGCTCACCTGTCACAGCCTTAAGTATGTGGCTGCTCACCCAGTCTTTACAGAAGTTTCCTTTCTGTCTTCAAGCAGCTGTGAAATCCCACTGCTGCTCTGTTCAGCTTCCAAAGAACACCTGACACCTTTCCACTAGTACCATCTTCGGAGGTGTTCAGCTCACAGACACCTTCCAGCTAGACAGGCCTTCGGGTAAAGCTGACAAACACTCCAATTTTACACAACACTTTGCATGGGTGGGATTGCCTGCATCGCAAGCATCAGAGAATCATGAGACCAAGCCTATGCCCTGCCCCTACTGCAAAACCTGGCAATTACCACCTGGCATGTTTAAATTTCAGACTTAGAACTAGCATCAGAAAAAGAAGAAACATGCTCCCCTCCAACAAAACAAAAAAGAATCTCCCTGCAAATACACAGAGCGGGAAAGGAGTTTATGAAAGTGTAAATGTTGCCAGAAAGATAAGATTTGTGAAAATACCCCGGCAGTGAGCTCCATCAGAGTGGAAGAGATTGTGCGACACCTGTTCCACCATTTCTGTCACCTGAAGATATAACTTATCTTTGGCAATGGGGAACAGAAAATTCCCCATGAAACAGCATAGAATAATCCAGTGTTGGAAGAGTTTCCCATCTGTAGGTTTATGGATGAATAGTCTCCTACACCCAAAAAAGACTTATTTCCTCATCTGCCCACTGCAACTGTTTCCTTTTATAATGCTCCCCCCTGGCCCAGCACAACAGGAATCCCAGGTCTAACTGACTTGACCCTTGCCGATGCTTCTCTAATCCCTACCTGCTTCTGCAGTCATCTGCTGCACCTTGTGCTAACCCAGTCCTTCCTTTCACTGTGCTAATTTCTTTCAAATGTCTCATGACTAACCTTTTCAAAGTTTCACACGGCACCCCCCAAAAACCCTCTGCCAGATTCTTTCACACTGCCCTCCTCTTCCCTTTTACAAGTCAGGCAACCCCATGACTACAGACAGTTTGGGTGACAGTACAGCAACACAAGGCAGGAGATAGATGGATACACAGCCCTACCACTGATAAACTTGTTATCAGCCCTACTAAGCAAGACTATACACACTCAGTCACTGAGTAAGCTTTCACTGTTAACAGAGCAACTGGAGTTTACAATTTTGTCACTCAACTATGTTCATAAAGTAGATCAATGCTAGAAAGTGGATTTTTTATTTTTAATTAAGGATCATTTACTCATTTCCAAAGAGTTCAGTCAAAATCCCCCAGCTCCAAAAAGGTAGCATGCAAGGTATGGGTGGAACAAAGCAATCACAATTTTAGAGCCAACTTCAAAAAATAAGATGTAAATGCTAAGTGTCTAATGAGATTGTAGCAGCCTGGACCATGCTTTCATCTTCTGTACTTCTACTTTCTCTACAGAACTAAATCTCATTTTTAAATGGGATTGCTATCTATCCATATGTATTATATTACACACAGTCTTGCCTGCAGACTTCCATATGCCCTAAGTAAAGATAAAACCAGCAGAATCAGAGACACGTGGCCTCCATTCCACATTTGACTTTGACTTTCATTATAAAGAGATGCTACCGGAGAACTGCAGATGAAGGCTGGGATGAACACACCTTTTCTGATGCAGTTGCTATGTTAACATTATTGTATCAGAGACTGACAAAACTGCAGGAGTGTGATTCCAAAATTCAAGTATTTCAGAAAGGAATTCTTCTGGTCTTCATTCAGATTTTATTTAAATAGCAGAAGAAAAAATGACCTCATTAGGTCAGAGGCCAAACATTAGCATGCATATGATTGTTAGTTACCAAAATTACTACCCTTAGTTGTGCACAAAGCCTTGCCGCTGTGGTTGCAAAACTACTAGAGATAGCATGAGATGTAGACGCTTGTCTTCACTATCTTCAGATTAGCAGTGGGTATGATTTTCTATTTGCTGTAGTCTAGCGTCTAAAGATAAATATAATAAAATAAATGCATAAGCATAACCAGTGTCAAGAGCATCTAGGACATATTAACAAGTGTCCTCCCAGCTGTCCATTTAGCGTTCTGTGTCATTATAAATGAACACACTTAGTAAAAGCAACACAAAGTGTAATTAATACAGAACTGCTATTTCTCCAGTACTGTTTTATGCCTTTCTAAAGATTGTATACAGAAATGGTACACACCATTTTGTATTTCCTGGTTTTCAGAAGTTTGAGATCAGCCACTTTGGGCTAGTTAATTGCCTCTGGGTAAGTTTGATGATATCTGAGGCCTTTATTATCCTTTTTTTTAAATGTATGCATAAACATACGCGAGTGCACACACATTCCAGAATATTCCCCATTTCCAGAGTGCAATCCCACTACTGCCCCCTGGTCATGCTTGTATCAACCACAGAAAGCAGCTGTTGCCTCTGCATTCTCCCTTCTGCTCAGCTAATGCAGTCTGATCCCCTGATGGTCACCACGATCTGCCTGAAACCTACTGGCTACAGAGCCGGAAACAGGATGCAGGAAATAAAACGTCTCACTGATTCCACATGTAGGTCTGGATTCCTACAGAAAAGAGGCTTATACTTGCCCATTGTTTATCACCTCCTCCCTGAGGATTTCTGAAATGATTGACATTACAATCTGAGAAAGAAGCAGATGTCTCAGAGATCTACAGCTTTGCAGACTGCTTGCTTGAAAACAGGCAGTAAGGCATGAGAGTTTGGAAAATATGCAATGGCGCATCAGGAACTCAGTTATGTTACTTAACACTATAAAATCCATACCTGAGAGACCACAGACCTATTTGCTATAAAGAGAAAAGGAACAGAGGTGAGAGTGGGATATGAGAAGAAGGACAGTCCTTAGCACCTGGGTCAGCGTCCTTTCAAGCCTGTCTCTTTCCTTTCTCAGACTTCTGTCGAGGGCAGGAACGGTTCTAAGCAGGTATCACAGTAACACTGTGATGTCCAAACAGTGTCACAACAAAACAGTTAAGCACTAGTAAGTCCTGTACCTCATTCTGATATACCACACTGCCCTTTGATCTTGTGCTCTCCTCTTCCTAAGCAGAGATGATGCTATTAATGTAAGCCAGGGAGGGCCTGTGCTTCTCCTGTCAGCTAGCTCACTTCCCTCTTCCAGTCCCGGTGCATGAGCAAAGCCAGGCCACTACATATGTGGGCTCCACAGGCATCTTTGCTTTCATGCTGGAAAGAGCACTATGTGGTGTGTGATGGATCCTCAGGTCCTCCACACACCTGGTGCTGCAGCCCCCCACTATAACAGAGTCCTGCAGAGGAATGTTCCAGCCTTTATCAAGGTCAGTTTGTGAGAGGGTCAGAAGAAAGATACTTGACTGGCATCTACCCCAAACTCCATTAATATTTCATCCAGTTTACAAGTATTCAGTGACATGACCATATCTTTTGATACACACATCACAAGAGATTCTGGCTGTATTTCCTACCATTGGTCCACAGACAACACCACACCCTTGTTACTACAGCAAAGGCTGCTTGCAAACCCTCTTGCTGTACAATCGTCAAATGGTGGGTCTGTCCTATCCAAGCCAAGCTCTTCTTTAACACAAGTTTCAGTGTGGCTTCCCCAAAAGATCAGTGAGTGTCACTGTACTAGCTGATGTTCATTCATGCCAATGGTGCCATGGTGACTGACACCATGTGACAGTTACCACCAGAGTTACCATCCCAGAGATGTGTCAGTGTAAAAATCTGCTAACTCTGTAGACTATACCTTGGGCTGAGAAGGATCCAAAACAGTTGCTTATATTTAGGTCATTAACACTATCCTGCATTTGAGCAATGGAGATCAATTTTAAAAAAAACCTCAGAAAGTATAGATTTTGGTACCTTCAAAATCAGCCTTTACACAGAGAATATTGTTCAAGCTTAAATACAGCGTAAGTGGCATTACACTGCAGTGAAATGAATCAAAGTGATTCTCATAGCCTCTGGCTCACAAGGGCAGAAGATTCAGGAGAACAGCTGAACAGACAGCTGCAAAATATATGCCCATATTTGCAATAATAAAATAGGTAGTAAGTGGTAACGTTTTGCTGATCTTTTCTTGCACTTCTGAGCAATTCCTTCAGGAATTTTAGCCTTATGTGCTCAAGAATACCAAACACTAGAAATTACTTTTCCTCTTACTAATGCTTCAGGCTGAATTCTAAAGCCATCTCTGCCCCTCCTTGCATTTTCCCATTGCAAAATGTGGTGTCTGCTCTTACTATATTTGTAATGAAACAACCAAGAACTCTGCCATACGAGACACCTGAATCACAACGTTGACAAAAGGCTAGCTCTGCATTAATTACTGCAAATTATTGGAACGAAAAATTGGGCCACAGAAGGGCACACACCTGAGTCCTGTGTAGAGCAATGTATCCATGTTGCAACAGACAGGTACCAGTACAAAGTAGATATTCTGTAACTGCTGATATATATATATATATAGGCAGGCACATACACATACCCAGAAATGCTACTTGCACTAAGTTGTTCTGTGACAACCCATAAGCCAAGGCATAATAAGGTATGTATCTGCACCCATTTTTTACTGTCTGCCAAAAGAATCATCACAGCATCATTAAGTTTCACTAGAAAACGCATTAACTTCCCCTATCCAGCAACCATCTTACTGGAATAAAGTTGTTTTTCTTCTAATGGTACATACATCTATTCCATAGCAATATACATACACTCCTACACCAGCAGTCACCTTCTGTACTCAACACAGTTAGTAAACAATTATTTGCTTCCATGCAATATGAACACTACTCCTTCCTTTGATGGCTACTTGGCTTCCATCCATAAAAAGATCTTTGATTCATTACCTCACATTCTGCACCTGTGCATTAAAAGTACACAAAATACAAATACCCAGACTAATTTTGTGTGGCCTATTAAGATTCATTTACCGAGTCCAGGGGATGGCAGTCAACTACTATAGAGTGGCAATGAGCTTAGGATGAGTGATCCCCAATCTCTTTGCATGGTGGGCAAGTGATTACAAGTCCAGGGACTTGTGAAGTTCTCATTACTGTTCACTTTCTCTTCTCTGTTGTTTGACAAACTTGTATTAAATTGCATTTAAATTCAGTCACGGTATTTCTAATGATATCATGAATTAAAAACAAAAGATTATGTCATACTGTTGGCAAAAACAGAGATAAAGCTACAAGGCAGATCAATCTCCCACCCTCCATCTTTGTTCAGAAGAAATACTAAGGATGAAAAGGTGTTCAAACTTCATGAAGTCATGAAATACCCTACTACAGAAAAGCTAATCAAGTCTTTGCTAAATACTGGACACCAAAAGTTTAGTTAACTTGGAGTATTCCAAGAACACATTCTAGTCAGTTCAGTAGTAGTTCAGTGGGTGGAAACTACAAATATTATAAAATGCATTATGAAATAATGATACTTTAAGTAAAATAAATTTGAAAATAAGTACAATTAATAAAGAAAATAAACAGCATTCTAAACACTGAAAAACATCCCCAAAACACATGTAACAGTACATTTCTTAAACAAAACCTAGGAATTCAGATTCAAAAAATGTCAAATTTCTGGAAGGGAATCTTGTTGCACAGTACCAGGCCTTTCCATGAATGGGTATTTACATGATGTAAAGAGCTGTTTCCTAGCAAACAGCCAATTGACTTAGGCACAACCTCTGAAAATTCCTCCCATCCTCTTTACCATACTGATTAGTAGCCAAACATTTCTTTTCAAGCCTGAGCCTCTCTAAAGCTGCATGACTCTTGCCATTTGAAGCAGAGTGCCAGTAATCTGAAGCCAACAGTTTCCCACCTCAATTGGTATACATACCATCATGTGTTTGAACTACCTATCCATTTGGTTTTGTGTCCCTGCTGAGGTACATGGTCTGATTTGACCTGAACAACTATCAAGTATATCGCTGAAAGGATGTCAGTGGTCAAATGCACATTTAATTCAAAACTGAGGCGACAGTGCTTCCCATTGCTCTTCTTTGTGACCCATACAATTTATACCACCTTTTTACCTAAGAAACACTCACCAATGGCACTGAAACTCTACTCCACATTAAGAAGCTATACTGAACTACAAAAAAAATACTAAAATGCTGAAATATAATAAGCCAGAAAGTCTTCCAACAATTTTTCATTTCAGAGTAGGAAATTACCAATTCATTAAAATAAGAACTTCTGAAAGAATGAGGAGTCTTGTCCTATATATCCATCCAATAAATGTTTATTTAACCAAAATTAAACAGCTCAAATGGAAGAGACTGAAAAAACTCATCCCAGCAGCGCAGTGACAAGGGAATGTCTCCAGCCTACAGATACTGAAGATTTAGTGCCTGTTCCAAACCAGCCTTCTGCTACACTGGAAGCGTGCTTTAACCCCTGGGCCATTCTTAAGAGGAGAAGGGAAATTTCTCTAAAATTTTTCATCTTCCCTCAAACCCACCTATTAGTTTCCTAGAATCAGTTAAGAGCCAGCAAAGGCATTTCCCCGCTCCAGAGGTCCAAAGGCAAGAATCCCAGCACCACTCCATCAATATCACAACTGCCAGTGGCTGCTCAGGATAAAGTGGCAACTTGCTCAGATCCTGATGCTCTCTACGGACTGCACCCAGGGGCTCTATAGCCTCCCCACTCTGTAACAGAATCACTGCTGAGAGCCTAGAGCCTATGTTCTGCTGGCTGGCATCCTAGATGAGCACCTGAAGAGCATCACTCTGATTGAGCATAAACTGAAGATGTCCAAAATTCACGCGTTTACTACATGTATCTCACTAGTAGAGCTGAACCCAATTCAGAATAGCTGGATTCAGCTACATGGCCAGTAAAATGGTCCTCTCTGATATGCAGGAGGGAGGGATGGGGATTCTGGAAAGAAAATTTCAGACTGAGAAAACTCACTTTCTACAGCAATGCTTGCCAAAATAAACATTAGTGTCTTGCTCTTCCTGAAGCGCCTGAAGGAATCTTGCCAAACATACTGATAAAGAGCAGTGAAGTAGTAAAAGATGATCTACTCAAATTCTACACTTGCATGAACCCCCTGCAAACCCCCCAAAAAAAAAAAAAAAAAAAAAAAAGGTTAACTTTCAGTTTTTACAAACTAGGTATTATCTTCCAAGTCATTCTTGCCAGGGGCTTGAGTCATTAAAAGTCATTTACATTGGCTCCTATTTCAGCTCAGAATGGCATGCCAAGAGACAGTGTCAGTTAATTTGCTTCTGTGGTTGCCCAAATGCGGACTGCTAAAAGAGTATGGTGTGAGAACACTAACAGCAAAGTATGTAATGTAGTAGTATACCTTGCCTCAATCACAGTGGTTTCTCTAAACAGTAAGAACAGAGGGACAAAAAGTAAATGTCAAGAAGCGTTCAAATTCACACTTGTTTTAGGTGTTAAGAAAAAACTACCACAAGGAATCAAACTTCTACCAGCAGACTGGTACAGTGTAATTGTTACAGTAAATTCTCATAATCTTGGAATAAATCTCAAGTTCAAAGAAAGTCCTGGAGCTATTCACACTTCAGCCTTCTTTCTCTTAAGTGTTGTAAGTCCACGCTGCCTTACTTTCTTGCTCAGACATCTTTAAAGAGCCAGTTTACCATTGCTAGATGTGCAGGGCTGATTTCTTAGCAAATACAGGTTGGAGCAACTCCTTTGAATTCCAGGAGCTACACAGACTTGAACCAGCTGCTTGCTGGTACCACAGGACAGGACAGCAGAGCCCCCCCCACCGGCTGCAGACAGAGAGAAAGAGCCCCTGGGCAGTGGCATTTCGAACATAGTCACCAGAGCTTCCCTGACTGAGCACACAGGGAAGCACCACACTCATGAAGACCAATTGACAAGTTTATGATGAGCTTGGGGAAGGGAAGAACTTGACCAGAGCTCTGAAAGAGCTCCCTGAAGTAAAGTGCTTTTGATGAAAACCGATAAAGCCAGATACTCAACTGAAGGCAAGACAGACCTAAAGAAACCTTAATGCAGCTAGGCCTCAGGTGACTAACGTATGTTCAAAGCATATGTAAGCATACTTTATGAGTCAGTGAGGTTATGCATATGCTTGAAGGTAAGTACTTGATTTAAATGTGCCAGAGCAGTCTGAACCTTCCAAAATTGAACACTGAAATTAAATGCAGCCTTTCATTTTCTAAGACCAAGTCACCCCATATAGGTCCTTTGAAGAAGATGTAAGTTTTTCCTTCAACAGTGTATATATACACATATATATAAAAAATTTAAAATATGTACACACACGCACACAAATGTATGTAAATAAAAACTCCACAAAAATTCTTACAAGCTCCTCTATTAAAAGTACCTGATGTATACCCACGATAAACAGATACAGGCCCAGCAGTATTGCCATGTTAACAGTACCCATAGAGTCATATACTACACTGGAAGCAATACCACTGACATTTTGGTATTCCCAGATTTACAACAAATGCTAGTCTTCCTCTCCCCCGCCATCTTCCTACCCCCAAGGACAACACTGATTTTTCTATGTTAACAAAAGGCATTCCTGGAAACAACTACAAAAGCATATAAATAAGTTAACCTTGTTCATACAGTCCTTCAACTTAATTGCTATCACACATTAAAATAAGTGACTATTACAGTATTTACTGGACCTTGAACTGCACTTTTTTTGGAGCAAAAACCCAAGAAACCAATTATTCTTTTCAGCTGAAACCCACACTACCCAGCTACATCAAAATTAATTGTAAAAGTACAGTCCACCAATGCAGACTGTGTACTGCCAAAAATATGCAAAGGCACCTTAACCAGTCTCCCCTCCCACACCCACCCCAATAGTCAGGAGACAGTGCCAGAAAACTTTTCTGCTTCTGGTCAATAGCATATGAAGTGTTGCCTGACATGCATGAACTGAGGCCCTTATTTAGCCAGGCATTTAATGTTGGGGGGTTTTGTTTTTTTTTTTTTTTTTAAATTGCAGATTTCTTAACTTGGCAAGGGCAATCCTGATAAAGAAAGATGTTTGACTAGCCATGGAAATGAACACGACATGTGGACAGCAAATGGAGTAATTCTATTGACAGAATAAAAAGAAGGTATTTTGTTCCTCTGTTGAGGAAAAGAAAATAAATGTATGTTTTATTTTGAAGGTACTTTTCTCAAAGGCAGGTAAGATGAGTTACACTGTACAGCACAGATACATATTCTAGAGCATTTGTCAGCTCATCTGTTTTTGCCCATTCACTGGAGGCAATCTTTGGCATGCCACAATCCATGAATTGATAAAATCTGTGGTACATTAGATAGACCTCTACTTTGCATCTGTCCAGAATTTCTGCAAAGGAATATTTAACATAGCTTTGCAGGATAAAGTAACATACTATTTGCTCCACAGAATCTAGTGTCAAAAGCATCAAATTAAGCTCTCGTTTGCAGTTACCAGCAATGCCCTAACTGTTGAAACTGTCGGTGTGCTAAGGGATGCTATACCCACTTCTCTTGGGCAAACATGGATATCAGCACATTTCAGGTAAGTGCACAGAAAAGCATGTTTTGTGTGGGAACTTCAAAATTGCCCTAACTGCTAAATCTCTCTTCCTACTGCTGTTAATTAGCAACATTACAATAGCACTTACAATCTCCTATATATTGCATGTATGCACTATCAAGGAAATGGTGCCAGTTAACAGACTTACCACACTAAGCAAGCCAAATTCTCAGTATCTTAACCTGCTCTAACCATCCTGCAAGCAGTAAGAACTGGCAGACAATTAACTGGGCTGGCTAGGAATTTTCCAATCAAAGAGGGGTTTTGTTGGGGTGGGTGGAGATATGTTTCAGTTATGATGAAGTTTCTCAAACGTCTGCTGAACAAGGCTTCTCCAAAAAACTAATTGAATTCCCTATGAGCCAGTTATCATTCCCCAGAGCGCCCAAATCACAGCAAAACTTGGGATAAGCGAAGTTCAACTTACCAAAGCAGGAAGTTTCTGTGGCTCGTGCAGTCACAGAAGAGCTGACCACAGTGTTTATTGTCAAGTAAGGCCCTGTATCAGTCATGCCTTTCCTTCACTCTTCTAGAGCCACCCCAAGTAAAGGCAAAGGTGATTCCTGAACAGCTAGTCCTTCTTTAAGTGTCTGACTATATTTTCATGAAGCCATGCACAAAGTTATCATTTTCATTCACAAAGAGCAGTTCTGGCAGTCACTTGTGCAGATTTCTTACTGTAGACAAAACCACGCAGTCGGAACCGCCACAAATTCACATCTCCAATTTAGCCACATACCAAAACACACAGGGCTGGCTCTGCAGGCAGCAGATGTGAGCTGCGACTAGATTCTGTGGTTAACAGAGCTCTATCGCTGGCATCCACAGAACCAAGGATTTTGGCTGAAGAGAGCTGGCTCTATAGTTGCTCAACATTTGGACTCTCCGCTCCAACAATGAAAAAAAAAAAAAAAAAAAAAAAGACCCATGTATGAGAAGCAATTTACACAGGACGAGATTCAGCTCTACTGGCTGTCTTCCTTAAATATGCAGAGTTCCCAACAATATTGACACAGGTAGAGCCGTTCCAAGAGCTGAACTTTATCCATCATTATTTTTCCAGGGGTTCTGCTCATTAACTGAGACCAGACAGTCTAGCCACCTTGCTCACAATCACAGCACAGCAAACAGGGAATGCTTTGGCTCTTTTTAAACTGCCTGAACTGTGCAGTTGGAAGAAAAACACAAGAACTCTTTCACCACTTTATCCCCACATACACCCTGCTTTTGGACAGGGCACAAGTTACTGCCTTGGTTCTCCATTCTAGCAGAACACACACTCCATCCTACTACCCTCAGAGAAGGTTTCTGTTCCTCTGCTGCTGAGGATAAAGATATCCACAATTCTTCCAACCTACTCCGAGTGCATGCTTCCTAGAGAGAAAAAAACCGCAAGCTATCACTGGCGAAGAAAAACTACTTGCTCTGATCATGAATCTTTACAGCATGAACCATTTCAGAACATACTGGAGGGGGGCAATTCTATCCTGCCTTCACTGGAGGCTGCTTTTTTATTAATATGTTCACTCTTCCCCATTATTCAAGGAAACCTTCATTCAGATCAGTGCTTCAGTATTGAAAAGCCATGAGAAATTGCATAACATCTTTTAAGAAGACACTGAAGTTTCAGTTTCACTGTGCTTACTGCGTGACTAACCAAATCCCATAATGTCATCTCTCTCCTGGAATTGGATAGCATTGACTGACAGATCCAGTAAGAGATTTGAAGATGGCCACCTCGAACTCTTACATTCGGACCAGTCACACTGCTATACATTCACCAAAGCCTCTGTGATGCTTTTCACCATGAGGAACAAATGCTTATCCATCTTAATATTAACAGAAGTAGAATAAAGAATGGCCAGCAGTAACAAGAGCAGTCCAAACATCCTAAAAATAAAGAATCTCTTCAAGAACTGAAGAGCTTCCTTTAACCTTGATGATTTCCTCAGAAAATTCTGTGAAAGCTCAACCTGCTTTCAGTTTCAGACTTTGATATTGATCAAAGTGATCAGCGAAATCTAATCTGAATTATTTCTTGAGTTCTTTGCATCAGAGCTGCCAGTTATTTTTCATTGACATTAGCATACACGATCAAAAATTAAGTGTTGTGGGGAAGAACAGGCACACTGACAGTAAAGTAATTCACTAAAATTTTTTTTCAGAAGTGAACTAAGATTTCATTCCTACTTCAGATGTTTTCTTCTTTTCATTTTTCAGTTTCCTAGGATAATGACATAATCCTAATTCTTTATGTTTTAATTTTGAAAGCATTTTATCTGTCCAGTCTCATGATAAGTGCAGACAATTCCATCTCAGAAGACTTGTAGAGTTCATTATTTTAAGGCACAAAATTACATATTTATACAGACAATAACAAGATGCATCTATAGGTAATTGCAGAACTACTCATTTCTGAGATAATTTGCCCAGTCTGAACATCAGACCTTTCTTCAGAATTGCTCTTGCATGACATAGTCAGCTTGAACATGCAGCCCCTATTCAGAAAAGCACTTAAGTGCTACTGAATTCCATGAAACTTAAACAAATGTTTTGAGACATTATTCAGAGAAAAATGAACTTCAGCACATACTTAGGGTCATTTGAACCGTTTCAGAAGTGCCCATGATACTAATGAAAATGTCACATCTGCACATGCAAGAAAACATTTTTAATCAAGAAAACTGCTCTTAAGATCTTACAATAAGATTTTGTTCTTCTGATAATTCTTTTTTTAGTATTACATTAAAAAGCAAGCAAGCATACAGAGCCTGACTGGGATGGAGTTAACTTTCTTCATAGCAGCCCATGTGGTGCTGTGTTTTGGATCTGTGGCTGCAACAGTGCTGATAACACACCAGTGTTAGGCTGTTGCTGAGCTGTGCTTGCACAGTGTCAAGGCTTTCTCTTTTTCCTCCCACTACACCCCCACAGCCAGTAGGCTGAGAGTGGGCAAGAGGCTGGAAGAGGACACAGCTGAGAGCTGACCCAGACTGGCCAAAGGGATATTCCATACCATCTATCCCCATGCTCAGCAATAAAAACTGGGGTAGAGGAAGAAAAAGATGGGGGTTTCTGCTTCCAAGGTAGCTGTTGTTTGGAGACTGGCTGGGCATCGGTCTGCCTGTGGGAGGTGGTGTGCCACCTCCTTTGCTTTGCTTGGTTTTTTCTCCCCTCTTTTCTTCACCTATTGAACTGTATTTTATCAAAACTCAAGAGCTGTCTTGATTTTGTTCTTCCTATTTTCTCCCCACTGTGAGGAGCTGGTGAGGTGAGTGAGCGAGCAGCTGTGTGAGTGCTTGGCTGCTGGCCAGGGTAAACCCACCGCAGCAAGTCACATAGAAAACCCATTCCAGATTCGTGTACTATACTCTTCTCAGGTTCTGAAGTAGAATTTGCCCCAATATTCAGTGTCTACAATATTGTATTATTTCTGTAGATATTTGTATGGCACTTTACATCCAAATATCTGAGCTGAGTATAATCCTCAGCACAACTCTGCAGTCTGGGGAAGCATTTATTATTATCATTTTACTGACAGGTAGAGATGTGGAGAAAGACTATGGCAAAAGATTTTCAGAGTTGATTAAAAATTTTGGCCTCATTGCCAGGAAGAACATTTACACACGCCAGCCATCTTTTAACAGCAACCTGAAGGTTCCTCAGAGCTGAAAAAACAGCCCTTTACCAGTCTGAGGGCTTTACTGACCTCCCTAATACTGCCCCTCCAAGTACATGATCTGATTCACAAATTTGGACCTTCACTAACAAGCCAGCAACAATTTCCTTATTTTCAGAGCCACAAGACATTATTCTTATGTGGAAGATCAGGTACAGCTGAAAAATTACCATCTTTTCACTGAAATCATCGAACACCAGCACTGCTCTTCTGAGAAATCCCTGTGCTGTGTAACACTGCTGACAAGGGTGGATACGTTTCCAAGGTACCTTGCTCTCTAGGCAGGCCATCTGTTTCTGACAGCTCAAGGTCTGATCAGGAACTGACCTAATGATTCACTTAGTTGTAGTAAATAGAGCTCATAGTCAGACAAGTAATATTTCATCATGTACTTGGCCACACTTCGGATCAGCAGATGTGCAAGAATCACTTTGGGCATCCATATCTTTTTTTGTTCTTCCCTTTGAGGAAGTCACACAGCTCACTAGTACTGAGCTTAGCGTGCTAAACTACTAACTAACAGATTGATTATATTCAGCCCCTCCCTGTAAGCCTTCCACCACCAAAAGCTTTGGAATTTTGCCACGTAGCAGCTCTGTGTAAAACAAGTTTCAAGCAAAAAGGAAATCCTTAAGAAACAGTATAACTGCCGTCCACCAAAGAAACAGGGTACATGCAATGAATAACGTGCAAATGAGTCCTCCTTCTGCCTATTTATTACAATGTCTGAGCATTTCACATACCTCAATACATAATCTATTTACTAACCCAACAGCCATGCTCAAGTGCAGGAGTATTGTTATCTCATTTTACAGATTTAAAATTGAGGCATTAAGTGATTCACTGAAGACTTCTCAGGAAGCTATTCACAGGGAACACAATCCAGATGTCCTAAGCTGCAAGTAAACTGGAGAACCTTAAAGACATTTGAAAAAATGGTCATCCCCATTAGAATTACACAGAATGCTGAGGTCATTAGCCCACTTGTTAGACTCAGGCTCGGAACAGACTGAGCTTATGCTTTTGTAACACGCTGGATAGAAACTGCCTACCTTCAGACACAACAGCAGAAGGAATTGATGTGTTTAAACAAGTATTTTCTTCAAAACAAGTGATGAAAAACATTGGGTTCAGACCACCTCTGAACTGAGGCAATTGCAGAAACCCCATTTCTCAGTTTTGTAGGCTGATCTCATTCTTTTTTTTTTAGTACTATGAAGCTGCCCTTTCCCACCCACCATCCTCTGAACATCACCTTGGACTATACTTAGGGTAAGATGATTTCAGAATACGAGTTCAGCAGAACTTTCAGTTGCAAACCATGATACATCTTCACAGCGGTTCAAACAACTAAAAAAAGGATGAGGAGAAGCAGTAGGACAATATAGTATGAGCTGATCAACTTAATGACACAGAGAAAGAAGATAAAGGAAAGAAATTTATCTGGAGTGGTGAACGATAGACTCTACAGACAAAACATGAACCAAAGCAGCTTCCAAGATGTTCCAATAAATAGGTTGAACTGCCCTGCTGAAAGAAGCCCCCAAAGTTCCTGGCTTCTTGTTCCTGCACTGATAGACCTATAAATAAAGTACCTTTCTATTTGTTATGCATCACACACGTGCAATGTGAAAGTGGGCACACTTACCCACTAGTCTGTGTCTTTGTAAGAAGTCAAAGATACATAGTAAGGAATTTAGAAAGCACCATTTTACTAATTGTTGCATTTGCCTTTTTTTTTTTTTCTCCTGCGATCGCTATGGCATGTGGCACTATGAACAGCTTTAGCAGGATAGCTCAAGAAACCTGATGAACTCAGTTGTAAAGTATAGGTTGAAAGTGTGACTTGCAAGTTTCTGAACTTACCCAGCCACATGCCAGTCACAATGATTAGCAAAGAGAGATGTAAAAGGTATCTTACCACTGAGAATGACTCCAGTTTCTGTTCTTATTCTTCTATCTTTTCCAATAGACTGTATCTCCTGCAAAAACAGCTGGAAGTTAAAAAGAAAGTAATTAGTTAATTTACTCTTGATTTACCTCACTGCTCTCTCCTTACAGCAGACTTTTGTGAAAAAAACATCCCTCATCCCCTTACTACTTCAGTCAACATGCGGGGGTGCCGACAGATGCCCTTACCAGTTTTTACAGGGCTTATCTTCACTGCCATGCAAGCTTAGGCAATTACCTAAGCCTTTTTGTTAGCCCTGTTCCTGACCACACATACAATTCTCCCAGCTAAAACAAACCCATTTTTAAAACTAACACATATTTTAAACTCAAACTAGCCAGCACATTGGGATGTGCAGAAAGATAAACCTAAATGATGCAAACCATTCTATCCATTAATGCAAGAGGGCCATAGGTGCAAGTTACAGTAACTCCCCAGTTACTAATCAAATCCCCCTGAGCAGCACCAGTGCAGTTTCAGTGTGGTCATTCTCCAATAAGCAATATTATCTCAAGAATTCTAACTCAGCTGAAACAAAAGGGAAGCCCAAAGACTGACACCAGTACTTTGCCCACAGTACAAGGCATTTGCTGATTTGCATATAAATTTCAGAGGAATTCTCCCCAAAGTTAAAGACGTACAACCACATGGACAGCTGAGTGCCTGTTTATGTCCATACACAGATGAATGGAAACTGATTTCCCGATTTCATTAGCAGGAGGAGGTCGGGGGGAAGTAAGAGGTAAGTTTTGTACTCTCTTCCACAGTTGCAAGGAGAAGGCAGTCATGAACTGGTCTATGATTTAACCATGCATGCCAGACAGGAATTATTCCTTTCTAGTTGCTACTTAAGCGAGTTGCACACTGGTCCTTGTTTGCTTTGGAATAAGATCTGTTCAGCAGTACCTCAGCTAACCCTAGAAGTATAACATGACATTTCTGAACATCCTGACTGCTGAAATCAGTCTACTAAACCAGTACTACTGGATTGTCTTTGCAGACTTATTTTTCCTTCTGTATTACAAAATACTCACTCTCTGTAGTAGACCAAAAGTGTGTGACTGCTGTCCTGTTTCATCCATTTTATCCTTATTGAAACTATGTATTTTGCCAAAGCTAAAGTGAAGTTTTAGAGTGCAAAAGTCCTGTCCGAGTCACAGGTTTTATTTTCAAGCAAGGCAGAAAGCTCTTAATTGCTTCTGCATCTCAAACAGCCAGGTGTTCCCTGAAGCACTTCACCTAGCAAAGGCTCCCACAACAAAGGCTCTCACAGCTTAGGTCCCAAGGTCCATTGCAATCTAAACACACATTTCTGCGTGGCTTGCTGAGTCACAGTTATGTTCAAAATCAAAGGAATGAATGGAGTAATTTAAAATGTGATGCTTCGATGAAGAAATACAAGTACTCACACATGTCACATTGTTAAAGAGCACTTCTGGGTGTTGGAATCTACACAACATACACACATCCATCAGATGAATAGAGGGGCTGGAAACCTGGTGAGGGAAGCATACCCACTTCCTTGTCTTTGGGCAGACTACCTTAATCAAGAGCTCAGGAAGAGGCCCATGCTACAACCCTACCAGTACTTTGTTCTTCAGTACAAGCAAGGACAAGACTTGGCTATTTATTCCCTTCAAAGGGACACAAGGAAGGGCTGAGAATGAGGGAGACACTGTGCATCCCTTTTGTCTAGTGGGCACCTGAATTGAGACCAAGAAATACAGCAACATTCCTAATAGTTACTGTATTTCTTACGCCAATATATGGACGTCTAACTCCTTCCAGTAATGTCTGTAGCCTGCAGGTGGTATTTTTAGGATTTAAACAGAACAAATCAACCATGCACATTATTGTACTGAGGCACCACAGTGATTCTGCTTTTTTCCTGCATAACACACCACCTGCTAAACCCCAGTTTTGATCA
Organism: Harpia harpyja; assembly: GCF_026419915.1. NCBI lineage: Eukaryota > Metazoa > Chordata > Aves > Accipitriformes > Accipitridae > Harpia > Harpia harpyja. The sequence continues at coordinate 26,254,665 of NC_068946.1, read as the reverse complement.
TCTTCAACCCAAGTTGCAGGAGAGATTCCTCTCCAACTTCAGTGGAAAATTAAAATCTGAAAAATCAAATGGGAAGAGTTTTACAACTTTAAAAAAAATCCCCCCCCCGTGAGTTCTTTTGACAATTTTTGTCCTTTTGAACATGAAATATTGAAGATCAAAGTGACAAGTAATCTCAGAATCCCATTTCTTGATGTGGTCTCTGATATGAAATATGGTCACTGGTATAAAATTATTCAAGTTAGAATTGCAATTCTTGTACTTTGAGGGCTGCTACTATTAAAGACTATTTTAAAAGACAAAGGAACACAAGCAAAAAATTGAAGTAAAAAGTTTTCATTCTGCATCACTGTAAAGTAAAAAAGCAGATAACCAAGACAGCTATATGTAATATGGTAATTTACATATGGTAATATGTAAAATTAAAAAAAAAGTTTTATTAGATGTTGTAAAGGTTTGTTCTTTCCAAACAATACCAGATCTATCGAGCTTGACCAAATGAGATGTAATACCTTGAAAAAAATAAATGGATTCTTATTGGACATCTCTCCATAATTTGATTACCTTCCTAACTCACCATTTTGTCTTTACTCAATGTTCCATGGCATATTATCAAAGAAAACATCAAGCAGGAAATAATGACTCAAGGGAGGAGAAAGGAAATCAAGAGTAAAGGTACAACAATTAAAAGGAAACTTGTTTCATTTCTGTATTATCAAAGAAAATACTGTTGTTTAATGTCTGCAAATGTTTAAGATAATTTCCCATCATAATGAAAGGTCAATTCTTAAAGTGACTTTTATTTTCAAACAAAAAAGTCCCTGAAATAGAAAAACATGCTGTGACTCTGCAGATAAGAATATAGACTTTAGAAACAGTGGCCCATATGCCTCCGTGGCAGATCTATGGCCGATGAAGACCACGTGTGTGGAGATGACATGAAACATCCTCTCAGAACCTTCAACTCATTGTCCCCCACTGCAGGGTATGAAGAGAAAAGAAGCAGAGCTTCAGATATCACATCACCAAACCTCACATCAAACAGAGCTCAGTGACAAACAACTGCACCAAAACTAACATAAGCCAAAAAAAGCAGCAAGTATCAGTGCTCATCACAGCTCTACAGCCCTGGAGAACATACAAATAAACCAAGCACTTAAATCCCTCCCCATCCTGAACTTTGACCTTTTTAACAGTTCCCTAATCCTAATATTAATGTGACACACAACACATGCAAGCACCAAAACCAGATACTAAGGTTAAATCTTGATCACAAACAGCTATTCATAGAGATATAGGCCTTAATGAATCTAAAGAGCAAAATCAAAGCATACCATGAGCTATATAACACTCTGGACAGGAGTCCTCATCCTATATGAACCTTCTTTACTCTTTGGAAGAGTAAAACAAGCTCTTTGATCACTTCTTTTCTGATGCCCTGACCCAACCTTAACCTAGGTTTCACAATACACCTGTCACACAGAAGCACTCAAAAAACTAAACACTGCATTCTGCTAATTCCATTGTAGACCTATGAGCCTTCCAGATCCTAACAGTAAACATAACCTTCAATCCCTCCATTCCTGAGTACATATCCTAAACACAGTCCAAAATACAATGTTAAGTATAGCCCAGTGACAAAGATTAGCAGTGAAATTAACTGGAAGTTATTTGACTGTGTCTAAATCGACTCTTACCTTGTGGAAGCCAGCAGTAAATAAAGTCCTCCAGCCCTAAATCAAAACCCCAACTTAAAACATAGCTATCATCCAACACAACAACAAATTGAAGCAGAAGCCAAATTGAAGAGATCCTGCCTGCAGTAGCCTGCATACAAGGAGAGAGATAGTGCAGGGCTGAACATTAAACTGAACTCAGCACTACATGTTCACAAGCTCAACAAAAGACTACCATAAGGAGGAATGGAAGAATTCAGTTCTGCTAGCTTGCAGGGTACAATGCTCACATTTAACTCTGATGTCTCTACCTGTCACTTCTACATTTAATGTTAAGAATAGTTTGTTTGGGTTTTGGTTTTTGTTTTGGTATTTGTTTTTTCCAAAAATTAAAAGCTAGGTTTATTGCTGGCATCAGAGGCATGCCAAGCTGGGATGAATGCTGATAACACAAGGATACAATGGACTACAGCTAGTTTTCATTCCAGTATATTTCTCTGGTAAGGCCATTGATGGAACATCTAGTGTGAGAAGCAAGTCGAAAAAAGGCAGGGAATCTTCTATCAAACGCTGACATGACCAAGTGCAGAGGCTATTTGGAGTCTGCTGGTATACACACAAAAAAGTGAGATTTTGTTGAGCATTTTGGCACTTGGATTTTTGGACCTTTTTTGTTTTTTATTTTGGCCTAGGTAGTGAGTCAATCACACTTCCCTAATTGCCGATGCAGTTATTTAGCACATGGAAAGCAAATCTGTGTCTTTGACACTTAGTCAAACCTTACGACATTTAGTCTCAACCTTACGCCCAACACAGACTGTAAGCACTGATGTAGTCAATGTAAATAAGGGGTGCTCCTTGTCTGTCACTGCTACACTTCAAGACAGTTGCAAGATTCCTGTTTTGCATCTCAGTACTCAATCAATTAATAACAACATCCTCCAAAGCTGAACTCTGCCTGCATTTACAACTAACCCATGATGTTCCATTTTGTGCACTGCAGTTTCTAACTCCAGCCAGGGAATGCAGTGTTAAGGATACTCAGCAGGATCCAGCCTTCAGAGAACAATTCATATTGACATTTACAATGTGCGCTTCTTATTACAACAAAAGATGCATATGATTATAAAGCAGCATAAGCTCCCTAACTAAAACTACCCTCATCTAATATTTGCCAAAGATTTTATAGCAAAGCAATCTGTTGACTTTAGGATTGGGAAACCAAATAGAAGCTTCAGGATTGGATCAGCTCTCATCCTATGCCAGACTTCTGTCCAGTGACACAAGTGGAATAATAATGCCACAGTAGGGCAAAGGAGAGAATCTATGTTCAACTTGTCCAGGAGAGAATTACAGTAAGTGCAGAACAGCTGCAATGAGGAAGAAAACCTGTAAATGCTGTGCGGTCTTGTCAAGGAGAAAAATTGTTCTTGAAGGCTCTCATAGCAGAGAGCCAGCAATGCAATCAGACATACAACTGGCACCACTTCAGTTTCAGCCAGCATGAAATAGCATGGTTTAAAAAACAAACCAACTCTGGTGTTTACTATGATCTTAGTCTTAAAGGACTTGAATATCCAGTCCTTCTAGCCTATGAAGCTCTTCCTGGTTGCGTGGGAACTTTGGTGTGAGCTAGAGCGTCAAAATGGGCCTCAGACTCTTTGCAGATACAGTTTTTAAAACAAGTCCACATGTAGAGTCTGTAAGCACCTTTGTTCTCCTAACAGTGACCTGTCATTATTTCAGTCTGTTACTCCTCCTAACTTAATGCCAGGCAACATTTTCCTCCCAAAGCATTAAGGGCCTATCCAATTCCTACTGACAGAATTGGAGCTGGAATGGACCTGTAACACACACATACATGAGCCATATGGCACTGGAAATTCCACACCACACAGTTAAACACCTAGTATCTCACTGGATGACAAATCTCTCTTAGAAGTGCACTGTCAGAAGAACTGGACCGACTGAAAACCCAAAACAGTTAGAGGACTGAGCTGTGAGCCCCACTAAAGCACTAGCTCTAAATGAGAATAAGGCAATGCTTCGAACTTCTACTTCCTACAAGAACTGCTGTCTGCTTCCTACACTTTCCATACTTCTGATGGATGGGGATAGTTTTTTCCACAGCTGGGAAGGTTTTACTTGGATGTGTTTATTTTTCCTTAATCTCTGGCTGACTCACAGATATCGCCATTTATTTTAGTTTTCTCTACTCTCAGAAACAGTAAAGAGGGTTTCTGTAACCAACTCTAGGTACACTGTTAATGACCCTAGTGGTTTTATGGAAAGCTCTCTGTTCACCAAGAAACTCATCCACATGTTCCCAGAGAAGCCTTATTTTTTGGAATTAACTTCATTAAAAGAAACTTATACTAACTTGTAACATATCAATAGAATGACTGTCTGAGTTGATATCTATTTCAGCCTGAAGGTGATAAAAAAATTATACTTTTCATTTTGCAGAATTCTTCTGTGGAGCAGGGATGACAACAGAATAGCTACCCAGGCACCTATGCTATATCAGTTCTCAGAGTGTCTGTATACTTTGTCAAGATCAGCTACGCGGATTTAAGATGAGTTCTCCCTGAAACACATGAGCACACATGCCAAAATTATTCCCTTAAGGGCAGGAGAGGACTTCTGAAGCTACATTTGGAAATATTCACAAAATGACGAGATCCTCAGCCAAATGGTTATGACAGTTTTTCATTATTATCATTGCTAAAGAAAATATTCCCTAACACATTCCAAGCTAAGCTTTGCGCCCTTTTCCCTGCCCTGAACTTAGGATGCACATAAAATATATCTGAAAAGGCAATATCCCAGCTGGAGTTAGCAAGACTGCCTGACGACACAAGCCATTATTTGTTATTCCTTGCTTCCAGTCAGGATTCTAGCTTCTGAACGTAATGATTTTGTGCAGAATCCTAGAAGTAGTCCAATATACTGAAAAAACATATTTAAAATAGAAAGCCTTTGTGAGTAGCCAAGTGGAATACTTGAGGAAAAAAAAAGATCATTAAAGAAGCTGTAGAGGATTTACAATTCTGTTTTGTTTGGACCTGTGCAGTAGCTTAGCCCATAAAGAAAAACCAGGGTTTTTTTATATTTGCTTTGCTTTATTTGAGAGTTGTGGGAATGACAGTAACCAAGCAACACCACAAAGCTGGAAAGCCCTGGTTAAGACAACTGCTGATACCCTGATGAGCCAGGATATGTTCAGTGCCTAGAAGAGCTATGGGATCTCCATTTTTGTACACTTCACGGGCCACAAGATCCTAAAAAGAATGAGAAAAAGATTCTGTACAATCTGTGGAGTCTCTATGCCTCTGTGTGAAAACTGCCTCCTCTGAATTGAATTCTGCTGCCACTTGGAGTCCACTGTGAGTTTTACTTGCCGTTTTTGCACACTGAAAGGTCAATCTGCCAGGAAAGCTTCCTCTTACTGAGGCTGGGGAACTAAAAAAAAAAAATACTGTCTCAGACAGCACAAGTGTTAACAAGTTAAAAATAACCTCCACAGATTTATTAGAAAATTCACTGTGGACCCATGTAAATTTGAGTATGTTAGTTTACACAGAACATTAACCTTATAATTAATTCTAAAAGATGATCATAAAAAGTGTAACTAAGTTCCAAAAAATATCCACAATGTCATTTTCTGGGCAAAAACTATCCTCCCATTCATCTCTAGCAAATCAGAACAATTAAGCATTTTACAGCTTCTACGATTAATGACAGCTGAAATACCGCATTTTCAACTCAAGTGCAATCACCACTATTTTCAAACTGGCACATCCTCTATGTAATCTGTCTTCAGCCTCCCAACAGAAGGACAGAAGCTTCTGAAAGAAGTAGTACCTACACATTTTGTACACTTAAGTGAAATCAGTTGTGCCCTCACTCTGTCAAATAGTTTTTATTCAGCACTTCATAAAGCAATTTTTTAAACTGTTCCAAAACCAAAATAGCTATTTTCTTAATAGCAAAGCCAATGTATATATTTTTGTATATACATTTCAAGACTTAATCATATTCTGAGAAAGAAAAGTATGTAAATGATGCTTTTAAAAAGTTAAAATTATTTGCTTAGCCAAACAAGCAGTAGGCAGAGAAAATGTGTGAGTGCATATGCTTTTAACTGAATGAGGGATTATTTTAGGAGATAAAGGGTATCTACTGAACATAATCAATGTGTGGTGGATAATGCATCAAGGCTGTGGATGCTGAGTTTATGCTGCAATTTAGTAGACAGTGTTACAGTGGCTTCGTATCACAGGTAAGGCAGTGAGATCAGTACCAAAAGCAACATAGTATAGCTATAGCAGACATGTGCTTAACACACAGAATATGCAGATATTGTGAAATCTACAGGGTGCATTAAAAAGCTCAATCCTGAGGAACAGGTTTACAACTTTTCCTGATACTGATACCCAGCCAATACTGGGTTTTATTGTGCCTTATTCTATATCAGAGACTACAATAAATAAGAATTAAAGACACCAAAAAGCCCTACTAGAGACCACATCTAAAGATGTCCCCTCCAAGTTACACTGGGACACAGAGAGGGGGCTTCAGGGGACTTGGTCTACTGCCACCCTCACCATGCTTGTGAAAAAACATCACACCATGAATGTGAAAAGCAGAACTTTTCATCAACACTAAGTCATGTCATAACAACAGTGTTGAGTCTGCCTTTGTAACAACATCAGCGGACATGAAGTCCAAAGAAGACAGCACCTCCTGGGAATCCTCACTGGAAAGTAGCCCGGCAGAGGGATGTCCACTCTGCATCACCCACTGGAGCAGGTACTGCATCCTGCTCAGAGAGCAACCACTCCGTCCAGGGTCCAGTACTGCAGCAGCAATGGGATCCTCAAGTCTAATTCCATCTCACTCCATCCCACTTGGCTGGATCTCTGGAAAGGAGGACTGAGAACTCCTAGCCAGCTATCATCTAAGCAGTTTCATACTCTTCTCTCCTTCCTGGTGCTCCTACAAGAGCTGATCGCAACTATGAAGCATGTTTTATAGTATAGAGCTCCTGTCATAGAATCATAGAGTCAGAGAATCATGTCGGTTGGAAAAGACCTTCAAGGTCATCGAGTCCAACCATCATCCATGCCCACTAAACCATGTTCTGGAGTGCCTTGTCTACACGCTTTTTGAATACCTCCAGGGATGGTGACTCAACCACTTCCCTGGGCAGCCTATTCCAACGTTTGACAACCCTCTCAGTGAAGAAATTTTTCCTAATATCCAACCTAAATCTCCCTTGTTGCAACTTGAGGCCATTTCCTCTCATCCTATCTCCAGCCACCTGACAGAAGAGACCAGCACCCACCTCACTACAACCTCCTTTCAGGTAGTTGTAGAGAGCGATAAGGTCTCCCCTCAGCCTCCTTTTCTCCAGACTAAACAGCCCCAGTTCCCTCAGCCGCTCCTCATAAGACTTGTGCTCCAGGCCCCTCATCAACTCGGTTGCCCTTCTGTCATTAGATATATTCCTTCTTACATAAAACTCCAATCCTTACTTCTCTCCATTTAGAATGGGAAATACCTTCTTTTCTTGTTGCATATGAATTCTAAGAATGGGATCATAATCAACAAAAATAAATAATGAAATCAATTTACAAATGTAAATATAACTCTAGCCTCTTTTGAAGTTTTAATAGGAAGGAGGAACAAAATTACCCAGGGGATCTTGGTCAGACTCAGTCACGAGCATAAATGAGATCTCATTCCCATGTGGTATTTCACATCACAAAGGAAACCACACAGAGCGCTCTCAGGCCTGAGACAGAAGGTTCCATGAAACACTAATTTGTACGTCAAAGCAGCATTTTCATGGGAATGACATACAAGCAACAAAATAAACCCCCAAAGTTTTGAAGCAAACTTCTCACGCTCGAACTTACTGTTTCTTTGATGATTTAAAAGATTTTGGCCTGGGCTTCAGCTGAAACAATTGTGTCAGTCTTTTACTTATGAAGGAATTTGGCTAAAATAAAGCAAAAATACAGCTTGGTTTTCTGCTAATGAGTTTGGTTAAAAGTGAGTGAGTGCTGGTGCAAATCTGGAATGCCTTCAGTGAACTCAGATACACCCTATGCTAAAGGAAATCAGAGTTTGCCTCAGTTTATTGGCATAGCACCTTCTGTATGGATCATTTATTCAGAACTCCTGTCTGTATTTACTTACCTAGGAACAAACATGTATTTACTGCTGACATGGAGCCTCAGCAACTGACTTATGACTTGGCACCTCTGCTCCAAGTGCCTTTGAGATACCAAGAGTAAAGTTTGTTCCAGTAATATCCACTCACCCACAAGACATAGTCTGCATATTTTATGGTACGCTAAAAAAAGTAACACGTTAGATTTAATGACAGAAAGTTGCACGGAAAACATTACGTGCATGCAACATGGCCAAGCTATGATCTCTAACCCAACCTTTGCTTTGGCGAACTATCACACTTCTGTTTGTTTTAGCTTTGCAAACTCACAGTACATTGATGTTATTTATTTTCCATTTTATTTCCTAAGTTTTTTGCTGATTAAGTAGAAGGGGGGAGGGGCACAATAAAAAGAAACATGGCTACAACCTATCTTTCTTGTTTCCAAGGTCTCCTGACTTCCACAGATGGACCTACATGGTATAGGCTCTGCTCACATCACCCATGAAATCAACTCAACATCATCTTTTTAACTCTAGTCCCTGGTATGAACAACTGAAGCTTTCACATATCAACAAATACCTTAACATCCATACCTGCAGATTTCGAACACGCATGCTGCCTGACCACCTCATATTCATCTTGATCACCAATATGTTAAAAATTAAAATTTATCTCAGCCACCTTACTACGTAAGTGCATCTCTTCTCCTAGTGAATTACTTAAGTCAATGAACTTGAGAAGGCATACACGCAACTCCTAGTGTATGTTCGGGACTACAGCACATTGTAAAAGCTGGCTATTAAAAGCAGAATTACCAAGTTACAAAGTAAGAGTGAAATGATTACATCTTTTCACATCTTGTATATAATGAAATGCCTCATTTAACAAAAGTCATACTAACAGTGAACTATCAGTATTCAAGCCAGCCCTAAAGCATGGCTGAAAATCCACTGCTGTCACTCCTCACAGTTACGTCCTGCCAGCAGTATTTGAATAGGGAGCTGCCATACCTAAAGGACTGAGATCCACTAGATCAGAAATGGTGTGTTAGGTGCATGCTACTATGCATGCAGAATTGACTGGAGGCATCACATGATTTCCAGCAATGAGCTTAGGAGGGAGAAAAAAAGAAAAATGGAAAGAAAAAATACAGATTTTTAAAATTTTAATTTCAATTCCTATTTAGAGTAGAAGACTTTCAAAACATTATACACTTTAATTACTTTTAACTACATCTTCTCTAAAGAGAAAGTAAAAGGAGATGAGAAGAAACATGATTTTTTTTCAATGCATTACAAGTACTTTTTATATGGGTAAGGCATTTTATATGTGGGGGTGGTAGGTGGGGAAAAATTATTTTAATCTCTCATATTTTAAAAAGGGTAGCACATAAAAGAGAAACAGCCATTCTTCATTGTATTAGAGGCCAAATTTTTACCCAATTCCCTATGATCATTTTCAGAACTTCCAGCAGAAGTGAGGGAATAAAGGAAAACCTCAGTGCAGTCTTCTGACACAACCAATCTGTCCGTCCCCACCCCCAAAAATAAACATGTTGCAACTGCAAATAAGGAACATGAACTACCATAGAACACAGTACCTAACATTAGCTCGCTAAGGAACAAACATGAAACCGCTGAAACAGTCCTCCTTCAGTGCTGATGGCTTACGGTTAAGTAAAAAGATCACAGAAATTTAAGGAAAACCTTCAAACTTTAGGTATGTCTAAATATATCAATATATAGTTATTTTATATTATTTATCATATAAAATAAAAATAATATTTAACAAAATTTAAAAGCCTGAAGACAGAAGTAGATTATAAAGTCTGGTACTAGAATATAAAGTCCAACAGTTTACCAGAAATACCATTAGCTGGTCCCTCTCACACGCCTGGCATTTAAGTAAGAGAAGACTTCTGGAAACAGCCTCTCCTTAGGATACTACTTTGACCTAAATTTGACTACTATGATATCATGGGAGCATAAGGGATAGGAGCCACTGGGGAAAAAAAGCAAACAAAAAACCCAACAATGAATCAAATAATAATTCAAAACCTGACTAAGGTAAAGCCCCAGCGTGGGAGCCAGGATGAGGGAGGCAATGTAGCCGGAGCTGGGCAGGACCTGCAATCAAGGTTGCTTAATAAATATTTCCTAAACCAATAGAACAGAGAGCACTGTTACATAAAAAAAAGAAAAAATACACGATTGAAGAGACAAACCCAGAAACTGGCAAATCAATTCCTGTACAACCAAAACGGGAATTCCACAGAATTAATGCCCCAAGAGAAATTAAGAAACTAACATTTATCAGCAACACAGACAATTTTCCAGAGATCAAGGTGTTGCTTTGGCCCTACTCTTTACATATATATTGCATATGAAATGGAATTGCAGAGCCATTTTTGTAACAGCTCTAAAAGATGCACTCTCTGTACAAGTGTTTTTCTTCTGATGGCCTGTCATTTTGGTGAAGCTTAAGCTCTTTATGTTTCTCACAGAGGAATGCTCACATCTGTCAATAATCACATGAATATTATCACATTGCTGTTAACACATAATGGTTAGGACGTTATTAGCAGTTCTCTTGGCTTCTCCTTTCAAGGAATTATGAGAACTCATTTATTTCACATGACTTCAGGCCAAATCTTTTATACAAATTGTCAGCTTGGATTCATTAGCCACTTTGAGGCAAAAATTAACATAATCTAATTTTTTCATATTTTGTTTTAAAAACAACACACACACCACCCCCCCCAGATACTCATCAAAAGCAAATAGACTCCTGGATGGCTCCAGGTTTCAGTGTATATCCTGAATATGGAAATAGCATTCCAAACAATCTGAGGAGACAGCTAGAAACAGGCAAGGGTTGGGCCTCATTCCTCCTCCTAGGTTGATCCTGATGCAGGACCAAGCTGTGGGAAGGTAAACCTGGTAGACTCTTTCAAGGAAGAAGCTACATGAAAATTTAAAACCGTCATGTAAAAAAGCATACAGAATCAGACCAGAGTAAACCATACTGTCTTCATCTCTGCATGTATAACAAGACAGATCATACATACACTTCTTAGACTTCCTTGTATCACCTGTGCTGAAAATCTTACATAGTAGAGTTCAGATGGTGCTGAATATGAGTGGCTGATATATTCCCATCTCATCACCACCATCTGACTGTTCTTTGGATGTTTCTTTTAACCACACACAGTTTATTTGTATACTTTTTGCATGTGTGCATGTGTGGCTTTTTGTTGTTTTTGGGGGGGGGGCTGGGGGGGTTAAACTTTAATCCATGAACAATTACCTTTCTACATTTGTATTAAACACAGAGGGTTAATAATTTATGGCCTGTCTCTTAAGAAGTCCATCTGCTGTTCAAGAGCCTGTGTATCCCTGTATTTTCCATTTCAATTAACAGCAGATTCCTTCCCAAAGCTCTTCTCTGTGGCTAGCACTGCAATCTGAAAATGTCCAAAAATGTAGTGCATAAAAGCCCCTGAGGTCCCTCCCAGAAAAATCCTAAACTAGCAAAAGGCAAAGCCTTTTATGGAGTCTGGTACCAAATTTGTTTAGAGACAAAATCCAACAAAACCAGCACACTCAGCAACAGTCATCCCAAACCACCCCAGCTGCCAGCTGGCGCCAGCTCCAGTGGTTCTCCATGCCTGCCGTAAGGCCTGCAGGAGGAATGCAGCTCTGCAAGAGCCTTGCTCCCATACATATGTGGTGAAGCACCTCCTACCTTACAGCCCAAGATTTCAAAATAAGTTGTCCTTGCCCAGGTCTTTTAGCACTGCAGAAAAACAGCACTTGCTATCATGCTGTTTGACCATTTCCCTCTATTAAACCACTTTGAAGAGCTGGGCTCCGACTTCGCAGGCAGCTCAGTGAGGATGCAGAACCTGGTAGGCTGAGTTCAGCAGAGAATGAGCACTATACCATGATACAAAATATCTATTTTTTTGTCACAAGTAACAGCAACCTTGCAGTTTTTCTTTTTTAGTTTACAGAAAAGGAATCTTTAATATCAGTCTGAGTGGCTTTCCAAAAGGAAGAAGATCTTATTCACTTAAAATAGTGAATGATGTTTAAAGGTATGCTATTCAGTTTAATTAATGATTGCATTTACATCACTTCATTCCTTTAATGTGATGCAACAACGGTAATGACTAACCTTTTTGCAGTTTAATAGACTTTGCAACTGCAAGATGATCCCTCTTCCATTTAACAAGCCCCTTGTTATAGCTTAATAAATCTGGTTTTGTTCTTTGGCAATTCTCATGCAAATGCTTTGGAAGGTACCACCATTCACCTACAGCCTGATCTTCAGGGGACCTGACTGCACACAATTCCAATTAAAACCTTCTGCACTCAACATCTCTGAAAATCCAACACCAGGAAGGCAATTAGAAGTTTCCAACCTTTCCTCACCTATAGGATAATGTGTAAAATAATCAGGGTCAGATACAGTGTAACTTAAGAGAAGGGAATCACGTGTTAAAATGCTAACATGGGAACCTCAACTCATCCCATTAGCGTAGAGAAAGGCAACCCATCATTCTTTGTCAAGTGATGGCAGCGCAATGGATGAATTTACATATGTGACCATCTGTTGCCAGATTAGGCAACAGCAGAGTGACTTTCCAGACTGCCAAATGCCTGCCCTTGTTCAGAACTTCCTTGGTTTTGCAGGCTTACTCTCTTTGCTACAAAATAAAATAGAACACTTCAAGTTATAGAGTACCCTTCATCCCAAAACACTCTGTGGACTGTGAACCCTCTCACAGAACTGCCAGAAGTTTCAGGACTGAGCACTACATAAACACAGGACTAGTGGAGTGAAAGGCAGCACACTGCTGCAGCCTGCTCCATAGCTGTCTCTCATGCCATATTCTTGGCTAAGGACATAGAACCAAACTCCTACTCACATCAAAAGTGCTGCAAAACTTCCAAGACATGCAGAGCTCTGACAGGACCTTAGTTTCAAATATCCTTTCCCTAGAAACTAAGCTGCAGAGGACCCAGACTTCACCAATTTCAGACATGTGAAGGGCTTGTGTCCCTCACAACAGGAAAAAATTGTGATGTTACAGGCCACACTGTGATGTTACAGGCCACACTGTGATGCAGACCCAACAGTACACTATTAGAACCATCTTATATCAAAAAGCCCAGTAAACTTAGTGCAAAAAATAACTACACAACAAAAAAGGAGAATATAAATATTAAAAAGATCATAAGGCAAGATACTGATTTTACACCAGTATCACAAAAATGCAACTCCACTGATGTTGAGGATTTCCTGTCTTCAGCACGTGCCAGAAAAATGACATTTTCCATACAGATAAACACTAGGGAGTCAGGGTTCTTCTAATGTAAAGCTGACTGTCTGCTCAGCTAAAGGTTTCCCCAATGCATCACTGTTTAGATATTTATCTTCCTTCTTCTAGGACAAAATAATAATTACCACATTAAAAAAAAAGTCAGTGCAGCTATCGCAATCAACTGTATGCCAACCATACTCTCTGGCCTTCTGCAAAACCTTCCAATCCACCAGCAATTTGGTAAAGAATCAGCACATGTAGATCACCGAGGCACAAGAGCACGGATATTAGACAGGTGTGTGGTTTTAGCAACAGATAATAAAGGGAGAACTGTTTTAATTGAATGACAACGAAGCAATGATAATGGGCCAAACTCTGTACTTGTGCATTTCAGTGAGCATAAGCCCCAAGAGAATCTGGCTCTAAATCAGTAACTTATGAACTGCTACAAGCCCATCATTTCCATCAGATACTTAACCAAGTGGCCAAACCTGAGGAATACCCTATCAGGGCCAGGGACGCCTTGAGTTTGTACTACCATCACACAGAAAAGATATTCCCTGTAATTCCCCCCTTTCACCCTCACCTCACGAGCTTCCGTTCCTACTTGAGTATCTGAACAGACATTGTTAAAAACCTGGTGCCTTCTGACTGCCAGGACTCCTTCTGGGCCCTGGGATCTTCCCTGACCTTCCTCCCTCACCAGGGCTCCTTCCAACCACCATCTTCTGCTTTCTTCACTACTACAAGCCTCCAGGCACTCTTACACAGCAGCTGTTCCAGTTCATCTGTATTTGCCACACACTGCAGACCTCTTCAGGGCACCATTGGCAGATACACCTCGCCCTACCCATGCTACAGCTCTGTGCATCTGACAGTACACCTGATCTTTTGACTCCATTTTTTCCTTGGGTTTCAGACCTGGCTGCCTGTCTGTTGGCCAGATGAATTATACAATCCTTTCTGGCTTCCACTGTGTTTGTACACAACATAATTTGGCTATTGTGGAGCAAGAAACCCTCAAGTTCTTTGAGGATTTTAATGAGAAGTAGGTTTCCTTCTTTCACTCTAGTAACAAAGCAGCTGCAGTACATGGGAAACCTCAGGAGCTGCAGGAACAGATGGGGAAGCCTCTCTCCGCCTGAGTGCTGTGCAAGCAGTCTATCTCCACCACCATCCCTCCCCTCATCAACTCCAGAGTAAGGAGTACAAGCTCTGATCCTAACACCAAAGCACAACTTCATGCCAGCAGCTTAACAAACCAGCCAACTCAAAACAATTTCTAGCCAGCACTAAGTTATTATTGGAAAACAGAATTACAAAAAAGGCAACATTTCATTCAGACTGAGTCCTAAAGATCACTAAATCAAATTCTGCACAGGCTAGTATTACTGCACAAGATAGTTATTCCCTCCATCAACACAGAAAGGAGAAGTCCCACAGTGATGACATTTTGGGACTTGTAGATTTTTTCCACCGCTAGTATAAACCACAGTCTCTGAATACATTCCCACTCAGAAGTACCACCACACCCGGACTACACGTGCAAGGCTTTCATTGCATTTAATTTTACACAGAGAAACATACACAGCACTGTAATTGAAATACTAAAAGTGGATAGTTTAAGTGTAGTGCAGAAGTGGAAGCCACAAACTGGATGTGTGTAGGACAGTACATACTGAAAGCTGTTTTTACATATTACTAAGAAAATAATTCAGTCTGAAATGACTATTCGAGTCCATGCTTGAGCTCAGAGTCATCCGGAGCCCAATACTCTTCCTTGGCAGTTGTACCTAAACCAAAAAGAAAGCCTCAAATCCTGATCTGCCACCCCATTAGCTGTCAGCATGCATCAGTCTTCAGCAGCAATAAAAGCCACGTGCCACGGAGAGCACTCAGGCGGACACTCCAGCACTGAACCTTCAGGGCAAGCTCTGCACAGGTTTCTAACAAAATCAACCAGGATCCTGAAGAACTAGCATAATTCAGAAATGTCTCATAGCACAAACACTATCTTTTGATGCTGTTCCAGGTAAGACTCAGTCAAACACCATAAATCCTTGCATGGATTTTGCATAAGGTTGGGACAACAAACACCAGCCTACCTGCCCTGAATGTGGGGTGTTTATTTTGAAACACTGCCAGGTAGGTTGGCCTTTACCAGCACAGAAGGATAACAACTCAGTGAGACTGCACTGTCAACACAACAGTGGTAGCAGCTTCTTTAATGCTAACTCAAAACACACCCACAACTTTCGAGGATAGTCACCTCCCAAGAAATCATACTCACAGTCCACTTGGCCATGCACAGCACAAACAGATAACACTGCTTAACGCCACTCAGAACATAAAACAGCATCAGCCCTCTTAGAAGCACAGTTCATGGAAACACCAGTTTAAGTTACCACTTTAAAAAAAAAAAGAAATAGAACAGACCTTCAGCCAATCAACATCAAATAAAACTGTACCAGTTTACACAGGCCAAAATCTGTCCCCAACTCTGAGCACCAGCACACTGGTATTCACAAACAGGTGAGGTTTCTTTGCCATTTGAACTCTTACCTTTTCAACACTTGGGAGATTAGATTCATCAGTAATTTAAACACTGGACACAGTACACAGCCATAGGCATTTTTTTCAGTCAGCAAACCACTAGAAAGAGTATTGAAAGGCCTATTATGAAGGCCAATCACTATCCTTTTCTTGAATGACCACATGAGAATCGGTGACTGTTCCACAATGGATTGAAAGGGCCTTTTGTCTGAAGGAAAAGGACAAGGAGTCACAAAGTATTGCAGATTCATTTGTAACTCATGGTTTTTGAAGAAACTGTATAGCTTCAGTTAAGAGCAAACCAAGAAAAGAAGAGGCTTTGAAAATCTTATGCCATAAACCTTTCCTACTATGTATATGCAGAGCATATTTTTAGATTAGTCTCTTTTGTATTACAAAAAGATGGGCAGGCATTCTATATCATTGTTGTTTTACGAGAGAAGTTTAAAACACATGCAGAGTTTTGACTTTATTCCAAAACCCTAATTAGGGTCTGCAGCACTATTTGCCTTGTCTAAACAGAAAATCATCAGAAGCTGTTTTGGTATAAGATCTAGTAAAAGTATAATTGCACTGGGATACTGAGTGAAAGCATTGTCACTGTTGCTTAATAATCACTTTAGTAATTGAGCAAATTTGCCATCGCCCACAAAGTATATGGTGGCCTATTCAACAAAAAGACACTTTTTATATTGAGAAACCAGCATTTGACTCTGTAATTTTGAAGTCTGTTTCAGAAGTCTCTCACAAAAAAAGGGTCAATTACATCTGCTGATGACTTCTGAGAAGTAAGAAATATTTTACTTCTCCACCTGCCCCAATCACATTTTCAGTTCTCAGGTTTTACACACAAATGCACACACACCCAAAATGGGATTTGCACCCATGATTTCATTACAGAGTTTCTAAACAAGCTTCACATGGATGAACTTTCAGCAAGAAAAGACAGTGAGGGCTAATAAGCAAAACCAGATTTCTTCTAATCCATACCCAGAACTAGGGAATTATTGCACTTCCATTCAGAAACAAAAGTCACAGCTGTCAGACTTGCCCTCTTCACCCGTCTGTTCCACCCACGTACTTTGAAACTAAACAGTCAAAAAATGTCAGTTTTCACTCTCCAGCTTCTTTTGCTGCATCCCAGAATTTATACTCCCTGTGCTCCCACAATCCGCTCCTGAAATCAAGCAATATATTTTGTACACACCATTGGTCAAGGTGCCAGTTGGATTTAGCTCTTCTGACTGCCCTATCAAATTATATCAGGCAAGGAGCTGGTCTTTGGCATGTTACAAGACAGCACCTACCAGGGCCAAAATCTTTGCTGTGGGAGTCACCAATGACACCCCTTTCAGATATATATCGGAAGTAAAAGTCCTGCTATGCCAAATATGCCGCCAATGTAACTACACATCCCATCATCTCACACTCTGTAAACATGAGCTTATAGTCCTCAGGACTGTAAAGAGAATCTTGCAAATGCAAAGTAAAGGCAAAAGAACACTGCACCGTCTTCTTGAAGCTCAAGGTGCTCAGAAACAAACAGGGCAGAGAGAAGAACTGCACAGCCCCCTGCTAATCTCAGTGAAGTTCAGGGCCAAATTCTTTGATAATACTATGGACTGTTGCTTTCAAATAACTATTAGCAGGGGAAGGTACCCAGTCTAAAATAAAGGCACTTTGCTGTTGAAGTTAACTATTTCACTGCAAGAAAGCTGATGAAGCATTTGAGGAGGGAAGAAAAGGCAGGAGGAAGAACAGAGAAACCACAAGTTAACTACAATTAAGAGTTAAACTATAAGTTATTTTTCTTCCCTTGATCTTTGTGCAAAGCCTCCTTGCTCTTGGGTTTTCTGCTCCAAATTGTTACGCAGCTTTACTTTTATCCTCTGGCGCACAGTGAAAAGTGGAGTTTGACCTTTCCTTTAGATGTGTAAAGCACCACACCAGATTGTTTGGAGAAAATGATTGAGGATTTTTTTTGTATTCTGCAAGACTAGCATTAGTTAACAGTGTCCAAAGACCTCTGAGACATGGGCCCTGAAAACATACTAGGAAATACAGTCCCTAGAATGACAACAGAGGCAACTGTGTGGGTGAAAAGGAACACAAATACAACAGCCTGGGGAATTAATACCAAATACAGGTTGCCTACAACTGCAGACAGGCACAGCTTTGGTACTTCCACCACTGCTAGAAAAAAGCTCAAAGAAAATAAAAAACATTGCAGGCCATTGGAATCTTCTTGTGCTTTCTCTTAAAAATGGGCCCAAACTGATTTCAGTTCTGGACAGGTATTTCCTTAAAATTTCGGAAATGGCTGGAAAGTGTCCTTACATAGCCTCATTTCCATTTCTTAGAGCAAGAAAGACCAGATAAGAAAAACTGATCTAGATTCAGAACCAAACCTCCCTCAACACAGAAAGTACTTGGACATGTTTGCGTTCAATTTTCAGGCTCGTTACTATATGTCAGCCAAAACAATAACTCTCAAGCACATGTTCCTTCTTAGGCATATGCCTAAGCGTAAGGACCGTGGAAACAGCCCCTTCATTTAAGTGTAACCCTGAGAACATTTTGAAGGGTACTTAATTTACTTCATCTTAATCATAACACTTTCTTACACAGTAAATTTCCCAGAGTTGTGACCTTACCTCCCTACATGTTTATAGAGCACCTGACATGGTACAAGCCTTATCTTGATTGGTGTCTCCTTACATTTAACAGATCCTGCTGTTCTCATAAAGCACCAAACTCCTTCAACTCCTATAACATAATTAGTAGGAGAACACTCACAGCCTAGCAGCAGTGTTCAGCTCCAGCAGATTGTGATGGCGCCTCACAAAATTCATCAGAACCTGTTCTGGCCTGGAAATCATTCTGCATTTACACAGTTCGACTGCTTTCATGGAAACAGTTGTGGCAAGGGCACAGTGTCCTGTTCACAGCAGCTTGAAGACTCCAGTTAGTGGCATTCAACAGGTTATCACCCAGGATTTCTTTCATGGTCAGTGCAAATACGTTCCTAGTTAACCTCGACATCCTGCATGCAGCAGTCTTTTCCGCTTTCTGTTTGGAAAGTTTTTAGTTTACCTTCTTTGAATCATCATGTTTTGGAAAATATTTTATGGCTGCCTCAGGAGCTCAAAGAAACAGAAGAATGATGTTTTACACATACACTGGTAATTCAAATTTAAAAGTTAACAGAAAAGAATTCCCATGGAAGATCATTAGTTGCCTTGAAGCACATTTTCAAGCTGGAATCAACCAAATCAATCCAGGGCAATGTGACCTAGAATGAAACAGATGGATTTTCTGTGGTGCCTCTTAGCTCTCCTAAAGAAAATAAATCTGGTAGTACAAGTGATTCACATCTCAGGATGAGATGAGGCTGAGGGTGGGGAAGAAGCTTACACTATTCATTTACAGCTCAACAAAGGAAGCATTGCATTCTGACAGAGAATAAAAGAATATTGCCAGCTGCCACTGCTTATCAGCGGATTCCACACCTAATGATTAAATTTTTTTGCACACACAGTAAAAAAGACAACGAACGTTAAAAAAACCAACCAAACCAAAACCCTGTCACCTTAGTGGACTTTTGCCTTGGCACGGATAAAACAAGTCCTCAAACGGATGGATTTGTGCAGAAACAGTAGCTAGGGCACCGCAACCTTCATCCCTACCTTGTGGTATGTGAGCACTCGCAGCAGCGTTTCACAGCCCATGCAAAAACGTAAGGCAGCATTTCAGGAACAAACGTACCGCTGGCTCAGCGCGTCTGGCCGCGAAGACAGCCGGGGATAAACGGCTGCGCTCGGAAAGACCCGGCTCCCTGTTCCCCGGGTGTGCGGTTAATCATTTACGACCAAGGCTGTTACCGAATAGCCTTGAACAGCACGACATAGCCCAGCCCAGCCCAGCTTCGGCTCCGGCGGCGCCTGGGGGCTGGCGGAGCGGCGGGAGAGGGCGAGCCACGGCCAGCGGCTCCCGGGCGCTCGCAGAGCCGGTCCCGGCGCACACCGGGCGGGGCCCGAGGGGCCGGGGCCGGCCGCAGTCCCCGTGCCGCCAGGAGGGGCCCGCCCGCCTCCGCCCGCCGCCGGGTCTCGGCGCCGGGACCCCAAACGTTAGAGCAGCGGGCGGGGTGCCGCGCGGCACCACAGTTACCGTCCCCCCTTCCCGGCACCCCTCGGCGAGAAACTCCCGGCGGGCCCGCGCAGGTGCCGCCGAGGGGAGGGGAGGGCAGGGCAGGGCGGTGCCTTACCTGGTAGGCGCCCGGCCGCAGCGAGGCCGGGCCGCCGCGGCAGAGGCCGGGGACGAGGCTGCGGACCCGCGGGGCGCGGCGGCCGGTAGTGGATCGCGGCTATGGCACCGCCGCCCGCTCGCGGGGACACGCCTGGCGCCCCTCCCCTGCAGGCGCGCGCCGCCCCGGGCCCGCCTCAGTAACGGCCGCAACGGCCCCCGCCCACAGCGACGGTGGCGCCGCGCGCCCCCGGCCCGCAGCGAGGGCCGCGGGGCGGGGGGGGCGGAGAGGAGAGCGCCGGCCGGCCGGCCGGCGGCGAGGGGACGGCCGCGGGGGACGGGGCGCTCCGCCGGGACCCTTGGGAGCGGGGCTGGCGGGCTGCCCGAAGCCCGGCTCCGACAGCACAACGCGTGTCGAGCGCGTCCCGGGTGCCGGACGGGAAGGGAAGAGTTGGGTGGGAGGGAGAGCAGTCCCCCGGGTTCCGGTGATGTACTTCTGCAGCGGGTTCCTAATTTACGTGTGCCCCTCTCGCCGCGTACAACGCGCAGCGGCACCGCTAGTCCTCCTGTCAAGACCCACTCAAGAACTTCTCGCTAAGCAAAAGGCAACAGGCAACGTAAATCATTGCCAGCGTACGAATCTTCCTATCTGCGAATACCCGTAGCAGACAACCAGAATATAAAAACTCGACGCAAGTGCTTCGGTAATCAATGTTTTAAAATACCGCCTAAAAGCTCCAAAGAAAATACGTAGTCAGGGTTGCTAATACAAAGCTAAAGGAGCAATAAATAACCATCCACTTACACGCTAGAATTTGGAGGTACAACCGCACACTTGGAACTAAAAAAGTCAGAGCAAATTTTCCATAAACAGCTGTAATCTGGACTTACTATCACTATTGGCGTCTTACACCATCATCAGCATTTCCCTTAACCCAAACACATAGCAGTTCTCATTTTTGTTAGCAATGTCAGCTGCAAGTACTGGAAAATCATAGCATTTCCTCTCAAAAGCGTTGCATACCTCTTTTCCTGCTAATGCAAAGGAGACACTCTTGGTCATAACACAACTCTACTTGAACTCCCTACCCTCAGCCAGAAAACTAACTTCGTACACCTTCAGACACAGTTTGGAGGCAGCACTCGGTCCTTTCTATTTTCAGCTAAGGATTCCCAAACTGCAGCATGGAAAATAATTCAAGGTGAGATTTATAATAGTACGTATCCAACCCACCCTCCAAACCAGGCAGAGCTGGCAGCACTTCCTCATGGCAGGCAGGTGGGCTGGCAGAGAACCACCTCGGTGTGACAGCACACAGTTCTCCATGATGGTGGTGCCCAAGCGAACCTCGCTGGGCAGCTTCTACTCTGTTCAGTTGCAGTGGCTTCATGGAATGAGTACCTGTTGAACGAACTCATCCACCTGCTGCAGAAAGCTGGGCATGAATTAGATACTCGACGTTACGGTGAGGCCACAGGTTCAGAATTAACATTTCATTTGGAATCATGTCTTCAGAACTATTCAGATCTTCAGTAAGTGCTGGTTTATTTTAAACAACATAACTTTGAATGTCCAGACTCGTATTTGTGTTCTGAGAGCACTCTTTATAGTATTGCTGACATTATCTGCACCCCGAGCTGTATGAATTTTGCCTGGGAGTTTTGGAAATGATTCTGAAGTTCAAGAGAATGGTGCATTATATTCATAAAACAAGGGTGCCGCTGACCTTTCAGCACAAGAGAATAGATGTGAATCGTGGACCTGAGACTCATCTAAAAGAACACAGTGGAAACACATAGGATGAAAGGCTCTAAAGGCTTTACAAATTATATTTGGATGAGGGAGAGCAGGGAGAAAGAGAATGTGGGAAAAAGAAGAATGAAAAAGGATCCCGCTGTTTAGCTCATGCATAAACTGTATGTGCTCAGCCAAAGGTCACTCCTTTTATTTTCTCATTAATTTCAATGACGGTAGATGGTATATGAAGAGCAATCTAAAAATAAGAACAGCCAGAAATAGCTTAGGTTTTTGTGTGACAATGTAGTGGGAAGAAAAACCTGAGCTGCAACTTCATTCCATATCTTTACTTTTGACTTTTTAAAAAGTAGCGACTTAGAGAAAGTTAATTATTCAAAATGAACTGTAAATTTATTTACAGAAAAGTTCAACAAAAATTAAGTGGCCTACTTTTTATGTATTTCCCAATAAAGTTTTTGTACCTTGTGTACACTGAAATTAATTCCTGGGGTTTTTTCATCCACCACTGTTGGTGAGAAATGGTGTATTTGGACAGTTTTGAGGGTGAGTTGTCTGGGTACTAAACACAAGTGAGGAAAACACTAAGTACTAGGCTGAGTTGTAAACCTATAGAGAAGGAATAGCAGCTTTGGGAAGCCTGCAGGTACATGCAAAAGCTGGCACAAGGAAATTGCCATCCACAGCAACTGGAAGTAGAGGCTGGAATGGGAACATGGAAGGGATCATGAATATTCTGCAGTGAGGATCACGAATGGCTGCCTCAAACAAATCTTCAGGAAACAGGACCCCTTCATACAGAGACTGATGCAACATCTGCCAAGTTTTTTCTAGGGAATAAAGGGCCAATATCTAGAAGCTGATCTCCAAACAAGGTGCCACAGATTCCATATCAGTGTTGAAGGAGTTTTAGCATTACTCCACTAGCTTTTTAATTTTTGCAGCAAACGTGTCAATCTGCATTGACTTGCAGTATATTTGGCTGTATGCTGAGCCTACATTTTCAAAAAAACAGGACACCAGCTGCCCAGAGTTTAGTTCTCATCTTCCGTTCATGCCAAATAGCAGTATGAACCTTATGGTCAACACGTTGCAGCGTTCAGTTCCTCTGTAGAGGTTATTCATTGATAAAGGTAAAATGATAATCAACAACAATTAAACATCCCAGCTGGAACCTTTGGGCTATATTGGAAGTGACATGGCCTGGTCAGAGCACTGACTTTGAATTTTGCATTAAATCCTCAGTTCACAGTATCTCCTATACAACCGTGGTCATATTTCTGATGTGACCACAGACTACTCGTTTAATTTCTCTGGGCCTCAGTTTCCCATCTGCAAAAGAAGAAAGGAATTTCCAAACCTCAGTGTATATGACAAAGATTATGAGATACTCCAGGTGTAACTGTACAATGTAGTAACTTTGGCTGTAAAGGTGCCTTAATGATTTCTTGCTCTCTTGCAACCTCCCTGTCTCCAACCTGGCACTGTAATCTGTTACTCTACTCGCTCTGTGAAACTTCCCTGCACACCCGACCACTGAATGACCTGGGCTAAAAATACCGCTCCCCTTTTCTTTAAAGATTTTTTTAACTGAGATCCAATTGATATTGAAGCTCTAGCAGCTGGTGACGTGTCATGAAAAGGACACTGAAAACTGATGTGACTAACATCAGAGAATGAGCTGCAGTAATCCAGGGGCATGTCACAACACCACCTTTGTAAATTCATTGCTTCTGAAGGGGAAGAACACACTGCCACACATGATACGGTTTTGTATCCTGAGCCACTCGATTACTGTTGGGGCTAGGGATGGAACAGGAAACAACTGAAGGCAAAGGTAATAAAATACATCCCTATGTAATTGTTCTATCTCCTTGCTTCTTCAAACACCTACTGCTCCCACAAGACTGACAGACTCCAAAGTTTCAGTTACATCAGTAACACCATGTCCTCTTGGACTGCTTCTCAGCAATCAGTTTCACAGTACTCCCCAAAGCAGGTCACTGCCATTTTTCCTGGCTTACAGATAAGAGACAGCAGCACAGAAAGAAATGGTGCAGAGAACTTCCCAGCTGCAGAAATGAGACACAGGTCTTCCAAGTCCTGCCCAATGCACTAGCTACAAAGCCTCACCGCCTGCTATTTGGTGAGGCCCATTGCCTCACCAAAGGGACTGGGTGCCATGTGCAGCGACAGGACTGGAGACCACAGAGCAGGGAGGACAGGTGTCTGGAGGGGAGCTGAGGTGTGTCTCTATAAGTATGTATTTGTTTGTCTCTAAGCATGTATTTGTTTGTTGGTTTCAATACCAGAATCAGTGATTAAAAGTTTATTAATTGGCAACAAATTAAATCAGTTGAAATTCCCCTGGCACAAAACTGTTTCTGGCTCGCAACAGGGGGAAATTGATTCAACACAGAGATTTGGAAATAAACTGGTATGGTCACAGTGGTCTGGCAACAGATCTGAGGGTGAAGATACAGAAAACAGCAAATTACATAGCTCATATTGTACAGCAGTTGCTAATCTGGGGCATAAACATAACATGGCTCTTTTAAGCCAGGAGAAGGGCTGATAATAACATTTTATCCTGGCTTTTGTTAACTGCAGTTAAAAACTGCAACGTTAATGAAAAGAAGTTCAAAGAGAGGCACGAGAAGTGATTAACAGGGATATGTCTTCAGGAAATAGATGTTTACATGCTCGGCTTAGGAGAAAGCTGCCAAGCAAAGAAATGACAGAAGGTCCTTTCAAGGGACCTGTGTGGAGTCATAAAGAGCATTATATAGAGTATCAACATGGAAAGAAGAAAAAGAAGATTCGTGATAACTATAAAAAATTCTGATGGTCAGTCACAATGGTCCAAAAACCTAGAGAGGCTGGGTTTCTAGATGTTATCAGCAGAAAGTTGTATTCAACATTCAGAAAATTTTTAGAAATAGAAAAGCCCCTGCATTTGCATGTGTGATGCCAAGCAAAAAAATCAAGGAAGACTGCTTTTTTGGCTTTGAAAGCTACAGGTCAAATTCGAAAAGGATAATTCACAACCCACACATAAGTTAATGGCCATTATGTTTGCTCAGACAAGGCCTGAATTTGACTAATGGTTATGAGCATGCAGACTATATACTTTATAAACAAAAATCTGTTTTGCAATGAGATTATTTATATCAAAGGTAATTTCAACTGCTGCTCTGAGATCTTACATTTGGTTAAAAATACAGTGTCCTCAAATGACTCTGACAGTCAAAGTACAATATTTTAAGATTTTTATTTTTACTTTTTTTAAGATTGGCAAACAGGCTGGTTAAAACCTTCACAGAAACATGCAGTTCAAAAAAGAACCTGAGCATTTTCTGATTCCAGAAGCAATGCAGCAGTACCTTGTGGTGTCTAATGTTTCAGAGTGAGCAGACTTGAGCAGGTTGGTAAACACTTAAGAATGACTGAAGTTCGAAAACAAACAAAAAGAAGCCTTGAGCTCACTCTTGTAGTAAATGGGAAAGAAGTGAGGGAAAGCTTGGCAAAAATCAGCATAATAGTAGGCTTATTGTTGAATCTGAAAGCTTCATTTTCCAACGGTGTCCCTTTTCTGGGAAGCTACACAACCACTCTGAAAGCGCTTTCTATAGAGATGATAAATCTATGGTGGAGATTTATGCACATTCAGATTAAGTCAGGAAATCAGTAATGAAAAGGATAATTAAATAGAGAGACAAAAACCTAGAAGAAAAATTACCAAAAGCCCCCAAAACAAACACAGCTAACAATACACCATGATATATCAGGTCCTGGGATTCTGACTCTGACTTTGGCACCTATTCTTGCTTGAGCAACATACAGGGTGAGCAACCTCATCCTCTTCCTCACTGCGGTTCCCAGGACTCCAAAGAGGGGCACTCTGTACAGCAGCAGATTTGGGGCTGTAGCAGAGTGTGTGAACAGATGAGGCTTGACATCTTCGGTCCTCCCATCTTAAGTGTTTCTTTTTGCACAAGCTTTTAATTCATCAATAGGTGGAAAGGCATAGGAAGAAAAAATATTCTATACTTATACATGGGATTGTTTGAGACCACAGTCTTCTTGCTCCTGCGGGGGCATCCAAAAAAAGGAGGGGAAAGATACAGAGACAGCTCTCAGTGACACCAGCCAACCCCCAAAAAAGGCTGTGGTTGGCTGGAGAGTTTCTGATAATGGCTTGCAGTTCTAGGACATTGAAGCTGTGTTAATGCTCGTCTTTTGATGACTTCCACCATGCATTCAGGGTGCTGGTATGTGCTCAGCACTAAAGAAACAGCTGAAGAGGTACCTCATTTAGTTAGCAGCAGTGGTATTTTGCTCTGTGGTTGGCCTAGACCCTGGGCTAAAGAGGCTAGTCTCACTGTTTAGCTTTAGGCATCCAGCTCGGGTGCCTAAGGCAGCAGCCTTAGTGCCTAGGTTGTCAGGGAAGCTATAGGTGTCCCACTGACCCCACGGGAGCCTTCAGCCCCATAATCACCAGAGTTAGAGGACTGAAGTTAGACTGTGGAAAAACCCCAGTGCAGGCATGACCCAAACAGTCAGTGTTACTTGTGTTACTTTCCTGCAGCACTTGCCTGTAAGGAAAACTACCTTCAGTAACCCAGAGCCCCTCTGCCACTGTCTGTCTGCAGCAGCTTACTGCTTTATGTTCCAAAAAGGGCTTGGTCCACCCCCTAAAACTCCAGCAACAAAAGAACAGGGAACACCCATTAGCTGGCAGCACTAGTAGATTGCTGTCCTCTGTCTGGACTCAATACTGTGAGCAAAAAATCTGAGGGTTCATGAGCTAAATGAGAGCTTTTGAACATTACAGTCTCCATTTTACAACCAACAGCCCAGTCTTCCAGGCACAAGTGAGGTGCTGTGAGAGCTGGCTCTTTTGACATAGAGGTCACTTCTCCCCTTTTGGCTTTACAAGATGTACAGCCGACTCAAGAGTGTTGATGGTAAAGCAAACACACTGACTGAACAAAATTTAGGGAAAAAGCCCTTTTTCATCACTGCAACTCTAAAACATGCAAACTCAGTACTGTGTCATAGTCCAGTGAGCAAACTACTCCAGCTTTGAAGATATGGTATACAAATGCTGCAACTCTGTAAGAATCTTTAATTTGTGCACCATGACTTTTTAATTAATTTATTTATTTACTAAATCTTGTCCCACTTCTCTAAAGTGGATTCAGTCCTAGTGCCTGATTAATCTCATGTGGGAGCTAAGGACAGATGCAGATGAAAAAACTTGACATCTAAAAGATATAGATCTGCTTCCAAGTTTTGCAGTGCAAGATGATCTGTAGTAGAAACTATTTACAATCCTTTCTGCCACACCACTGGACAAAAAAAAAAAAAGTTCCACAAAAAGTGTGGCAATTCCAATTTGTATATTAGAGTTCTGTCCTAGGCAGCGTACAAAATGGTACTTCAGCCCTTGCCCTCTTCTCCTTTCTGCTAACAAGAATAATTTACAACAGTTTGAAGTTTTTTCCACAGGGGCTGGGTGAGATTATAGATGGCAATTTACTTTCTGCTACTAGCCAGGCTCAATTTGAACAATAGTCTTCAGGTGAAAAGCACCACATCATTTACTAATCACACAAATCAAGACAATTTCCCTTAAACACTGGATCTGATAGCAAAGTATTCCACTGCCATTTGGAGATGTATGGGAGTTTAACTGACACTTACATTGGTGTAATGAACAAATGTGTGTAATGGGATGATGCAAAGTAGGGACTACACTCGAGGGCTGGCTTTGTATATGGACATTACTCTGGTCTCCTTCACATCAAAAAAAGTTATCTGTACAAGATAATCCTAGCCAGAAGGAAAAAGAGAAGAGCAAAAATATTCAGTGCTTTGGAATGTGGTTTCAAAATCTGGAATTCAAGATGAAACTTATCTGGGAAGTAATGTAAATAATGGAAGTGGCACATTTAAATTATGATTTAACTACTGGAGTCAGGAGTTTGGCAGTTGAGGTTATTTTTGTTGATACAGTGACATGTCTGACAGTATTTGAAAAAAGGGTTGGCCAACAGGCTGAAACATATAATCAAGTTGGAAAATACAATAAATGCAAGGATTACAGCTTTAGTGTTGTTACACAGCATGCAAGGAATTAAAGGAAAGTAGTAAAAAATAGATAATAGTGACAGAAGAAACTAAAAGGTATCAAAAAAACAAGGGGTGACAAGGTTTGATCAATCAGCAGTGTGCTTTAGAAGTACAATGATCGTAACAGAAAATACGCCAGCATGCGATTCAGAAATTACCAAGGTAGGTTGAAGTTTAATTTGGAGTGGTACCAATCACAGATTTGGTTTGTCTCTGAAAAGACTCAAGTGAAGCTCAACATGGTAGAATCCAAATTCCTCAAAAGCAAAAGGAAAGTGTCCCCATGCCTCTGTGCACTAGGGAAGCAGCATCTCTGTTTAACAAGGAGAGAGTTCCAGCTCAGAAAGTGCCTCACCCATGGCTGCACAGAAAGGCTGTGTGAGAACCGAGGACTGAACACAGCCCTCCAGCTGGACCCTACCTTATAGTAGCTGTTGAAAGTTACCCTAAAATTAAATCTGCTTAAAACAGCACTCTAGCTAAACCAAGAGCAAAATCTGTCTAGGTGCAATTACTTGATTTAATGCACAAACACAGCTTGCTACTCTCAAAGACCAGAAAGGACAGTTCATAGACTAAGAGAAGACAGAGCTGACATTAAAAGAACAGAAGACAAAACTGAAAAAGAGACATATATATATATACACATACACACACACACTGTAAAAAAACCCCCAACTTTGGGGTTGTCCTTTGTACAAGTGCCCTACTGCATGTAACAGAATTCAGATGATAGTTCTGTAGTCATGGTCCCCAAATTTTCTAGAATGTAATGAACATGGCCCATTTGCAACCCATTTTATTATACAAGAATATCATTCTTTATTAATTTAAATCCTTAGGCTGGCTTCAAAATTTTATGAGAAAGATATTATTATTCTACACCAGAGCACTTCTCCCTTAAGGATAAATAAGGAGTTAACTCACACAGATGCATATTGTTACTTATCAGCACTTCATTGCCATTACCATGACAGCAAGGCAAAGACCATTTTGTTCTGCCCCATTCGTCCCTCAGCAGAACTGCCAGTTGACTTCCAAATTCAGAATCTTAACAGAAACTAACGTTTGAGGCCAGATTTTGCATTGTATCCTAAAAGCTCAATCTGATATGAAATTTAATGAAAAGAAAGGTGGAACAAAAGGCTGTCCTTTCATAAGGCTAACTGAACATTAAGAGGCTGATCATGCTGTTTGCAGTACAACATGCATAAAAAGAATCAAACAAAACTGAGAACAAGCATTTGCTGGGGTAAAATGTGCCAAAAACCTACCTGCATCTTCTTTTGTTGCTCACAGACAAGCACAGGGATTCGCATGTCGCTGCTGCCTACAGGACATATATGTCCAACAACAGCATGGTACAGTGAAATGACAATAGGTTCATCAGGAAAGTGTGTAAAACAGTTAAGTGGAGCGCACCAAAGGAGTAGTCAAGAACATAGAATCATACAATCATTTAGGTTGGAAAAGACCTTCAAGATCATCGAGTCCAACCATCAACCAAACATGTGACATGCCAGCCATCGTTATACTTCTGATCTGCATATCCAGTAGATTATAAATATTAACATGACAACTGGTGCAGGAGGAGGCTGCCAGGGCATCAGAATTGCATTTTCTGATTTACTCTGACACTTTGCACACAGTCCATGTCTAAAGAATAAAGAGCAGAGGGAGAGGATGCTACAGACAAATAACGTAAGAGTATGACCACTTCCTAGCTGGTTCAGGCTCTTTATCTGGCTCTGCACAGGTCAAATAATTAAGGAGTCCCTCTCCCATTAAAAAATTCCTCCACCAATCCATCAAAGCTGCATGAGTAAAACTACTGATAAAATTTCTCCGCCATTCCTGGGTAGAAAAAATTAGGACGAGGTAGAGAAGTCAGGAGAGCAAGACTCAGTGAAACAGAACTCTGGCACAAACAGGCTGGAAAACAACTGGCAGGGAAGGATGAGGAGACAGAGAGGATGCAAAGGAAGCAGAACGCAGCAAGTCTTACTCTCCTGGAGAAGAGGTTCAGTGTGTGTATGTGTGAACATCATGAAAGATCCAGATGGTCTTTTTCACCCAACAGTGTAGTTTGCTCATGCAGGTCTTGGAGGACACAGTTACCTGAACAACCTATTCCCTCTTGTAAAACTTGTCATGTCATCTGAGTTTAGACTGCTGAGCTGACCACAAAATAACAAAGTACTTAGCTGTTCCCCCCATTATGTCACAAACACTATATAAGCTGTGTTTTGTCTATAGCAAAGTAAGAGTTAATTTCCCCACAGCAACAGAGACAGACAGAGGAAGAAAGCAAGAAAGGAGATAGAGCAAAGCTGCAGGCTGCAGCAGTTATGCCATTTGATTCCCAGCTTTAAATAAACCTTTTAAAGTAGAACAGGTTTTTTACGTTAAAAAAAGCTGCTTTTCAGTATGCATCATTGTTTACGGCTGCAAAAATGACTCCACTTGAACTCTGAACTGGATATTCAGTGTTGAAAAAGACAGCAGAAAATTGATGTGCAGACCCCCACCATCGCCACAGCTCCCATGCCACATCCAATGCTTATTAGCTGCAGCAGTAGGAAGTGTTACAGTAACAGCTGACACTGTTTTGCAGGCACAGTTCAGAAACTTTACCTTGATCCCTACAAACCGCGAGCTGAATGGTATAGCTCCACAATTGAAAAGTCTGAATTAACTACAGAAAAAAATAACGTATCATCTTTGTGAACTTCACTTGACAAAAAGATCTTCAAGAGCCACAGACGAGAATATACCATGTGAACAAATAAATGCTGTAGCTACTGAGCTGGGTTTCAAAGCACTCTCTTCTGTCTTCTATACCTCGTGAAATTAGACTATAAATATGAAACGGAAATGCAAATAATTTTCTAAACAGAGAGTAAGTGTGCACTTACCTGAGGAAGTTTGGCAACTTTGCCAATCAAATCCACATAATCTATTATTTTGTTAAAAACAGAAAATTGAATAAGAGGAGGCATGCCTAATGGAGCTCTCAAAATGACGGGTAATGCCCACTGAGAACTTTGTTATTTTCTACCGTATAGATCTTGCTTCAGTATTTAAAGGGTTCACCCTTGCCACCTATGAGATCTCCAGGACTTTGTAGGTTTGACAGCACTTAAATCTGTGTCAGAATTCCCAAAGTTTTATTTTTCCCATGAGAAATAAAAGGTCTGTGTCTACTGTATATATCGATGGATGATGAAGATGACCTCACCAAATGCCTGCTGTGTATTTGTGTTTCTGTAACAGCCATAAATTAAGGATTGCAAACTTGACTACATGCAATATCAAACCTTAAGTCCCAGAAATATTGAACTGTAATGAAACAGGCTAGGAAGCAGTTGTTAATTTTAACTAAATTATGTAAAGGATCAGCTGCATTTCCAAGAACAAAGGCTCAACCAACAAAAGGCGATGAAGACAAGACAAGCCTATACATATTTCTTCGAAAATGGCTCTATGAAGGGAAAAAACACCAGATTTAGAATAAAATCTAAGGTAGGACTTAAAGGTACAGTAAAATGCAGTTCTGGTACTTGTTCCAGGGATACCAACAATTGGCTACAATCCCCTTATCAAAGTGTTG
The DNA here is from genome assembly GCF_026419915.1 of Harpia harpyja. Classification (NCBI taxonomy): domain Eukaryota; kingdom Metazoa; phylum Chordata; class Aves; order Accipitriformes; family Accipitridae; genus Harpia; species Harpia harpyja. The sequence goes on along the minus strand of NC_068946.1, from coordinate 26,223,186 downwards.
TGATTAATAAGATAGAAAGCTACAGAGTGGTCAAGTAAGATGAAATGCTGGCAGTTAGCCAAATGTGGGTTCAGGAAGATATCATTTGTCATGCTCAGCATTCATTGCTATTGCAAAGCTGCTCTGAGATCAGAATCCTGACTGTAATCCATCAAACCAATAACCACATGTCCTGGTTTCAGCTGGGATAGAGTTAACTGTCTTCCTAGTAGCTGGTACAGTGCTATGTTTTGAGTTCAGAGCGAAGAATGTTGATAACACTGATGTTTTCAGTTGTTGCTCAGTAGTGTTTAGACTAATGTCAAGGATTTTTCAGCTTCTCATGCCCAGCCAGTGAGAAAGCTGGAGGGGCACAAGAAGTTGGCACAGGACACAGCCAGGGCACCTGACCCAAACTGGCCAACGGTGTATTCCATACCATGTGACGTCCCATCCAGTACAGAAACGGGGAAGTGGGGGGCAGGGATTCGCCGCTCGGGGGACTGGCTGGGTGTCGGTCGGCGGGTGGTGAGCAATTGCACTGCGTATCATTTGTACATTCCAATCCTTTCATTATTGCTGTTGTCATTTTATTAGTGTTATCATTATCATTATTAGTTTCTTCTTTTCTGTTCTATTAAACCGTTCTTATCTCAACCCACGGGTTTTGCTTCTTTTCCCGATTTTCTCCCCCATCCCACTGGGTGGGGGGGAGTGAGTGAGCGGCTGCGTGGTGTTTAGTTGCTGGCTGGGGTTAAACCACGACAGTCCTTTTTGGCGCCCAACGTGGGGCTCGAAGGGTTGAGATAACGACAAACCTGACCAGAGGTTGTTAAAACAAATTTGTTATAAGCATTCATTATATCGGTCTAATAGTTGCTGGTCATTATGTTGATTTATGTGTTCTTAGAGTTGTTGCTCTGGTTTTTAAAGTTCTGTTATGTATCACCTCGCTTGCTGTATGTAGTCCCTCTTCTGCTGCTTATCATCTGTGGGAGGTGGATTAAGGTTTTCACTTTGATGTATTGTATAACACTGGTTTATGGTATGATAAAGTCGTCGGCTGTGGGATTAATCCGGTACTTGCACCCAGCATTGTCACCTTTATACTGTGGAAGCCATCTGTGGGAAACTATTAATAATTATACCATTTACCTTTCCTCCTTGGAAAACCAGTCTATGGGTGGGATACCTTTCTTCCCCTCTCCTTTCTCCTTCAGTCCAGTTACAATGGTGTTTGAGAATTTTGAAAAATTTGAATACTCTTGGGATGTTGGGACCAGCACGGTCCTAGCCCTACTGCTAGGAATTAGCATGCTTCTGAATGTGGTTCAGCTCTCATTTAAGGTTAAACAACTATTTAAGAAAATCACCCAGAGATCTGCCCCAAGGCTGGATAATTATGAGTGGCAGGGTGTGTGGGGTAGTATGGGCAAGTACCTAGAAAAGTGGGCACCTCCAGTGTTTTGGAAATTCACCCCTGAACAAGTGCAGAATCCAGAAGAACTAGTAAAATATTTGGAAAAGGTATGCTGTCACCCCGGCAGCTCCAGAGAGATACAAATTACTGCAACGTGCTGGGGCCTGGCCCATGCCTATCGAGCCCTGTTCGACACCACTCAGTACCCTCAAGGGGAAGAGAAGGTCTCTGGACCTAACAACAAAACAATGAGCACTGTGGCTATCCAAACCTCAGCGACAGGCACTGCAGCCCCTCCAGCCTCGGCAATGAGCATGGCAGCTACCCAAACCTCGGCAACGGGCACTGAGGTCCCTCCAGCCCCAGCAACGAGCACAGCAGCTACCCAAACCTTGGCAACAGACACTGCGGTTATCCAAGACCCGGCGAGCGGTACTGCAACTGAACCAGTGGACCAACCTGCACCAGTATCAGTTGCCCCCGTACAGAAAAAGAAATATACAAAAAAATCAGTTCGCTTAGCGAAGGATGAAGGCGAACCAGGGTCATCACGGGAACAGGAGGAAGAGGCAGAACCAGAGGTAATAACCCGGTCCCTATCCTTGAGTGAGCTGCGGGATATGCGAAAAGATTTTGGCCGCCGTATAGGTGAGCATATTATCACCTGGCTCCTCCGATGCTGGGACAATGGGGCTAATAGCTTGGAATTAGAAGGTAGGGAAGCCAAGCAGCTGGGATCGCTTGCCAGGGAAGGTGGCATTGACAAGGCAATTGGAAGAGGGACACAAGCCATCAGCCTCTGGAGGCGACTCCTGTCAAGTGTGAAGGAAAGGTACCCCTTTAAGGAAGATGTTATATGTCAATCAAGCAAGTGGACAACCATGGAAAAAGGTATCCAATATCTGAGGGAATTAGCTGTGCTAGAGACAATTCATCATGATCCGGACAACCCACAATTACCCAAAGATCCAGACGAAGTCCAATGCACACGACCCATGTGGCGGAAGTTTGTACGGAGCGCACCATCGTCCTATGCCAACTCACTGGCAATAATGACCTGGAAAGACGAAGAGGCACCGACAGTGGATGAAGTGGCTCGCCAACTCCGTCAATACGAAGAAAATCTCTCCTCCTCCCTACAAGCCTGCATTTCGGCTGTGGAGAAGCTGTCCGAGGATTTCCAGCAATTCAAAGAGGAGATGTCCTGTTGCCCACCTGTAAGGACCAATGTCTCAGCTATTAGGAGTGAGCGCTCCTCTGCCCAAGAGAGAGAATATAGAAGGTACACACCGCGAGGTGCCCTGTGGTTTTACTTATGTGATCATGGAGAGGACATGAGGAAATGGGATGGAAAACCTACCTCGGTCCTAAATGCACGGGTACGTGAGCTGCGAGGAAAAAACACCACAAAAGGGGATTCTACCAGGAAAAATGCCGCTCCGGTTTCCAAACAGAGTAGAAGGGCTGATCTTATTTCTGATCCTCTTGAAGGGACTTCTGAGCCAATTTTACGAGAAGTGAATACTGGATACTCTGACCAGAATTAGAGGGGCCCTGCCTCCAGCCAGGTGGAGGAAAGGGATAACCGGGTCTATTGGACTGTGTGGATTCGATGGCCTGGCACGTTAGACCCACAGGAGTATAAGGCTCTAGTAGACACCGGCGCACAGTGTACTTTAATGCCATCAAGTTATGAAGGGGCAGAACCCATTTCTATTTCTGGTGTGACAGGGGGATCCCAAGAGTTAACTGTATTGGAAGCTGAAGTAAGCCTAACTGGGAATGAATGGCAGAAACACCCCATTGTGACTGGTCCAGAGGCTCCGTGCATCCTTGGCATAGACTATCTCAGGAGAGGGTATTTTAAGGACCCAAAGGGGTATCGATGGGCTTTTGGTATAGCTGCCTTGGAGACGGAGGGCACGGAACAGCTGTCTACCCTGCCCGGTCTCTTTCAAGACCCTTCGATTGTGGGGTTGCTGAGGGTTGAAGAACAACAAGTACCAATTGCTACCACGACGGTGCACCGGCGGCAATATCGCACCAACCGAGACTCTCTGATTCCCATCCACAAGTTGATTCGCCAACTGGAGAGCCAAGGAGTGATCAGCAAAACTCGCTCACCTTTTAATAGTCCCATATGGCCCGTGCGAAAGTCTAATGGGGAGTGGAGACTAACAGTTGACTATCGCGGCCTGAATGAAGTTACGCCACCACTGAGTGCTGCCGTTCCAGATATGCTAGAACTTCAATACAAACTAGAGTCAAAGGCAGCCAAGTGGTATGCTACAATTGACATTGCTAATGCGTTTTTCTCAATCCCTCTGGCAGCAGAGTGTCGTCCACAATTTGCCTTTACTTGGAGGGGTGTCCAGTACACTTGGAATCGATTGCCCCAGGGGTGGAAACACAGCCCCACCATTTGCCATGGACTAATCCAGACTGCACTGGAAAAAGGTGAAGCTCCGGAACACCTGCAATACATTGATGACATCATCGTATGGGGCAACACGGCAGAAGAAGTCTTTGAGAAAGGGAAGAAAATAATCCAAATCCTTCTGAAAGCCGGTTTTGCCATAAAAGAAAGTAAGGTCAAGGGACCTGCACGGGAGATCCAGTTTTTAGGAATAAAATGGCAAGATGGGCGTCGTCAGATCCCAATGGATGTGATTAACAAAATAGCAGCTATGTCTCCACCAACTAATAAAAAGGAAACACAGGCCTTCTTAGGTGTCGTGGGGTTTTGGAGAATGCATATTCCAAATTACAGTCTGATTGTAAGCCCTCTCTATCAAGTGACCCGAAAGAAGAATGATTTTCAATGGGGCCCTGAGCAACAACAAGCCTTTGAACAAATTAAACGGGAGATTGTTCACGCAGTAGCCCTTGGACCAGTCCGGACAGGACAAGATGTTAAAAATGTGCTCTATACTGCAGCTGGGGAGAATGGCCCTACCTGGAGCCTCTGGCAGAAAGCACCTGGGGAGACCCGAGGCCGACCCCTGGGGTTTTGGAGTCGGGGATACAAAGGATCCGAGGCTCGCTATACTCCAACTGAAAAGGAGATATTGGCAGCATATGAAGGAGTTCAAGCTGCCTCAGAAGTTGTTGGTACTGAAACACAGCTCCTCTTAGCACCCCGACTGCCAGTGCTGGGCTGGATGTTCAAAGGGAGGGTCTCCTCTACACATCACGCGACTGATGCCACATGGAGTAAGTGGATTGCACTGATCACACAACGGGCTCGCATAGGAAACCCCAGTCGCCCAGGAGTTTTGGAAGTGATCACGGACTGGCCAGAAGGCAAAGATTTTGGAATGTCGCCAGAGGAGGAGGTGGCACGTGCTGAAGAGGCCCCGCTGTATAATAAACTGCCAGAAAATGAGAGGCAATATGCCCTGTTCACTGACGGATCCTGTCGCATCGTGGGAAAGCATCGGAGGTGGAAAGCTGCCGTATGGAGTCCTACACGACAAGTTGCAGAAACTGCTGAAGGAGAAGGTGAATCGAGTCAGTTTGCAGAGGTGAAAGCCATCCAGCTAGCATTAGATATTGCTGAAAGAGAGAAGTGGCCAGTGCTCTATCTCTATACTGACTCATGGATGGTGGCAAATGCCCTGTGGGGCTGGCTACTGCAATGGAAGCAGAGCAACTGGCAGCGCAGAGGTAAACCCATCTGGGCTGCCGCACTGTGGCAAGATATTGCATCCCGGCTAGAGAATCTGGTTGTAAAAGTACGTCACGTAGATGCTCACATACCCAAGAGTCGGGCCACTGAAGAACATCAAAACAACCAACAGGTGGATCAGGCTGCCAAGATTGAAGTGGCTCAGGTGGACCTGGACTGGCAACATAAGGGTGAGCTATTTATGGCTCGGTGGGCCCATGATGCTTCAGGCCATCAGGGAAGAGATGCAACATATAGATGGGCTCGTGACCGAGGGGTGGACTTGACCATGGACACTATTGCACAGGTTATCCATGAATGTGAAACATGTGCTGCAATTAAGCAAGCCAAGTGGTTAAAGCCCCTGTGGTATGGAGGGCGATGGCTGAAATATAAATATGGAGAAGCCTGGCAGATTGACTATATCACACTCCCACAAACTCGCCAAGGCAAGCGCTATGTGCTCACGATGGTGGAAGCAACCACTGGATGGCTGGAAACATATTCTGTGCCCCATGCCACCGCCCGGAACACTATCCTGGGCCTAGAAAAGCAAGTCTTGTGGCGACATGGCACCCCAGAACGAATTGAGTCAGACAACGGGACTCATTTCCGAAACAACCTCATAGACACCTGGGCCAAAGAGCATGGCATTGAGTGGGTGTATCATATCCCCTATCATGCACCAGCCTCTGGGAAAATTGAGCGATACAATGGACTGTTAAAGACTACATTGAGAGCAATGGGGGGTGGAACTTTCAAACATTGGGATACACATTTAGCAAAAGCCACCTGGTTAGTCAACACCAGAGGATCTGCCAATCGGGGTGGCCCTGCCCAGTCGGAATTTTTACATACTGTAGAAGGGGATAAAGTCCCTGTAGTGCACATAAAAAATATGTTAGGGAAGACAGTCTGGGTTACTCCTGCCTCAGGCAAAGGTAAACCCATTCGTGGGATTGCTTTTGCTCAAGGGCCTGGGTGCACTTGGTGGGTGATGCGAAAAGATGGGGAAGTCCGATGTGTGCCTCAAGGGGATTTAATTTTAGGTGAGAACAGCCAGAATTAAACTGTATATTAGTTGCTATATAACCCTGCTACTGTATATTATCCTTACTATAATTATGTGCTATATCCATAGTACTATAGTAAGAATCACTTAGATCAAGCAAGAAAAGAACTGTGATAAAACTGAGCAAAGCGCAGTAGTGATGGAACCAGAACTGACTCCAGCATGCAACAATCCAACGGTGCACACCATCCTCCTGCTGCGCCAAATGTCACCTGCTTGTCACACTGCACTGAAGCCCAATTCTGCTCTACCGACTGAGAGGACTTTGCACCATCCCTCCTGCCCAGAAAGACTGGTATGACAGATGGAGCCCAGAGTCGGAAACTAAATGAACTCAATGAACATTTTATGAACATGACCCATGAACTAAAGGAATGATATCTCTGTGTGTGTATACATATATATATATCATTGCTCGTATGTCTTAAAGGGATGGAAAGGTGATGATTGATCAGGATGTAACTAAAGGTATGGGAACTGTGCATGACGTCAATGGTATAGAATAAGGGGTGGATACTGTCCTGGTTTCAGCTGGGATAGAGTTAACTGTCTTCCTAGTAGCTGGTACAGTGCTATGTTTTGAGTTCAGAGCGAAGAATGTTGATAACACTGATGTTTTCAGTTGTTGCTCAGTAGTGTTTAGACTAATGTCAAGGATTTTTCAGCTTCTCATGCCCAGCCAGTGAGAAAGCTGGAGGGGCACAAGAAGTTGGCACAGGACACAGCCAGGGCACCTGACCCAAACTGGCCAACGGTGTATTCCATACCATGTGACGTCCCATCCAGTACAGAAACGGGGAAGTGGGGGGCAGGGATTCGCCGCTCGGGGGACTGGCTGGGTGTCGGTCGGCGGGTGGTGAGCAATTGCACTGCGTATCATTTGTACATTCCAATCCTTTCATTATTGCTGTTGTCATTTTATTAGTGTTATCATTATCATTATTAGTTTCTTCTTTTCTGTTCTATTAAACCGTTCTTATCTCAACCCACGGGTTTTGCTTCTTTTCCCGATTTTCTCCCCCATCCCACTGGGTGGGGGGGAGTGAGTGAGCGGCTGCGTGGTGTTTAGTTGCTGGCTGGGGTTAAACCACGACACCACAGTGAGTCGAATGGCTGAGCAATTGTGATGACACAGCTGGCTGCAGGGATGGTGCTAGGAATTAATATGTGAAGTTGCTATAAGCATGTAGAAAGCTTTGGATGAAGGGAAGAACAGCGTGGTAATTGCTAATAACCACAACACAGGAATGATATCAAAAGGGTTGTTAAAAACAAACCTGATCATGTCACGCTGATTTTTGAAGGAGAAATATTTAGGCCTGCTGCTCACAATTTAAACAAAAGGTGTATCTACACGTCTTCACCTGGTATTGGCAGAAAAACTCAGTTCTCTTCCCAGTCAACATCAGTCCAGGCCTGTACTGAGCAATGTGAGTGATTTCCCCATCACTGCCCTACCCTTAGTGCTTTCACAGGAACTAGCCTCCAGCAGCTACAGTCCCAGGCTACGTTCAGGGTAGGAGTGTCAGGAGGAAGAATCAGCATGCTGGACAATTCTAACTGGAAACAGCCTTCGCATGTGGGCAGTGAGAATATCACTGTCACGCCAAATTGATTTTGCTTCGGGCCACTGCTAGCACTTCGGCTCTACCTTGCCTACTAGATGGGCTGTGAGAGAACTACGTGGACTGTTTGCGCAAAAGCAATCTGGCACTTTTGCCTCCATGAAAGCAGGATCAATCTGACATTCAGCAAGACTCTGACCAAACCCTGCTTAGCTTGCTCTGGTAAGTCACCTCAGAGAAGCCTTCGATGCGATCGAAATCCTGCAACAGTATTCCGCCCTTTGGTTTCTGCTTCCTATTGCCTTTGTCACTTTGACCCTTCATCTCCCATCCTTGTGATTCTTGGCTTTAGTGTACTTTTCTCTTCATCTAAACATAGCAGCTCTTCAGCCTTTTTGTCTCTCTACTACAACCTTGGCTGCCTTTAATGGATCCTGCATGAAATTAGGCCTAGTTTGCATTCTAATCAACTTTGGTGACTTATGCTTTTAATTAGTCCTTAATATTCCTCCAGTCTGCATGGATGGTGCATTATAAAGAACCCTTTCTACATGCCATTGTGGTTTCAACTGGAGGGGAAAAAATATTTCACAAATGGTATGGATACAAGAAATATATGCAATTTATCACAAGCCATTATGATTTTATTCTCTCCAGCTGGAGCAGCAGATGTGTTAATATGTTTTTCCAATTGAAAAAGTACTATGTGATTTATTATTCCATGAGGAGCAGGGGTCCAACAAGGCCTCTACTTGGATACAACCTCTATGGGATTCTCAACATACTGTAAATTGCTGGATCTGAGTAACCCCTCTCCAAAACCACAGTGGGCCTCTGACTGCCTTGCATGCAAAGATTTAACAGGTTAATTGACCAAATCATGCTCACTTCAATAGCCCCTTTGTGTTTAAGATTTGACCCACAGAAGAGCTCTGAAAGTTCAGAGCACAACATAAGTGGTAAGTATTACTGGGTCACATTTTGAGGTTCAGAATCAGTTGTTACTTAATGTTTATTCAGGCAAACTTCCATTAAAGTGGAGTACTGAATCAAAAACCCAGTAAGGACCTCCAAATTTCACCCATTATTAATCATTTAATGTATCAATTAAATGTAATGTTCTCTGACATCTTTTACTCTTGCCTGATTAAATATCATTCCAAATAAAAGATATTCAACTGTCACTTTAAAAGTGTGATTTATTGCTAGCCAACCTGGTCATCTGATAGTTGAATGAACCGAGAAGTTTCTATGAGGGTTCTTGAAACACTCTTTCATTACAGTTATATTTATTGCCAATTTCTGACTGTATTTAACAATAATTAGAATGATCACTCCAGAAATGAGGTCCGGAAAAACACATATCCTAAGAATATTAAGTGTGCATAAACCAGCAACTTTTTTTAAGACATCAAGATCTTTTCCCATCACATCAGACATATAGTACTGACATTAAATATACTCTCAAGTGGTTCAGAGCAGTGGGAGATTTCTTCACACTGATAAGAGTAGTTCTCTTAGTATTTCACATCTCCTACAAAATATGTTTTATTGAAGTATTTGTTTCCCACTTGTTATTTGGAATAGAAGAGTTAAGAGATAAGCAGGGCAGTAAAATTTTGAACCTATCATCTAAAACACTTGGTCCCATGAAAATAATACAGAAAAACTAATGGGCCCACTGCCATTACTGCCACCAGGATTTCACCTTCTGTGCCCTGGCAACCTGGCAGTTTGCAACACCAGGACTACAGGCATATTTGTTAGTCTCATGGTTTTCAAATATTATTTGCTTGTTAAAGTAAAGCACGCTCATTTCTAGACTTTAAAGATGAAGAGACTTACCTCCTGTCAGCTGAGGTAGTGACATTTCAGCCAGAAAAGAGCACTTGAACTTCTTAACATCAGTGGTACAGGGTCAGATCACAGGTCTGACCTCAGCGTCTCATGTCTCAGTCACAGTCAGCAACTGATGCTTAAGAAAGAGTGTGACGAGAGAAAGCGTGCAGTGCGGCTTCACCAGTAAAATTTCCCAGTTTCCAGAAATGTGCAGCATGGGCACCTTTCTTCTGGCATGGTGGAAGTTATCAGGATCAAGACCTTAATTTTTCAGGGTTTGAAAAAAGGAAATGCTGAACAGCACTTGAGCGTGTCACTTGAGTGTGACAACTCCCGAAGTCCAAATAGTTGCCTGGATCAAGGCCAGGCTGCTAAGCCCCTTGCAGGATTGAAACATTAAAGTCTGAGAGCCACTGGGAGGAGGAGGACATTTTCTTAGTCTTGGCTGATTTTGTTCTGAGGCTGCCAGAGTTTGAAAGAAGGCAAGCCTAAACTGCATTATGTTCTCAGTGTTTACAAAAGCCATATTTACTCAAAGGTATATTCTGGAAAAGCACTGGGCCAGACTCTGGAGATCTTATTCATTCTACTTCTGCAAACTTCAAAAGAACTTTAACAAGATTTTATGCAAATATTATAATATTTCAGCCTAAGGTAAATGAAGCTCACAAGGAAAACTTACTTTCTGTTCAATCCTAGGAAAGGAAATAACCCAGCTGCTTAGATCAAATCTAACCACTTTGAAGGCAACTGACTTTAGTAAGGGAGAATTTTATCCCCAATTCCTGAACATGCTAAATATGTAATAATTATTGAATAATTATATCTTGCATTGTTTCTTGGAATGCAGGCTTGAGAGACCAAAAGAAGTCTGGGATTCAGAGCTTCCTGCAAACAAGAAAATACATGTTTTTAAAGGCATCGGTAAAATGAATCAGAAAAATATTATCCTGAGTGTGCGATAAATGAGGGGAGAAATACTTTTCTATACTTTTCTATATTAACCTTAAAATATGTACACACAGAATTAAAGGAAAAAAGAAATTATGACTATTACATACTCAAATTCCAGGGAAAGAGCCAAGTGTATCAGGTTTGGCTTTTCTTCATATGCAGGGCAGAAAGATTTCACAATAATTTGCAACACATACAAAAAATATACAACTTAAAAAGCCAAATTATGTAAATCAAATATGGAGCTGTTCTCAGCGAAGCCACTGTTACCCAGAGCTTTCAATGAAAGCAACTTATATCAGTATAAAGTTCTGTCCATTTACAAAATCCTTCTCCTGACAATCTTTTCTTTTGCTTTAACAAAAGCTGGCACTTTTGCCATTTGCACAAAGTAGAGACATTTCCTGTTTGCTGCATAGGAACTGAAGCAAGAAATCATGTAGTGCCAGTCAGCTCTCCTATCTGAAACACTGGGAAAATACATTAAAATAACTTAGCACAGTCTAGACAGGCTCAGCACTGTCTACGTCAAAAATTGTGATCCAGGCATACCCAAAAGCATGAGACTGTCTTCAAACTGTAATATCTTTCAAAAATAATTTGGTTTTTGAGTCTTTAACACTCCCATGATGAATACATTTTTTTTTACTAGTTTAGAATAATTAGAAGCAACATTTCACCTGATCATATGCTGCCAAGAAGCTGGAACTTGCAGAAAAATATAAAATATTGCAAAAATAAAAATAAAATTGTGAGTGTGAACAGGAACACTCATCTCAGGAAAAACTCAACTGAACAGGGCTGGGAGGGGGGACGGGGTTAGGGGGGAGCATCCCTAAGCCAAGCATCCAAAAAATTAGAAAATAAATTAGGAAAATTAGAAAACCAGAAGTTTTACACTGTTGTTATTACTTGAACATTAACAATATTAAGAATCAGCTTTCTGTGAAAGCAAAAATGGGAATAATCTTGCCTATACTGTAGCATTAGAAGTCAGGTTAGTATAAGAAAAGAGATGGGAGGCAGAAGGGACTCCCAGAACAGACCTAGTCTATCCTGGCAGGTGTCTGTTCAACATTGCTGAGTTAAGTTCCTCAGCCTCTTTGAATATTCCAGCCTTTCAAAGCCTGTATTGTCAGAAAATCTTTCCTCATATCAAATTGCTGTTTTCCTTGCTGTAAACTAAACTAATTTCCCCATGTCTGGTAGAAAGACAACTTATCACTGTTCTTAGAACAATTTTCATATCTTCACTTAGCCTTTTCTTTCTTAGACTAAAAAGTCCCTTTCCCTCACTTTATCTCGTAAGCTGTATTTTCTTAGCTTTCATTATTAACCCAGCTTCCCCAGGCTCAGGTTCTTTGTACAGTTCTCACAAAAACCGGTGACCTACTTTATATATACTCAAAAAAGTACATGTATAAACAGCACAACAACATTAAATCAATCAAAAAAGAATACATTACAGTTTAATATATTTATATTAACTTATCAGTCAACAGTCTCATCACTGCCAAAAGATTCACGATCCCTCCACAACGATCTTTGTCTTGTCCTGTGGTGTTTTTTCCAATTACGTTGAGCATAGGAACTTCATTGATGTCTGTTCTGTAATGCACCTTCCACATTTAAGGCAATATGCAAAACCCATGCATAATATCACTAGCAGTTTTGAATTTAAACATTTTAAAGTTACTGGAATGTTTCATTTTCTTATAAAGGTGATGAAATTTGGAACAAATGTAAATGTGTTTTCCTCGAGAGAAATCTAGGGATTAGGTCAAAAGTCCCAAGCCACAGATGCCAAGGAGAGGAAAAGAGTTCAAAAGGTTTCCTTTTCGCAGATCCAACAAGTATTTGTAGTATCTTTCAGCTAACGCAGGTGAAGGTGACAAATTGTACGGCTAATTTCACTCTGCATGAAAACAGAACATAATAAATGTTTTTAACCTAAAGATATGAAAAGAAAAGCAGAAAAGCTGTAGGGGAGATTGTAACTGACCTGAAAAGAAGGAATCTGCCATCTATTCCAGGGCGACAAGGAATATCTGAAGCTGGGCAAGAAGACCTTGGCAGAATAATAGGTGTGAGTGGGTCAGTGCAAGGTTGGGGGCAAACAAGGGTTACAAAGGCTCCTTGGCACTGTGAATTAGGGAGTGAAATTGGTATCCAGCTGCTCAAACCAGTAACCTGGAAGAAATGCTGTGCAAAGACGACGATGGATGTAGGCTGTCAATTTTAATAAAGACTTTGGGAAACTGAAGGAATTAAGTGGGTTCCAGTCATGGGGAAATATGACAGTAAAGGCAAAAGTAAGTTGCTCACAAATGCCCCAATAAAAATACAGAGTATATGCAAACATTCAGTGACACAAAGTCTAGAGCTAGACATTATACAGGGCAATTTGATTAAAAACCAGACACACCTTGTCTGGTAGTAAACTGTAATGGGGATGCAGCATTGCCCCAGAATCTTATAATAATGATTTTGACAACTGGCACAGAGTGAGCATGTTCTCTGTGCCTGTGAGTCCATGATGTGCCAAAACAGGGGCAGATGTCTGCCTTAATGGAGATCATTTGGAGATAGTGGATAGATAAGCAATCAGAGAGAGATTTGAAAAACATTTGGGGACTGAATAAATCAAAGAAGGCTAGCAACTTTTTCTACTGTCCCTAAATGAAGAGTTTTGAAGAACCGGTGAAGAGCTACCACATGGAGGAAGAAAGCCAGGCTAAACAAACCAGATTTTACTGGTTACATAAGAAAATATGGGCCCCAGTGTGCTAGCGGAAAACAGCACAGAAATAGTAACATGACAAGTGAATAGGCCAAGGAATCACAGCAACAATGAAATGTGGTAATCACCTGAGGAAAACTGAGTATTTGATGTCTCTACAGCAACAAAACGATCCCAAAGAAAATGGGAAACTGGAATTTGTAAACTAGGATATACAAACTAAAAAAAAGTAGTATGATTCAGGGTCGTGCTGGATCTGACTGGGATGGAGTCATCATTGCAGGCCATGTGGTGCCATGTTTTGGATCTGTGGCTGCAACAGTGCTGATAACACACCAGTGTTAGGCTGTTGCTGAGCTGTGCTTGCACAGTGTCAAGGCTTTCTCTTTTTCCTCCCACTACACCCCCACAGCCAGTAGGCTGAGAGTGGGCAAGAGGCTGGAAGAGGACACAGCTGAGAGCTGACCCAGACTGGCCAAAGGGATATTCCATACCATCTATCCCCATGCTCAGCAATAAAAACTGGGGTAGAGGAAGAAAAAGATGGGGGTTTCTGCTTCCAAGGTAGCTGTTGTTTGGAGACTGGCTGGGCATCGGTCTGCCTGTGGGAGGTGGTGTGCCACCTCCTTTGCTTTGCTTGGTTTTTTCTCCCCTCTTTTCTTCACCTATTGAACTGTATTTTATCAAAACTCAAGAGCTGTCTTGATTTTGTTCTTCCTATTTTCTCCCCACTGTGAGGAGCTGGTGAGGTGAGTGAGCGAGCAGCTGTGTGGGTGCTCGGCTGCTGGCTGGGGTCAGATGCTGGTGAGGCACTTTATTTAGTGCTGTGCTTTAACAGAGCTTACCTGGCATGAAAAAAATAAATTAAAAAAAAAAAAAATCTAACTGCAGTGTTTACATTTACTCCAACAACCCAGACTTGTAACCACTACTACAGGCAGAACAGAACCTGCCTGGGTTTTCTTCACCCAGTCCAAGAACCCTTCAACATCCAATACTGCATAGTTTTAGGAGCACTTTACCTACGTATATGCCTATTATAAAACCCCAAGACATAAATGAACAGAACAAATTATTCTCCAGTTATTATTTCATTCTCCAAAAAAGCAATGAACATATCACCCACGTAGAGGGAAATTACAAATACGGAAAGACTAATAAAATGTCTCATTGACTAAGCTCATGTCCTTGAAATGCAAGCAATAACGTTCTTTACCATGACCCAATTGGAGGAATAACATTTATAGCATGACATGGTCCAGAGCCACCAGGGACACTTTACTTAGTACTGAGAAGGAAGAAATACCATGTTTATTCTTTAAACAGATAAATATTTGGCAACAGAAAGAGGAAGAAAGCAAGCCAGAGTGGAAGATGCAAAGAAGGGGGGGGGGGAAAGTATCACAAACTAATAAACCCTTTAAATGGTAGGAGGCTGAGAAGTAATGGATCTGTTTCACCATTTTTTTGTATATAATACTTTCAAAGAAATCCAAGTGAAAAGATGCAACATCTTAGACTTCATTTCAGCAAATGCCTTCAAGCCACTAATGTAGGTCACATACATTTGGCACCCTGGGCCAGCCTCCAGCTGCTTGCTGCATGCAGCAAATGGAGGCTCGTGTTCCATTCTGCAGTGTGTTAGAGAGCCTGTTTCACGTTCAGATTGTACATCGCCAACTCCTGAAGAACAAAGTTCTCCCATTTCTAGTCTAGTTAGCTGAGCAGTTGGTTTCACTGGAGACCTGATAAAAGTGAGATTTCTTCTCATATCCTCCAGATGGAGAGTTCAGGAGCATATAACCTAATCTTAAAAAGCTTATGTAACAGTTGATTTCACCATCTACATTTTAATGATTTTATATCCTGTTAATCTCTGGGACTTAAACCGGTAGAACTCATTGCCAAAGGACACTAGTATACAAAAGCATATTTATTTTAACTGGTTTAAAATATCTGTATTTCAGTCTCATCAGATAACTGTAGTGCTCTTCTTTTAGTTTAGAGAATAGGTACATTCTAAAAATAATAAGATTTAAAAATCCAATATGCAGAATTTCTTGGCACTGGAAAAAATTCTGAGTATTACACTAGACTGTCCAGAGAAATAGGAAAGTGTTTGCATTTGCAAGCCCGTGCTCTCTTCTGGCACACTGGATCTCAATTTCATTTCAAAGAAAGTTATATTGCAGAGCTGACAGGCTGTGTTCCTGGGTCTTATCCTGATTCACCCTTTTTAAGCCATTCATTATTTCTGCAGAATTGCAAAGGCAAATATACAAGTAAAGTCTAATCCATCTATTCCTCAAACACCAATTTAAATGCAACAGAAGTTCTAATTGAATTAGTGACTGCCTTCCAAGTAGCCTAACGGGCACAAGTTAGAAATAATTCATACCTGCGTTAAATAAAACGGAGCTTCTGGCTTGATATTGATGTATTTTCCAGAGAAACAAGGTTTATTTGGTTTGTGATTTCTGACATAGAGTAGGCACTATATTAACCATTTTTGACACAATGGTGGAACTTTTACTGCTTCCCTCTACTTTCAAAGGTTCCCCTCTCACCTGGCTTGTCTGGCAAGGTTATAGAGGTTTTCTCTTTCAGGCTTGTTGAATTATCAGCCAAACTACTGAAGCATTTTTCTAGAACAAAGCCCCACTAAAAGTTAGCTTCTCTAGCAAAACTATTTTGTGCTCATATCATCTTTCCTTGCAGACCTCTATATAAATATTAGACAGAGACAATTATTGTCCATATGTTTACTGTGATTCAAGAACACAGTGAAGAACAGGACCTGGGAATCCTTGCTCACTGTCATAATTATGCATTTTTAGAGAAACAGTCTGTCCTTTCACTGGAATGCATACGTGATATATAGAAAATCAGGACATATATTTAATAGTGAGATTGCCTAAGAAAGAATTTTTTTTTAATACATGGAAGTGATAACAGATTTGATAAGGAAAGGATGTTGGAGATAACAGGTTCTTGGCTGCTGGCTGGGTCAACATACCACAGGAGTATGTGTGCTTATTCTTCTACCATGCCTAGTGAAAGGGTCATAGGCAAGAGATTTAACCACATCTTCTCCCAGAGATCCTCCATTAATCACGATTATCAATTAATGAGTTCACGATAAGCCTCTTTTTGTTCAATCCGATTTTTTCTCTTCCTTGTTTAGAAGTTGAATTAAAGCATAATTACTTGCATTATGCCACTTGTGACAGTATGAGCTGATTAGCTTGTAAAGCACTGATTAGTTTTGAGCTATCTTAGTAGAAAACTATGAATTATAATGGAATATGCAGATAAGCTTAGAGAGGTACTTATGATATGAACCAAATGAATTTTACGTATAAAAATATAATTCAAAATGTGAATATTTCATAATTGCAATCTGTTATAGATAGAAAAGATAACACTATATGAAAAATTATGCTAATCTCATATCCAAACAACTTGCATCATTTCGTAACCAGTATATCTTTGTATTTTCTGGTACAGCAACCTTGTGTCACAAAGGGTGTCCCCCCCTCGCCCCTGCATGCTCCAGCGCCTAGTGGTGGACTCACAACATACCTGGCTGATGGGAGAACACTATAATTTTTGTCAACATTTTGGCAGAACTGCTTACCAGTGGGTTACTTTACAGCATGCACATCCTGCATGTCAACACAGATCAACCTCAAACCAGAAATTTTTGCATTTCATAGCTGACTGCTCTGCTCACTGAACCACTGGTGCTCTCAGGCCAGGGCACAATGGGTGGGCTAACCATAGCTCAGTGGGATATTTTCTGCAAGTCCTATTGGGTAATGAGATTTTGGAACAGAAAACAGAGTCACAGCAAATGTTTTTAGTGCCTTTTCAGCGAGGTTTTTCACTGTATTGCAGTACTTAAGTTTGCGTTTGTGGGATGTTGGTTCTGCCTCTGCTGCAACATGGCATGTAATGTGCAGGTGGAAAAAAAAGCACCAACTTACTTTCAACCCAACACCATGAAGTGACTCTAGATTACTTTTAAGTGATTAAGCAAAAATTAGTAGTTCAAAATATTCCTTGAGACTAAACCCCAGTGAAATTTCTCCACGAACAAGTGCAAGGAAGGAATCAGCTTTAGAAGAAGTCATAGGACTGTTCACCTGGCTGAGGTCTACTGTTGGAAGGCCCAATATTGCTGCCACTCCACTACAGCGAAGAGTGCGGAATCCCATTCAAAAAGATTCAGGGCTGCTTATATAGACAAAGCTTCTTCCTTTGATGACAGAATCAAGAGTACTTTTCTTTGACTGCCGAACAAACTATCCATTGCTCGCTGTTTCTTGAATTCCCACCCCACTCTTGCTTCAGATATCAGACTCAGGTTCATAGGCTGCAATTTATAGTAGCGTGAGATACTTGGTATTTCTTGTAGAATTAAATGTTATTTTACATGAATGTGGAATGACTTTACACCGTGACCAATACTGGTAGAACAAGAATACACAATACCTGAATGACTTGCTGCTCCACGATTGCCACAGCACAGATTGAAGCTATTCACAGTGTAATGTTAGGGCACTAAAACTGCTGAGAGGAAGGGGGTGACAGGAGAACACACACACAAGGAAAAAGCAGGGTCTCTTGAATTAGCAAAATGTGTTTTCTTATTATTCTTGAAATAAGTAAAAGTTTGTGTCACACCAGAGTCCAAATGGCTATGTAAACATCACCAAACTGTAGCTCTGATGCTACTGGCCAGATCCGACACTGCATCAATGGTTTCATTAGTATGAAAAAGCATGTAGGAAAGCATATGACCTCTCTATAGCATAAACACACGAGTAGTGCAGGATCCCTACTCAGTCAAGGGAGATGCCAGGAAATGTACCACTGACCTTCAGCTTACAAATGGAGGCCAGTGCAAGGATGGACTACTGATAAAGACCATCACTACCAGCATCATGTATGTTCTGGACAATCCACTTTTGTTTCCATGGACTGAATCCTATGCAGATTCTTTATTCCTGTCAGCTTTTTTCTACAAGCCTAAAGTCTGAGCAAGTAGAAATGTTAAGCAGTTGCCCTGTGATGAGAGGAGAGTCAACTAAACTGAATTCAAAGAGTTACACTGATTAAGAGGGCCCACCTCTTGTTTTCTTGAAAGTTAAGCACTCATTTTTCTGCATGGCCTTGCAGATTAGTATGCTGAGTATGTAGAAATCCCACTAATACGAGTAGGAGAATTCAATTCTCACCACCTTCCTTCACAGAGTTGCCCAAATATGAATAACATAATCTATTGCTAAGTATCCATTTTAGAAAACAATGATCTATTTTTTCCAGTTAAGCTGAAGTTAATTTTACAGGATGTGATCCAACAGTTTTTTCATGAGTCTACTCCCCTTAATAAATTGATTTACATGCTTTTGCTATTAGTATTAGGATAAGAGAATACCATATCCTCTGAGAAAGACTGTCAGCTTGTGCAAAAGAATGCAGATGCACTGACGGTTTCGGAATGTCGTAGATTTATAGCAGCTGAACAATTGACTGTCCTCCAGCAAAACTGTTGCAAAGGTCACATACACATATCCATAACAGTATCAAACAATGCTTGCATTTCTATTTTAAGCTAGATTCCTCGTAGCTGCTAAATTTACAGTAATCCACATTGTATTCTGTAGCACAGATTACTATGAATCTAGTGACTATGTACACACATATGGTGTAACCTTGGTTACATTACTACTAAATCAGTCTCTTAACTGGGCCTAAGATTAGATTACAAACTGCAGTTGAAAAATGTGTCATGAGATGGCTGGTTTACATGTACAGAAATCAGATTTAACAGCCTTCTCCAACTATAGCTCATGATGTGGAATAAGAATGTTACACTTCTGAAGCATTTTTCATCCGCTATTTATTCTTTTTCACTAACAACGTTTGTGGATTTCTTCTTTAAATTTGACAGCAGATAATTTATCTTTAAAATTGCCTTACTTTCTAAGCATGGGAATGGTACTTTTCCTATGGAAAATGTTTAGTAATTTCAAATGACTATGTAGCATTATGTATACAGAAATCAATGTGTAACCTGAGGTTCTTCCTTCCCCCTCATGAGTCAGATTTCAGCTTTATTAGAAAAATCTACTACTCCATTAGAAAGTCAGTAAGAAAATTAACATGTTGATCACCTATAAATTTAAGTTAATTACTTTGGGCTTGATACAAATCATGCTATTGAATTCAGTGGACTTTGGATGACACCATAAGGTTCATTTAGTTTTCTACTGACTTAAAAGTTATTCTTTATTTCACACAAAATCTTTTGCAATTTTTAATGCCATTAAGTACATTGCATACAGAAACTAAAGGATTGATTTTGCAGCATCACATTGCATACAGTTGTGAAGGAGATTTTATAGAGTAATATAATCACATGATAACTAATTGGGTATAGTAAGTCAGCCTCCCTCTGTCAGCACAATTACTCCTGTTTCAAAGCAGAAATTTCTTTTATATTCTTATAAGCAAAAATGGATTCCTGCTAAATGCCTTCCTTTTTTACTTCCCTAAATGGACACATATTTTTCTTGCTACACTCACGGTCACAATATTCACAGCAGAGTGAGGAAAGTGTTTTGCATGTGTGTGGTTTTTGTTGGGGTTTTTTTGTTTTTGTTTTTTTTTAAAGTATTTGAAATCCCTTAAAAAACAGCAAAGGAACACTTCTCCCAAGCACAGCATCCAGAGAAGAAAAGTCTTGGGGTCAGAGAAAGAATGGTTCGGGCTTGATGGGCCTAATTTTTCAATGAATTCCCTTATGGCCAGAGAGATAGCCAAGAGCTCTGAAGGAGCCTCAACCTATTTTACTTAGTCACAAGGAATTCTGTGTGATGGACAACTTAAAATAAACACACCAGAGGAAAGCACAGTGCATAAATCAGAAGAAGGACAAAATAACCATGTATCTTACCATGTCCTACAGCACAGACCTGCGGCAGCAGCTACAGTAGAGACTATTCTCCCTGGAATTCAATACTTTGTGCCTTGGTATGTAAAAGAGCCCTTTGTCCTTCAGCAAATTTTGAGGGTTATCTGAAGGACACATTCTTCTCTGCTATTTTTAAGAAGCAAAGATAGTCTTAGTTCAGTCTGTTCACAGCTACCACACAGAGGAAAGACAGTGCACGTCACATAGCAATCTTCTTTGCATAGTTTCCAGTCCAACAATGGACTCCTCTGTGCTTATCATTAAATGGCATTGTCAATCAAAGCCAGCATTCTTAAGCCTTATCAGTTACTCCAACTGGATTTTAACTGATCATCATCTGTCCTTATGCATCATCTCACTATCAACAGCACAACCCTTCAGTCCAGAGGAAGATGAGTACTGAGAGGACATCAACGTGTTAGTTTCACTTTAATGAATTTCATTAATGAGCTAGTTTGCCTGTCTACCACATAATATTTGGTCAGGGCAACAATCACAAATGCAGCCCCAGAGCTTCAAAGCACACCTTAAGCCATCTAAGTAAATACAGATATGATAAGATAAATGTTTAGCAGGAAATGTACATTACTGCCAGGGTACATGGTCCTAGTGAATTGCATTCTCAACTGTGTATGGATAATTTTTTGCATACCTCTATGGTCATTGATATGCTGTATATACACTTGCAACAACATCCATGTACTTAGCATATCTCAACACACATACATCTTTCATAAGCCTTGGAAAAACAGAAATAGAAAATTAATAACTGACCTGTATTAGGTCTCCTATTTGCTCCTGTAACCCTCATTCCTTATTCTTAAAGACAAAATCATGTACTTTTGATAGCAAAACAAGAAGAGTTCACATGACAATACTATGATGTAAGCAGCAAGGTCTGCATGTGCAGACCATTTGTGAATTACCAGAAGAGGAACCAGACATTTCAGAAGCTTTCACAAGAACCACATGGATCCTGGGGTTGTATGGTTTATGTCCCCTGAGCGTTACATAATGCATGGAGTAAACCATGGTTGGGATGCAGGTCAGGCTCTGATAAATCAACACCAAGTTTTTGTTGAATGTAGGCAAAGATCATGGTGGGCTATTTTCTTCCCATGTTACTTCCCATGTTTAGTCCATGTTACTCCTTCACAACGTTTCATGGCTTATTTTCCTCTACAACTCTGCTCAGTGTCTTATTTATAATGTGATGTTTTTCTGCACAGTCCCTCTCATGTCCTGCAGTTTAAACCAAAAGCTGCAGCAATCACTCTAGCAAATTTTTTTACAGAAAAGAAGCTTCTGCCAGGTCCCTGGAACCACACTAGTCAAATTACTTGACAGTCCTGGAGTGAGAGCTGGATAGCTGGAAATGTCACATGCTCCTCAGCCTTTGGAACAGAGCTGTCATGACTGGACCTCAGAAATCACTTACTGCTGTGATTCACTCCAATTTGAAAGCCATGCCTCCTTTGGCAGGAAGATACAAAGCCCATTCAGCTAGGTATTGAAGTTATCTTAAGGCACTAAAGACTTCTTAAGATGACCATCAAGAGTCTCTAACCTATTTTCTTCAAAAATCACCAATTAAGCAGGATTTTACAAAGCAATTCCTACCCTGTTCCAAAACACTGGTGCTAGATATGCCTCAGTTACACCGTACCAGGGGATCTCATGCCAGTATAACTGTCTTTCCAAATGTTTACAACAGCATTTCAGTTTTATCAGTTAGCCATGTCCTGACTAGGCAGAAACTTCAAACAAGTTACCCATTTATTTGCTTTATAGTACCCGCAATACTTGGTAAAAGATTAAAAAAAAAAACCCTCAGCTTTTTTCCCTCCTTTTTCCTTGTACATTCAACTTTTGAAGCTATGGGTGCTGGTCTGTTTTCAGTTATTTAAAAAAAAGCTTTGTACTCAGACCAACTATGGTTTATATACGTGAACATATGTGTCTACATTCTTTCTCTTTAAGTAAACAGTGAGCAGCACCGTAGCCCGTAACGTTTCGGGGAAAAAAAAGTCACCATTGGAAAAAATTAGCTAGGAGATGACTTTATGCAATTGTGGCTACAATTCATTATGTCAAAGATAGAAAATAAAGAAAAGAGCACAGCAGTCTATCAGACCCTGCTGAGGCAAACACACGAGAATTATCACACATACATATACACTCCTAAAATCATCTCAGAGCCTAGCTTCTGGGACTGGAGGGGGTAAATTCAAATTAAGGCTGAATCCCTGGACAAAGTCCATCTCCGATGTAACTCACTGGAGGCCCCCAAAACCATCAGAACCAACTAAGCAGAGCAGTCTGACAGCACAGACGGAAGATGCTGTTCTGTGGGCAGGTGCAGACAGTGCTAGGCAATGGCACCCCTGCCTATGGCTGAGAGAATGCCAGCACTGAAATGAAGACAGGCTTTTGAGTACCAGTATATTGAAAAATATGTAGCTATCTTCCAGTCTTTGCAAGATTAAATTAGAGCACCAAATAAGCAGACTAAGTAATAGCTGCAGACAGTGGCTTACAGCCTCAAATCCAAATTTCTTTTTTGCAACAAGATTTAAATCAGGTGAGCTCTTTTCTCAGTTAAGTCTTTGACAGATCTGCTGTCTTGCCTGGAATTACAGTTTCACCCATCAAGATGAAAGGAGATATTTATAAAATGTTAATTCCACCATTTTGACTCAATGCCCACCAAAAGAAAGGAGCATTATGAAGTACTTTATTATTTTTTCATAAAGAGGCTTCAGAAGGTTACCTATCTTCTAGCATACCACTCATTCTCCATACACTCCACAGCAATGTCAAACACATGGTAGTACTTGTAATAGAGACATTATCTGGGCATACATTCAGTAAAACCTTTGTATCTAGGAGATCTTTGTAACACCTTTTATCCAGGAGAGAACTAGGATGTCAAAAAGCACGTGAATGACAGGTTAAGCCTGAGGACAGTTTAACCAGCATGGGAAGGCTAAACAGAGTTATCTGAATCTAGGATGCTGGCCAAAATATTCACTATTGTAAAACTTTCCAGATCAGCAAAATTTACATTTTTGATCAGACAATACATGTAAGAAAACGAAGCTGCCACTGCCAAATAGGAATGGGTAAGGAATGGCAGATATTACACAGCTGAAACACTGCAGAGACACTGTCGTCATGACTACCAACAATGGCAGGCCCACCCAGACCTTTAGTTTCTATTGTGTTAGGTGCTGTACTTTCAAAGGTTCAATAGGCAAGGCATGAGAAGAAAACATGAGAAACAGAAAGTGATTTGCCTTCAGTTAGGCATCAAATGACAGATATGGGGATAGGACCTATGTCTCTGGCTTCCCAGAATACTGTCCTCTCCAGTCCGCCTGTTTCCTTGAAGTAGGCTGTTGAACACCCCCCCCCCCCCATATATTTCTAAAATGGAACAAAACCAGAGAGTCACCAAGTAAAATTCCCAAGACTCTTGAAGTGAAAAAGGACACTAAGTCCTTGCCAAGGAAGTCCTTGCCTAGCTGCCTACACAAGGAAGTTGCACATAAATTGAGAACAAATTTTCAAATTTCCTTTGAAACTACAGAGAAGTAAGCTTGTGTCCTATTCTGTACTGTCCCATCCCATTCCATCTCCCCCCTGCTCAGCACACAAAGTATATGCCCTTTTGGGGAAGAAGCACCTTGAAAATCTACCCTTCAGCTTGTATTGCTCATTTCTCTGCACAGAAAAATTAGGAGATTTAAATTAAGCTGACAGTCACAAAAAAAAGCTGTTGGAAATTTTACCAGGATGTGTAAGTAAGCCAGGTAATACCACATCCAAAGGTTCTCATATTTTATTGGTGATAAAAGTGACACCCCCACCATGGAAAGTCAAATAGTTGGAGACAGTTTTCAGCCAGCTGACACTCTCATCCAAGGAAAATGCTTTGATAGGGAAAACAGCTGCTAACATGGACTTCTGCAGTGTTCATTGGACCAAGGACAGTGTCAACAGCCATGAGTGAAAGGACTAGCTTGGAAGCAAAATTATACAGCTCTTCCTTTTCCCTTCATGCTTTCCTTGCAAATGTGGAGAATCAGTGGAGAGACCTACAGTTCTGGCAATTGCACTGCAGACACCAGCTCATGGGATGGCTCCAGAGCGCTGAGCTGCTGCGGCTCAGTGGCATGCTTAAGTTGTAAGTCCTTGCTCTTGTCTTCCAGGGAACAGTTTTGCCATTGCCTTGCTAGGGCCCAGACTGCTTGTCTGACAGCTACTTAGTCTTTGGAGGGATGTTAATTTTATCAGCAAGCTCTGCAAAGAAGCTAGGTGGGTGAGATTGGTCAATGCTAGCCCAGAGAGCATAGACTGGTTACTCCGCGTGTCACCCGAGTTGTTTAATAACATTTCACTCGGTAAACAAACAAGATCTACAGCAGCAATTAACATACACAGAATTTTCCTTGTCATATACAATCTAACCCAGATGCCTCAATGTTGCCATTTTAAAGAGCTGGTATACAAATTCTCTGTACCTCACATGAGAAAATTTGAAAGACTAACATACAACAAAAGATGAAAATGAAACCTATAAACATTCCAGAAAACAAGTAAATAATTAGAAACCTGACATCTGCTAACAATTGTCACTCACAGTTGCTAATTTTGAATTTGGCAGAAATTCCATTTCCAGCACTATTTTTCTGTATTTGTAGTCTTACTCATCTCTGAAGCCAAATAACTCTCTCATTTCAGTCAGCAGTGCTGCATGATGTGGGGCCCATTAGCTCTGCCACATTTTTAAGTTTTCTGTCCAGGTAACAGGCACT
Source organism: Harpia harpyja (assembly GCF_026419915.1). Classification (NCBI taxonomy): domain Eukaryota; kingdom Metazoa; phylum Chordata; class Aves; order Accipitriformes; family Accipitridae; genus Harpia; species Harpia harpyja. The sequence continues at coordinate 26,198,154 of NC_068946.1, read as the reverse complement.
CCAGCCTCCGCTTTCTGCCTTCTGGCTTGCCTACAGTGTAAGTCCCCACAGGCTCCTCCTGTCTCACATACCACTGGCTCACTTCTTGCCCAGTGCCACGTGTAGGTTTATAAACTAGCAGCTCTGCTGTAAACAACCCTTGTGACCGCAGTCTTCACGGCACCTCCTGGCAGATCAGCCTTTGTTTTAGAGGCAGCTCCTAAAGACGATTCTGGTCCTTGGCAGTCTCTGACAGACACTTAACACAATTCACCTTCAAGCTTGCTCCTGTCAGCCTCTAAAACCCAGCTGTGCCTGCACACTGCAGCTCAGCAATCCACTGAGGTCCAGAGAGAAAGCCAGCAAAAGATGTTGTTCGTAATTACCACACGTATCCCTAGCTTCTCAAAGAGACGAAGAGTCTGTTGACTATTTAGATTCCATCAAGAGTTTACCACAAAAATAACACCATTGGTTTAGGAAATCCCTGAGCTGCAAACTGCTGGAGGATGGCAGAATATACAGGGAAGCAGTATTTTCCCTGCCTTGTTCGCCTTGTTCTCCTACTGTACTCTACTGTGATCGGTCATTGAGGGGTTTTGGTGCAGTGGGAAGACAGCAAGCCCACAGTTCACAGCCCAGCTCCACAGAGCTATTTAATAGCAAGTCCTCACACCAAAGATCTATCAGATACTAAACAGATTAAGAACAGACATGACAATCTTAGCCAAAAGGCCAAGAAGAATAATAGGCTGGATAGACATTTGGTAAGACCCAGCACAGACACAAAAACTCTTCTGTTTTGCTCCAAGGCCCTTGGACCTTCCCTGTTAGAAAGGCTAGCAGGAGATCAGGTGATGTCTTCCTCTCTGTTTGCAGTGTTTGTGACTTTTTGTTTCCTATTGAAGCTTTGCTGCCTCAGAGCAGTTCTGGGTCTGGAACCGCAGTTAGCAAACTTTATCCAGAGGGCTAAAACCCACCTGAGCTCTTTCACCGGGCAGGCAGTGTCAGCTGCAGTTGTCCATCCTGTCTTGGCTGCCAATTCTTGCAGAGTATCGTTGCAGCAAGACAAACAGCCATGCCTACTGCCTCTTGCCAGTGCTCAAATTACTCTGTAACTTTCATAAATTACTCAAATCCAATTTAGCTATGCTGGATGACTTTGATGATCTGTCAGTTTCTTCACTACCAACACTTCACAAGGTAAAATTCACCCTTCATTTCTAGTTAGTTACTTGACCTTTAGAAGAGACACTTTTCACATGTCCAAGCTGGCTGATAGTCTTTCTAAAAATCACTAACCTCGCAGCCTAGGCAGACAGCTGATACCACCATTCATACAGATTTTCTATGAACGGTGAATAGGGGGTGAGGCATTTGACTCTGCATCTTTTCCTTTTCAGTTGTGATTTGGATTGCTTTTGGCAGAATCCCCTAGTAATGGGAATGTGTCAGATATTAAAAGCTAAAATAAGAATCAGTGAAGCCTTCAAATAAATTACAAGCACACCAAATACAGTGCTGTCAACTCTAAAGGTCAGACTCTGGGTTTGTGAAATTTGCTCAGTGCAATAGGAACCACATATGTAAACACTGTTTTCTGTTGTATGCCTTTAACTTCCAGGTGCAGAAATCCTTTCTGTCCCATGCAGCTGACACACCTTAAAACACAGCAGAAGAAATATCATAAATGCAAAATAAATTAAAAAGATCAATCAATTGGCATTTGCCAGAAGGTAATCTTCAAGCTAAACAAAAGAGTAAGCTACAACCTTTAGACAGGACCTTGTTAGCAATCACTGAAATCCGGGACAGGAACACAAATAAACTCTCCAGTTTGCTAGCCATCAAACGATACTTTCAAAACTGTCAACAGCCAGAATTTTAAGTAGATAAAGATGCATATAAGTACCCATGGGATTTTTCAAAAAACACAAACAAGCTCAATTCCCATGGAAGTCAACAGGGAGTAAGCACCAAATGGGATTTTTGAATGCAGTGAGGGATTTACCTGCCATTTCTAAGTGCCTGTATATCTTTCAAACTTAAATAAACTCCCTTGAGAAAACAGTTTTTCAGAGGTGACTTTGGGTTAACTGTGAACTACATTTCAGTTACAGTATACTGTGAAAATCAAAGTTAGTCACCACAGGAATACAGGAACTGACAATAATTGCTTCATAGTGGGATTTGTACAAGTTAGCATGCCAACGTGTTCCCTGAACCAGATCCTTAGCTGATGTAAATCAGCACCAATTAGACCTTTCCAAGGCCTGGCTTTATATGCTTAAATCTAGAAGAATAGAACCCAAGACGCACAAAATTTGGAATCCACATCCTAATAACAATTTTATGTAATATCAGGCTTCAGGGATCCATGTTCCTCTTAGTACCCACTGAAGGAGAAAGTGAAAACTAACGTTCCTTTCAGTGTTCAGCTAGCAGCAGCTTCTGCTGCAAATTAATCTTCAAGACTGATACTACCTAAGCACTTAGGTTTGAATTGATTTGTAAGCCGGTGTGTATTGTCCACGTGCTTAAAACAGCACGTGAACTTATGTATTCCTGCATATAAAGAACATACATACATGTGAAAAAAAAAATTGCAAGGAGAAAATGCAAGCCACTATTTTGTGATGCATTTATCAGTTCCTTGCTTAAGCATATTGCAATGCATTTCTTAGCAGAGAGCATCTTAGTGGGGGGATTGCTCATACATAAGGTTATACGCAAGTATTCCCTACATAGAAGATGCCGGCGACTGGTCATGTAGCCAGCATCTTTATAGAAACGGAGAGGACTTTTTCAGTAGATTTATTTCTTCCTCTCCCACTCTCACCCTAAATGGAACTCCCTTAAACCTTCATTGTAGAGGTACTACATGCAACATAAATAAAACATTCCAGGTGCCTGAACTAAATGTAGAATTTAAAGCTCATCTTGAATCTGAAACTTTCTCGCGTGAAAAAACACTCTGGAAGCTTATGCAATGCCCAGCCCTACTTCATGCTGCAGACACTTAATATTTCTCTGGGTGACACTAGCACGAGGCCAGTGCACCCTCCACCTCACCCAGTCAAACCTTTTCCTTGGTTTTACTGAGGCTCAGTTCCTGCTCACATGAATGGGAATTCTTTATAACTATTAATAGGAGTGACTTCTGTATTACAATGGTACCTATGAGGACATACTGTGCCAGTTGCTGTACACATAATGGGTAGGAAGGAGACAGCTTTGCCTGGAAGAATGTGTGATCCTTACAGAACAACCAAACCAACAAATCTAGGAAAATGATCAGCCCCTTGAACAGATGTTCCTGAGGCACAGAAAGATCAAGTAAAAGTTGACCAAAATCACGTAGGAAGTCTCATCAAATCCAGAACTGGCTATTCCTTGCCAAGAACACTCACATCACAACTGCACAAGCTGAGCAATTATTTTTACTCCTTGACTGTGTTGAAAATGCCCTAATATATTCACCTCAGGCGCAGTCCCAAAAGGTGCTGCTCTGTTTGCTCAGACAGTAGTCTTTCACTAATTAAGATTAGATAAAGTTTCAGTGCCAGTCTAGAAATTAAAACAATTATAAAAATGAGTCAATAAATGAAATCATCAGCACCACCCTGTTAGCATCTTTGAAAAATATTTTTGTAAAAAGAATTATTTACTAAATACAGTAATTTAACACAAATATCCTCTCTCCAGTCCAACTTCACCAATTGCTCCAAGTCCTCTCTGGTTATATGCAACAGGGGCCTCTGGTTATATGCAACAGGGGCCTCCTCCTTCACTCACAGACATCGCAGCTCCTAGTCTTTAATTGAGCCCCAGGGAAGCTAAGTGTCCTGGACAAGCTGAAAAGACTATGTGTTCAGTCAGAATCCAGGACATTTTCTGGCAACATTTGATTTTTAAGATCACAAAATAACGACAATTTTTTTTTTTTTTTGGTAAGCATGCTGCTATTACAAGATTTTGAGTCAGCAGGAACATGTGCATATTTTTCAGAGAGTATTTTTTCCAGTGACTTAATGTCTGAATGGGTCCACCATGAGACACAGAAGTGTCATTAACATTCACCCCAAGCAAAAGAGCAGCTTTGAGAGTGTCCACACACATTTGTGTCACTCCAGTCATGGTTCACTACCTTGAATACTCATTCCACCAGACTGTTTGGTCCTGGTAAACACTGGACAAGTTTTCCTGGCTCCTGTACTTATTAAACCAAAGGAACATTTTGCTGACAAGTGCGTAGCTGGTGTATTTCAGAACCCAGGAAAGCATTCACAGGCTATCTTTGAAAAGGTCTTTTTCATAGAGGATCACAAACCAGGTCGGCACAGTAAGGAACAGAACTTTGGACTGTACAGAGCCTTTCAGTAAACCAGAAAAGCATTTTGAAGATGGAAAAAGTGAATCCCCAAGAATTTCCCAAAGATGGAAGGTAGCTATGCAGCCCAGAAGGTGATTTACAACGAAATTCTCCTTCCTACCAATACCTAACATCTATGCCTTACCTACATGGCACTGCTGCATCTTTCCAAACAAAAATTTACGATTGAGAGACATTTTCGCGAAGCCAAGTTTAATTTGTCAATTTTTCCTACAGGCCAAGCTAATTTTGTTCCCATTCAGATGCAGCCAGAGATCTGTTCTGCATCGAGTGCAGATCCTCCCAGATGCTTCCCAGTGCTCTCCCCCAAAATGTCAATGGGACGCAAATGAATTCCACATGCAAATGAGCAGCTCAGTGATTGGTGACAAAAACGTCCTGTTATTCTAGTTCTGTGACTCAAGAAAAACAAGGCAGCCTCACTACCTATATGTTACCTTTTATCTAAAACCTCTATTAAACATTTAGTGGCCAGATTCAGAATAACTTGCACATCTTAGATTGTATCCTAGTCCATGAGCTGACCTAGTGGAAGCCTGGGATTTATTACTCTGTTTGGTGGCAGGTAAGGGTGGCAAAATCCAGTTCCTAAAGGCAATAAAATGTTGCTGTATGGGTACTGATGATTCAGTTTCTTCTCGCTGTGTAAAAACCTGAATAAGCTTTGTATGAGTTTATATCAGGGTAATGGAATGAGGAATCCTCCTCTCCCCTACTTGCTAAGCAGCTGAGTACTCATGGTTCCGGTAATCTCTGCAGCATTCCCTGACAGATCCACAGTCATAGGCCAGGAAAGATCTCCCTCATTCCCCCACACCTCTTTCCATATCAGACCTGCATCGTGGAAGATCAGCCACAGTCCTTATATAAAGCAATTCATGACAAACTTTAAATACTTTGTGATGTATCACATTATAAACTAACACTTTATCGTTTAGTTCTACAAAAACTTGCTGGACATTAGAAGCAAGAAGAGCAATCTCAGATCCCTACCTTGCTTAATAGTTTTAACTTCCACTGGATAAATGTGAATGAAGAGGTTCTATCAAGAGAGCGCAGACCCGTAATTTTTTGAAGGAAGATACTATCAACCCCAAACTATGAAAATTTCCAAATGTGAAACCCCTTTGCGTAGGAGTTTAAGAAACTACTGGCAACTTGTAGCTAGATTCTATTCCAGAAACTTTACAGATCCTCCCTTACAATAAGTACACATCGTACTTTAACATAGTGGTTTTACAGCTCTCAGCAGTTTAATTATGTAGATTCTCAGGGCTCATTTCACTAGCGGCTCATTTCACAAAGTTGTACCACAGTACACTGCAAAAACTCAGATACCTTGTGTAAGCCCATGCAACAAAAAATTTTCTCCTGTCATCAAGTCCTTGCAGGAAACAGCAACTTATTGAGTGATCCGTTAAACACATCCTGTACCCTAACAATGCCCTACTGGTTTCAATAGGGTGTCAGATGCATCAAACATATCAACAGTTCTCACAACAGGAAAATAAATAGTGCTTAAAACTGAATCACTTTGGCCATAATAAAAATAATTCAACTCTAGTGTTATCAGTACCGGCACTTCTTTTAACTACTCGATTAAGTCCCAGCAATTAGCAATATCATTCATTTCAAAGAACAATTTGCAAGGGCAAAATTTTGCTTTTCCATCTGAATCTACAATAATTACTAAAATTTTAATAATTCTCAGATGCTAATGTCACCTGTTTAAAACAACCAACATTTGCTAGGTAACAGAGACAGAGTTCGTTGTGCTGCTGCAGAAGTGGGGCACAAACTTAGTATTAAGGTGATCTCAGGCAGTTCCAGCTATCATAAGCTTCAACAACAATTCCTGTATTTTAAGACATTTGTATGCAAAAGTCATGCTAAAGTCTCACAAATCACTGAACTTCAGCCCATCCTTCTCATGAAAATTAATAAAAATCACACTGCATACACCAGTGCTATACTAAGAACAGGGAACATGAATAAAAAAATGTTGGTTCAAAAAGCATCATTCTGATTTAATTTTTGCATTAGTAATTAAGATGTCATGGTCCCAGGATGCACCTATGTATTACTATTCCAGCAAAAACAAATATTGAGGCTGATGAGATTCAATTTCAAGAAGTCCCCAGTCATCATTGCCAAGGAGTTCCAGGAAACGTAGATATTGATTTCAGAATAAGTGAGTTTATGCATCAAAATGCTTCCTTTACCCAATTCTTTTGTAAAGGTTAAAGGTTAATTTCAACTCAAGCACAAATCCACTGCAGCCACAGTATCTAGCCAGAGTCCCATATCAGGGACAGACTTACTAGAGAAGATCTGAGAAGGCCACCCCTTCCTTTTCAGCTCCTGTCACATGGGGCACATACTCCTAGGACATTTGGTGGACATGCTACAGTGACAATACACAGCTCTTGTGCCTGCATCCACATCAACCAATGTAGTTATACTGGGGAAGCCGTCTGCTGGATGGACCCCTGTGGTAGTGGCCCCGCCACAGCTACCGATATCCAGTTCCTTTCCTCCCCAAAGAGAGTGTGTGTATCCAAAATCAACAGATTCACCTGTCTCAAGTCTCATCAGGAGCCAAGCACCCTCCTCTTCAACAGAATTGCCCAGCTGGTATTCATGGCTGTTTGATCTTTGCATTCAAGAGTGAGGCATCAACTGTAACAGTCTCAGAGACAAGTCTGAAGTATGCCAACACACCAGGGTGCGTTAAAGCACTCAGCCTCCATACGGCACAGCGCAGAAGCACAGCCTCTCCCTTGAGTGTATGCAGAGCCCTGCCGTGGACAGAGTGCTGACACTGCACGTCAGTGAGGAAAACACACTGCAGAGTAAGACTGAAAGCACTGCGTGACCTTGGAAGAGCCTGGTGTCCCTGGGGAGATGCGCAGCAGGAGCACATCTCCCACGGAGCCCACAGCAGGATATATTTGGAACTCTAAATACAACCTAATGTGAATACATTATAATACATTTCTTATTTACAGCTAGCAGGAACTTGCTTGTATCTCTGAAATCTCATGGGTCTGTTCTTCCGTCAGCCTTGCAGAATGGCTAGGAGCACTTCCCTAAATTACTAGAAAACCAGTAGAAGTAAGCCAAACTAAAAGAGGTTTTAGATACAGACCGCTGGTTAATCATTTGCCCATTAAATGAAACATGCAAACAAAGCTTCATAGCACAGATGTTTGCCAGGGAGCATTTATCAGCTCTTTGATGTTTGTCATCTGAAAAGTTCTGTTATTCTTCCAAATCATATCTTGATGCTAATTTTGTTACATTCAGCTCCAGCAATATGATCTTGTAGTATAAAGCAGCAGCAGTTATGCAAGAAAAGGAAATTAAGAGTTGGCTCAAAGGCAGATCTATGTCTGTTACAAGCTTTGTCAAAAACATGCGTGTCCTGACAGATGCTGTGAGTTGAGTGGTAATTACATATTGAGCTGAGATAATCACTCAGTAAGCCTGTGTAAAGTGATCTGGTGATCCCACCTGCACATGGTCTTAACAAGCAAGTTCCTTTCTATTACTGCCCCACAGAGTGGAACTGGTGATGGACTTGGACTCACTGTGGTTACTGTACTTTGATGTATCTCTATAAATTCAGTGCCTGACTTGCAGCTGCAATTCTGCTTTTTCTGTCACTTAAAAAGACCCACACTTACTGACTTTAGGAATACTGCATTTAAAGAGATAAATGTTTAGACATAATGGTCATGACTACAGATTTTTTTTTTTTTTTAATTCAGTGGCTGAACTGCAAATGTGTATATGAGTGAGGAAGACATTTAGTAGTGGTCTATCAAGAGGATAGCTTAAAAAAATCTGATCAAATATCCAGGATCAAATAAACAAGTTCTAGTTCATCAAAGATGAGCTTAAAATAACACATAGTTGTCACTGATGCAAAAAGTTGGAATGTGCTTTCTAAAATGTTAACTATATAGTTCAACACAAAATTCTTCAGCCTGCCCTAGCAAAGTCTGCAAAGGTAAGGTCCTTTTCAGTTACAATGCTGACTGTGCCAGTATGACAGATGTTTCCTGTCCTATTGGCTCTGTTAGTGCTTCACTCAATTTCTGTGTTTCCAACAAGTGTTGGCTAACTAATAGGTTTTAATCCTTCTCATTCGTGCTATTGCCTCTGTATCAGGCCAGCACAGACACCTCCAAATTAGCTCAGAGCATTAACATCCCAGATTCTTCATCTTTTGCACAAAACCCATGCATCATATTTTCTTCTGTGACTTTGCAGAGATGGTTTGAAGAGGTTTTTCTGTTGACATATCACGCTTGTATCAAGACCTCCATACTTTCAGATCTCCACTACCTGCTTCAATTTTTCCTATTTTCTGCTTCCATTTTCCAAATATGCTCTTGGAATTGTCACCAGGAGGGAGGATCGAGGAAAAAAAAAACATAACTAAGTGCTGAGCTCACTTTACCATATGTGAAATTGCAACTAGAAGCCAAGGCATTTTTTTGTATCATCTAATCTATTGCAGAAGATGCCAGAAAACGGAGGAGCCAAGGACTTAGCAGGTAGTGGGCCAATATGTGAGCACTGAAGGCCTATTCCAGCTGTCAGCAAAAGCATTGGAAAGACTGGATCAGGGCCTAAGGTTTTCAAATCTGAAGCTGGAAGGGTCTTACCACAAGAAGAAAAATCTGGTTCATGCTACAACATGATCAACTCTATTTCAATGCTAACAGTAACCTTTTTTAACTACTCCCAATGTAAACTGCCTCTTGAAACAATGATGTTTGGCGCCCGTGGACAGAAGTTGTGGTAAACTGAGAATATTTAAAAGCATGGAATACATAGCTCTCTGTGTGTATTTATCCATCAGATCACACAGACTTAACAATGACCATGGGCATTTATAGATGACTTAAATGGGTCCTATAATTATGGGGGAAATAGAGCTTGGATACCCCTTCCAACACAGATTCTTACAGCTCTTTATTCAGCAATACTTTTTGTAATGTTATTCTGTTTGAATAAGGGGACAGACAATCGCAGAGCAATGGCACCAACCAGCAAGTAAAATTACGCACATGTACATGTTTGCAGGACCCAGGCCTTATGGTACATATAGAAAAATATGTAACAGATTCCCATACAATGGGTTAGATTCTCACATGGTAAAAATTGGTGCAGCTCTTTATCAGAAGAGCCCATAAGGTGTTCCTTTATGCTGTTGACTCTCTAGATAACGTTACTGCCATTTAAGATGAGTTACAAGGATACCAAAAGAGTCAATCAACTTTGATTTTATGTTTTTGGCAATGTAGGGGAATATGACAAGATTGCAGTCTGCTACAGTAAATAATTAAAACGAATAAAGGGGCAGCACCATGGTTATGAATACATGACCTGTCTATTAGAGCTATACCCACCTACTGAAGTGAGGGAATGTTTTTGGTCAGTTGAATAGGGGAACTGGAAGGCAACAAGCAGAAAGGCAGATAACAGCCTAGTAAGTAACAACCCAACAAACACCAAGAAAGAGTAGCTCAGCCACTGGCTGTGAATTACACAGCTGTACAACCTGCATTTCCCTGAGCAAGATCCTAGCGATGAAAATCACACTGAACATACTGAAAGGTCCTGTTGGAAAGAGAGGGAGTTAAGTTGTCAGCAAATGCTTCTGAAGCAGACCCTAAAGGATTATGTCTCCTCAGCCAGAGGCTGGGTTAGGTACCTCAGGCCTGCAAGGATCAGATGGGACGTACCCATTGAGGACACACAGAGGAGAACAGTCTACATGACAGATGGGATAAATACTCTGTTCCTCTTATGCTAAGAAAGCCTCAGCTGGAATCTCCTGCTTGTTTTCTTCATCTTTTTTCCTCTACTTTCTACTTCTTTCCTCCATCTATATACCTAACTTTCATGTGAGCTAGAGTAGGTATTTGGGAAATCTAGTTTGGGATTCCAGATACTGCTCACCTGAAGACCATTACATGCAAAATAAATTGGTCTTTTGCAGCTAAAATCCTGTGATATAGTCCTCATCTAAAATTGTAAGTATTAAGTCTCATGTTTGTACATATAGGTGTCCTTTGGGGACACATTCCAGCTCACGCACGAAAAGCAGAAACCTGGCACTTCACTTCCATGGGAACCAGCAGGCTACCTTCAGATCCCTCCATCAACTTGTCCCTGTGTCCTGCTCCCAGTCTAGCTTCCAGGGTTCCTTCTGCAGTGCTCTAAATGTATGTGCTGGGCTGAGCTTTTAAATATCTCAATACCTTTTCTCCCCACCCCCCCCTCAAAATTTCAGAGAATTCATTCCCACCTGCCTCACCACATGGCTTTTTGCTTCTTGATACAGAAGCTGTGCATCTCAAGAGGGTCAACACAGGATCTGCAGATCTAACAACTTGTACTTCATTTCAGCATTCAGTCACCTTCACACCTTTCTATCTCTGCTAGTGAGGATGGGTGAACTCTCAAGGTTTACACGAGGAGCCAGAGGCAGGTGGAAAGCAGGACCCTCCACCCCTTTCCAGGGGCTGCAGGGCGTGGACTAGTCCAGAACCAGTCATACCACCACATTACCTATCTGTTGTGATACAGAAAAATAAAAGGACAGCAGCTTTCTACATGGAAAAGATAGAGCTGGGATTCACTCAGTAGAAAGATGTAAATAAAAAGCACTAGCAGAAACCCACATGCTGGCTGCTGCTAACACATGTCAGCACCACTGTGATAACATTTGTTTCACACATGTCCTGGCTTGGCAGGCACCTGATTTACATTTTCACACTTTGTATCAGCTTTCTACACACTTGTTCTCTAGCATATTGTTCATACATCAGACACCACTGTTGTCTTATTTTTCAGTGCCAAGTGACATAACTAAGTTATTGCCCAGGACAAAACTCTTGCTCTGAAGTACACCTGCATCAAAACACAATAACCTTGAGGTAACATACGAATTAATGACATGGCAGTTTTATTTTAAAAAGCCATTAACCTGTTAATAACTATGAGCCTATTTAATTTCCAGATTTCTCCCTGCTGCACTGTAGTAATGAACTCTGCCTGTTTAATTAAAAATGGTAACAAGTAACTATGACTCCACTTGTCTCAACAGAATTGCCCTCATTTCTAGCAGTCTTAGATTTGGCCCAGAAGCCACCGAACTCATTTGTCCCATTTTCTAAGGTACCAAGGTGGGACAGACCTGTACCAGAACCCTCCATATTTGCACACTCCTTTGCTAATTAAACTCCTGTAAGGTTGTCTCATGGATCAGATGCTTTCTCAGAAAAGACTGTGCTTTTATGCAGATGGACAGAGGACTAAACACAAATAGGTAGCTGTTTACACACCAGCTCAGCTGAGACTTTTAAAATATTTGAAGTCCTCTGTTGTTTACCAAAATGTTAATTTCCTTTTGCCTACCTGCACTGTTAATGTGGAAAGTCAATTTCACAAAACAGTAGGATTTTTTATCATTTTCATTGAAAACTGAGCTGAGGTATCTAATTATTACGTAAGAGTATTTTTATAGCCTGTAGAAGGAAGCGTAGGGAATCAGCTTTGTTTTCCTTTGAAACTACCCATCCATAAAGGATAGTATGGTAACCATCTCTGCTACCTGGCCTGCAGCTAGACCATGATGTACAAATACAGCCATACATGCAAAATTGGTCTCATCAAACTTGAATGGAAAACCTCACCTGTAAATCTAGACATCCATGGCTCTGGGAACTCTTTCCATTACTAGCACCTTAGCGCGGGATTGAATATATACTGACTTTCAGGTAAAATATTACATTTTGCACTAACATAAACATACTCAAAGCACTTGGTTATTGGGACGAAAAGGATACAGAACTGCAAAGGGAATCAGGCTACAGGGATTTTTGCTGCGGGTACCAAAAGTAGTGCCAAATGACATAAGACTACCCTGCGCTGAAAGGCATTTATATCACCTTACCTGACTGGTGTCTAGCATCAGGAAAGAGAAGCATGTTTGAAGGCCAAGTCAGAGCAGAAACCTCCTCCACAGAACCCAAACTACAGTCACCTACGAAGAAGAGTCCACAGGGTTAGGTGGATGTCTGTGAGTACCATTTGGTGAGTCTGTCCAAAGATGCTCATGCTTCTGAATACACCAATCAGACCTGAAACAGCAGTGTCAACATGGTACCACATAGTTGCATTGTTAACCCAGTCGTTACCTGTACAAATGAGAAACCGAGCCTATCTGAGTGAGGACTTTCAGTCTGACTAGACAAAAAGAAGTGAAGGAGGGAAAGGCAAGTGGATCCTTGAAAGCCTTACAGCAAGTAGCAATCAAACCACAGTTGAAGTCCACACATGAAAGCTCTCTCTTCAGAGATAGAGTCTTCAAAAGAGGGACAATATATCATGAGCATCTAACACTAGCAAAGCACACCACCAAGTCAAGAGCAAGCAACCTATCAATGCTGCATTAGAGCACTCTGTAGTAGAACTTTTATTCTGGCATACCAAGCGTCAGTGTTGCAGAGAAACGCCTGCCCTGGACAAGGAGGGTCCAGCCCAGGAAACAGCCATGGCGAGGAAGTAGCTAAATGCAACTCTGTTACTGCCACAGCTGATAGGACCAGGCACATGTTGAAGGGCAGTAGGAATCATGAGCAGATCAACAAGCACAAAGAAAAACAACATTTAAAACTGCTTTTACTGATTTTTTAGGCCCACGCTTTTACCTGGTGTCTGTGCCCAGTTTCATTTGCTGTGACTAAGCTGGTACGGAGTGACTCAGTTGTGTGTCTGAGCCTTAACTGTATGCCATCTTCAACCCTGAAGCAACAATGACACTACTTCCACTGTAAATGCCAAGGAAGTAATACACTTTGTTTAATTTCAGAAAATCTAGCTTCATTTTCCATTTCTCAGGTGACAGACACTAACAAAAAAAATGTATACTTAATTTAGAAAAAACAGTACAGATGGAAAAGGATACATGCTATTCTAGGTTCTATTTGCACAATACAATTTCTTTGGCTCCATCTACAAAGGTAGAATAAAAAAAAAATCCCACATGACACACAGGCTTTACTTTGCTGACTAGCATTAGACACATGAGCCTCTCACTCCAGTTCTCCATTAGAGCCAGGGACAAATGGCAAACGGAATCAATCCAAGAAAAAAAAAAAAAGCAACTGTTATTCTGCTTTAACCAGAGACTTCAAGAAATGTTTAATCTTCTTGTAGTTTGTACAGAACGGATGTTTATTTAAATAACAGTGGGGCGACAGTTAGAAGCTGATTGGAAAAGAAAGCTTGATATTTTTAAAGATGAAAAAACCCCCAAATTCTACAGCAATTATAATTCAATATCTCAATACCAGTAAAATATATAAAGCTTCCTGTCAAATGATTTCTATCCAGCATGAGTTTTTGAACTGACATCACTAATTATGGTACTTTAGCCTCAGTGTAAGACAGTTTTTGTAGAATTAACATCATCTTGCTATTAAAATACTTTTTTAAAATAAAAAGATACCTCAACCTAATTATCTTAACACCATACAAACTCTAGTATAAGTATTGACCTTTTTGCTTCCTTCAGAAATTACAATCAACATCCATCCTGCAGATTAATCTCCTAAATTAATGTTTCCTTGTCAAAGCGTCATGCTTTTTCATTTATGGGTTGTTGCTAATTGAAATTCTTCCCAATCTGCTATGCAGATAATTATCTAAAACAGACTTCACCGCCAGAGTACGCATGCTCCCTTTGTTATACGGTAAACTGTACCATCATTATTTGTATCATTATAGTGTTTAGATGTCCCAAATGATGCTGTGCTTTTCATCTGCTAGGTGTGGAACTAGGTGTGTACAAACACATAGTTATCTTAGCGCTTCAGTATCAATAAAGCCATGTTCACGTTTAAGTGCTCTGTTGCTTGGAACTAGCACACGTGGACACACATACACACAATGTATTGCATGAAAAGCAGAACAGTCAGTCTTTATTGCCTGGAGGGAGGATAGACATAAAAATGAAATGTTTTTATCCAAGATCATGTAAAATTTCAGAAGGAAGAGAAACTGAACTCTCAAATCTTCTGATCTGGGGTTGCAACTTCTCAACTAGCTCACTTTCAAGCCTTTATATTACATACATGCCACAATCCAGACTAAGAAAACCATAAATTGAGTTGTAATAACATAGCTAGCGTTTCTTAATTACACAGTCAAAAAAGGGAAAGAAAAATATAGTCCTAGTTTCCAGAATACACTTGAAATACTTTCTCTCTAAAGAGAGATGAAAAGACAGGAAGACAGACAACCTGCAAACAACAACAACATGGTAAAAACCTGCTGTCTTTACACATAGCTTTTTCATGTATATGATTATAGTCAAGAGAAAGGCAGGTAACTGACAGAATCATCCCTTTCACATCAGTGGTGGGCACAGTGCAGTAAACCAAGATTCTGAAAGAAGCTCCCATGGGTGTACTGAAGCAACTACTTGAAACAGCTATTTTTATATCTTCCTGAAGAAGCACAGAGGTGAATTACAAAGTACAAGGAATAATATTCCTGAAAAACAAAAGAGCTTGAATTTTAAGGTCTTAGAGAAAAACCACACAATCCTTTCAGGTACAAAGTTATTAAAAAAATTAAATGGAAAAGTTCACCTGGGATAAACGTTACTGCCCCATTCACACAAAGCAGGACAAAAGCAGCAGGATTTGTTTCCAGTGGAGTGGGATTCTGATGGGAAGAGAAACTTAAACACGAAAATATTAAACTGGTCTTTTGGGGGAGTTTAAAGTGATATAAATTGGAGATGGAAAGCAATCAGGACTGAAACAGATGCTGATGAGTTATTGAAGGGAACCAGATTCAACTACATGTACTAAGCCAGGCCACATCTTTATCTTCGTGAAGTGGTCCCCACCAACTAGTGTGCAATTCATCAACATTTTTGGCTTCTTCAATCAGCTTAGGGAATTTTTGTCAACATTTCTCTGAATTTCCCACTATTCTCCAGTAACATTACAGCCCCAAGAGATGGATCTACTAAGGACATGAAATCTCTGCTTTTTCATTACCCCCATCATTACTGCAACTTGTAAACACACTCTTTCATGCAACAGAGGGCTTTCTTCGTTACCATCTGCCTTCTCTCCATCCTCTTTCCCGGCTTCTGTACCACCTACCAGTCTACAACTCACGGGATATCAGTGCACAGAAAGTTACAGTTTGTGGTGATTTATAATCAAAGGAAAACTTGAAAATTATTTGTTTGTTGATTGGCACAGCAGATGAGTAATTTTTGTCAAGAAATTCTTAATTGGGTTGTTGTAGTCAAATCATGTCCTCACTTACTTGTGCCAGTTTATCTGTCAATAAATGATCAATAATGAAGTTATTCCCCATTTGCCCAGAGTTAAATTGGCCACAGCTATTTTAAGTACTTCATGTTCAAATATTGCCATATTATGAAGTAGTGCTGTAAGATAAAAGTTACTGATGTATACTGCTAACATACTGCCAACCTGAAGGACTTTTTGTGTGGAGATTTATATAATTAATAGCAGATTGTTCTCATATTTTTATTTCAGTAAACCACAGTGCTGCTGCCAATTCATAAAGCAGCTTCAAGATCTGTTCATGCTGAAAGACATTAAGACATAAGGGCAAGAAAATATTCACTTAAGTTTAAGGTCAACAATATGCCATGTGAAATATATACTGAAATGCATGAACTGTAAATGTACCACATTAAATATTCCATGAAGCTTTACTGGTTATGCTTGTTTAACTTTTTTATATATATATATATATGTGCGTGTGTATACACGCACGCACACACACACACATATACATATATCTGTATACACACACACACACATGTATTTCCCCAAAAATAAACTTCAGATCCCTGGCAGTATTATCATAAAACGATTCAGATATTGCATGTGCCTCATTCTTTGGCCTGATTGCTATCACATGAACTTTGAAACAGGCTCCTGTTTCTAATTAGGAAGGACATAAAAGTGTTTATGTAGAAGGAGAACCCAGAGAGCTTATTATGCGGAGTCCTGTTCAGAGCCAATGTGGTTTTGTCATGTGTATGTTAAAACTGACACAGCCAAGTTTGGTTACAGTCTGGTAGAGCGTCTGCAAGTAATTTACATAATTTCAAATGCCACAATGATAAATACATACAGCTCTGTGACAATCTGAGGGTTATGTCTGGAAATGAATGAAGAGAAAGCATTCAAAAAGGAGTAAGAATATTTATGAAGGAAACCATCATGGAATTGCTTAGACTGAATTTGGGTAAGGGTGGGAATGGAGTGAAGAGGAAGAAGCCTAAAACATACTTCTAAGGACTTGAGCGGAACTTATTTTTTGCTCTCCTTATTCTAAGGAAAATTACTCCTGCCATGCGCTTATACGTTTCATTTATATTGTACAGGCATAGCTGCCTGCCCATGGAAATACATTTGGAGAGATGGGAAGTGGAAATTAGTTTGCTGATCTCACAGCTGATCATAACTCCCCAAAGATCATAACTCCCCAAGGGAAAGCTCATTTTGGGTGGAGATTCATCTCAGCACAGATCTTGTCTACTCACGACCAAACTTCTGACTCAAGCCTGAGCTAAGGGCTTATTATCTCTCACACACTGAACAGGACTCCTTCTCAGATGTTGACTTTAATCACAAGAATTAGCCTTACTAGCAATCCAAAATCAATCCCTTCAGAGCAGGTATTATTTAGAATTACCCAAGGGAATCCTTTTTGTCTGTTTTCCTTTGAAGTTAGGAATCTCTCACTTCTACTTTGGATCTCCTCTAAGGAGTGAGAAAAATGTCCAAAGCTGGATCTGCATTCACACTCTCACTGTGGCCAGCTCCAATGAATAGTCCTGGTGGTAGAATGGCAGTTTAAGGTCTTCTGGAAAAAGCTTAGGGTGCTGGTGGCCTCTAACCTGCTTTATCCATTCATACAAGCTCTAGGAAGTGACTAAAAGGACGTGGTGTAAGTTAGGAAGAATGTGTTTGGACAAGCAGTCTGGATTATGCACTTCTTGACTATTGCTGTCAGCCTCTTTATATTATTTTTTTATGAGCAGAAAAATTGCTATAAATATTCAGTGCATATAAAAAGCCAGTAACAGCCCCCTTTGAAATACAGAAAAACGTGTATACTTGGAAGGAAAATTTTAATTTGGCAGGCTACAAGTTACATTGGTATTTCTAACTTTCACATCAACAGGGACCATGAGCTGACTCCTTGTTGGTGACACCTCTTGTCAGGAGAGTAAGGTGATCTCTGTACAGTTTCTACTTAGTCAAAAGTTATCAACATATTTTTAGATCCGGATTTACACAGCCTACTCTCTTCAGCTCAAAGCATTTCCCATCAAGTCCAGAGGAGAAATGTTCCAGTCAACCATAGCCAGACATGCAGCCCATAGGTGGGCAGGAAATGTACCTTCAAACCAGCCTCAGACCTCTCTAATTTACAGTGGAAGAAGTAGGGATGAGGGAAAGCTAGTTAAAAATCCTGACTGGCTTGAGGATTATGTGAGCAAAAATAGCTGTGACTTCGTGCCACAAAATCTTCAGCAATCACAGCCTGGAGGCCTGGCTATAAAGTCCCAGCACAACCATGATGGATGGGTTGTAGTGCCTTCATGATTTTTTCAAGGGATTGGAAAAGAGAAGGCATCCTTTTCGTTTTGCCTGCTCTCTCATCTCATTAATGGCCATATTTTACTATAAATTGAATGCCACAGTGAGTGTGAATGTACGTCCAACCTTGGACATTTTTCTCACTCCTTAGAGGAGATCTAAATCTATCTGGGCACAGTTTGCTGAAATGCTGCTGGGAAAAAGAACATCTGAAAGAAAAAAACAAGGAAAATCAACAGCAATAAAGAAGGTTGAAAGAGCACAAATAAGCAAGGATATATGATCTGAGTTAATCTCTTTCTCATTGTTCTGCATATTAAAAAAAAGGATCAATAACAAACAGCAAACATCAGCTTGTAGCTCAAGCCATGTCATTTCCATGGTTTATATTTTGAAGACTGATGTATTTACAGTTTCTGTGCAAACTAAAAGTATGCTTCCATGATGGTAAAAGAATTACAGCCCATAAATTGGGTACTATCACCTTCTGCTCAAGTGCCTTCATGGTGGATTAACCTAAGCCATTTCACTTCACGCTTGTGATGGACTAGGCACACCAGTTTAGTTTATATTTCTGATATGCAGGGGCCTTACACAACCTAAATTCACATTCAAAGAATTTTACTTACTACCAGTGCAGCAAAAGCACTTCATAGTACCAGAGTGAAAGGTGCAGGGAGAAATCAATGCCCATACAGCTTGCTTTGGCAAGAAGAGGACACATCACAGTACAGACCTTACTCTCATTCTTCCTAGCTTATTCTTGTATGACTTCATTGCTTCCCATGGTGCTACTTGTGATTTTTGCATGTATAAGCAGGAGTAGAAAAAGGTGCAAATTGCCTGGGAACAGCCTTGAGAGGACAAGTAAAAAAAAAAAAAGGGAAATGTGGAATTTCTTCAAGTAGGACTGCTTTCTGTACTTGCTTGCTGTACTAAAGACAGCCAAAGCCACATCAAACACTTTTAGTTATTCTTCTACATAAACACCAGTTGAGATCACCACTGGGAGGAGCTACAATCCATCTGGAAAGAGAGGTGGCCATGAGTGGAAGTGGCATGTCAACAAGACACTATCCTTAAAACATGACATGTGACACAAAGACGTTTGCAAACAGCTGGCTTTATACATACTTGTAGGCATATGTGGGCAGACCAGCCCACACAATGTTGGAGCAGTACTGTCAAACCACTCATTCTGCAAAACAACAAAGCTTTGGGCTTGTGGCCATATGACTGAATACAGAGATGAGTCAATCATAAACCTAGAGATGCTCAACAAACTAAACCACCAAAGGGTTTACAATGTTAGTGAACATTGATAAACACATCCAAAAATCATCTAGAACCATTTTATCTTTGTAGGACTTCTGACAAAATCCAGCACCTCTATAGAATACTTCTTATTCTGTTCACTCTTCTTCCCTGTAATTGCAGGTTTGGTAGGAATCCTGAACACCTTGGCTGAGAAAGAGAAAAAGGTACAGAGACTGAAATGGCCAAAACTGATCACCATTATCAGCTGTACCTGGTATAAAGAGTATTGCAGCAAATTACAGGCTTCAGTTGAAAAAAGCTCGACAAACAAGTTATTTCCTGCTTTTAAAAGTGTATTTCTGGGCTCCAAAATATACAGACTAATAATAAGCATTCAAAAAGCTTCCAGAAAAATATATAACCCGTAGACAAAATTATCATTTTGTCCAAAACGGAAAATTATGCCTTGGTGGGGGGGAAAGCCACCGATGTTGACATTCCAAAGTCAGGATATTGGCTTTGTCCAAAACTGGCTAGTCAGTCTGAATCTATGACTTCTATGACTATAGCTACCCATCTTTGTCTATTTTTATGTGCTGTGCAGTCTATCAAGATTCAGCTAAGTACAGACTTTTGTCTGGCAACTCCAATGAGGACAGGATTGGAAGACAAAAAGAGACAGGAGCTTGATTTTTTTTAACTACTCTTTGATGCGCATCAAACAAGTGTCCCAATTATACCCAACCTATTCACACCATGACACACAAACATCTGCACTTCCATGAAGGTGCACAAATATATCTCAAAAAGACAGACTCACTCTTGTACTATTGTCAAGGTGCAGCAAGCAGTGAAAAGAAGGTGATGTCAGGGAAGCATCAGCCAAGCAATGTTTATGCTCAAGTTCGGCACCTGCTAAAGATCTGGAACAATCTCCTGTTATATTGTTGAAAAAAACCACAACTAGTTTAATAAGAGAGTCCTATAAGGTTAGGAGATGTAGCATTAGGCAGTGCCAGGGACTACATGTGATTATTCAGATGACAACTTCCAGCTCCAGCTCAATACTCTAAACCATCCCCTCAGCGTACTGAAAGTCTCTGGGACCAAGATGATTCGTTCTGGGAGCACATTTACCAAATCACTTAGCACAGGTTGCACCATAGCTGCTCTTTGCAAAGTTTTGGCACGGGCATTGGGATATGCCCACACAGCACTGTCCAGTGCTCTACAGCATGACTGGAGCCAGCTAGGCTTCCTGCAGCTGCCACAACCATGCCAGCCAGCCTGGCTAACTTGCACCAATGTTTAGAGTACAGGCACTACAAACAGGATGGTCAGAACCATATCCAGAACACCTGCACTTTGCCCTTTCTAGCCCACCTCCATAATGTGCTCCATGATCAGTCTTGAACTCCCATTACTAACCCCTGTTTTGTGTAACTGCTTGTAACAGAGATCAGAAAGGAAAAATTCCCTGTAGGGAGGATTACTAATTTAGTGAAATCCTGCAGGGACTCAAAAAAATCTGCAATAAAATAAAGCATGCTCTGGAGTTTTCAAAAGACTAGCAGGCTTTGAGAGAAAACAGGTACTCCCAAGCTGTCATTGCTCTTCTTTGCAGGAGCCAGCTCTGTGGAAAAATGCAACATTCCGATTTGTGAATGTGATCCAATTTTTTTAACTAGGCTGCTGCCCAAAATAAGGCATTAAAGAACTTCCCTGACTCAAATTATTTTCCCATTTTAGCTTTCTGGAAGGGGACTCTCTCCACTGACCAAATTTGTTATTTTGGTTATTTGCCATTTCCAAAAAGTAATGAAATGTTATTCATTTTAAGGGGTGGAGTGGCAGCTTTAAAGTGTAATTCTTTACAACAGTGAATTTACTTTTTCATTTGCAACTGATCAAATTCTGCAAGCAGAGTGTGGAAATTTGTTTAGCTCTCAGTTCACTATTATGCAGTCATGATTAAATCAATCAATCATTGGTATGAACCTGAAAACCTCAGTCAGAATTTTATTTTTAAAATGCTGTTCCCAGCTGCAGTGGATTCAGTTTTTACTGCATTACAGGACATTGCATTGGAAGTATGGCAGAATTCAACCAGAAGCTTTTTTAGTACACTATTTCAGACAGAGCTTCTCACGCCCCTCTCTCCCTTTTCTTGTATTAGGCATATTTCCTGGATGATCATTAGGCACATATAACTAGCCTCAGTCACCATCTATCAAGAACTGAAAGAATTAAGATAGTTGATATGCATAGATCACTTCATAAATCAGACCTGTCTCAAAGGCATTGCTTGCTGAGCAGTTACAGAAAACATATCCTGAAGTTACATGTGGCATTTTAAAGCTAATGCAGTATTTACAAAACTGAACTAATGAAACTAACACCTTCACTCAGTGTATCAACCAAACGCAATATCAAAAAGTGCTGAAAACTGGCATATCGATTCTCAATATATAAACTTTTTACAAAAAAAGAAAAAATGTCTCAAGCCATTAGCCATTTCACAGGAGCTACACAATAAAGTCCCAGACAACAATTTCAAGACCAAGCCCAGGATCCTTGAATACAGAAGCCCAAGTCCCTACTGCCTCTATCCAAAGATCAGGGACTTAGGCATACAAAGCTGTTTAGATATCTACTAAGATTTCCAAGAGCACCTAGCCAGATTTGGTACTGGTTTCAGCTGGGATAGGGTTAATTTTCTTCCTAGTAGCTGGTATAGTGTTATGTCTTGGGTTCAGTATGAGGAGAATGTTGATAACACTGATGTTTTCAGTTGTTGCCAAGTAGTGTTGTCACGGTTTAACCCCAGCCAGCAACTAAGCACCACACAGCCGCTCATTCACCCCCCCCCCCCACCCAGTGGGATGGGGGAGAAAATCGGGAAAAAGAAGGAAAACCCGTGGGTTGAGATAAGAATGGTTTAATAGAACAGAAAGAAGAAACTAATAATGATAACACTAATAAAATGACAACAGTAATAATGAAAGGATTGGAATGTACAAATGATGCGCAGTGCAATTGCTCACCACCCGCCGACCGACACCCAGCTAGTCCCTGAGCAGCGATCCCCTGCCCCCACTTCCCAGTTCCTATACTAGATGTGACATCACATGGTATGGAATACCCCGTTGGCCACTTTGGGTCAGCTGCCCTGGCTGTGTCCTGTGCCAACTTCTTGTGCCCCTCCAGCTTTCTTGCTGGCTAGGCATGAGAAGCTGAAAAATCCTTGACTTTAGTCTAAACACTACTTAGCAACAACTGAAAACATCAGTGTTATCAACATTCTTAGCATACTGAACTCAAAACATAGCACCGTACCAGCTACTAGGAAGACAGTTAACTCTATCCCAGCTGAAACCAGGACAAGCGTTTAGACTAAGTCAAGGATTTTTCAGCTTCTCATGCCCAGCCAGCAAGAAGGCTGGAGGGGCACAAGAAGTTGGGAGGGGACACAGCCAGGGCAGCTGACCCAAACTGGCCAAAGGAATATTCCATACCATGTGACATCATGGCCAGTATATAAACTGAGGGGAGTTGGGTGGGGAGGGATCACTGCTCGGGAACTAACTGGGTGTTGGTCGGCAAGTGGTGAGCAATTGCATTGTGCATCACTTGTTCTGTATATTCCAATCTTTTTATTATTATTACTGTAATTTTAGTATTGTTATTACTATCGTTATTAGTTTCTTCCTTTCTGTTCTATTAACCTGTTCTTATCTCAACCCACAAGTTTTACTTTTTTCCTGATTCTCTCCCCATCCCATTGGGTGGGGGGATTGAGTGAGCAGCTGCGTGGTGCTTAGTTGCTGGCTGGGGTTAAACCACAACAGGTACTTCAAGTCAGGTGAAAAAAAAAAAAATGGATTTTAGGTACTTACCCTGTTTGAGCACATGTGAAAAATTTGCTAAACAAACACCAGCTTCATTCAGTGACCAAGTACAGTGTAAGGTCCAATTTCAGGTCTCACAGCTAAAAGCTGAACTGAGTATTTATACATGTTTCTGTCCCAGGAAGGTGGCAGACAGCCACACTGTCTTCCAGCGTGGTCCAGCCCGGTAGAGTCTGAGCACATACTGTTCGGTCCAGAGAAACTCTGTCTGTTGTTCTTTATTGATTTTCACAGTATGCAACATGGACACAGATCACACTGAAGAATCAATGCATGCTAGGCAACCCACACTGTTGAGAGAAGGTTCCTTAAAGCCCTAGTGTCCCTAGCAAAAAAATGTCATTCATCCACGAAATTAAATGCAATATACATCCAAATCCTAGTATTTACCCTAGAAACCTAGTCCTGGAAACCTCAAATATGTGATCAGAGCACCCCTTCAGGAAATGATCTTGCCAGACAGACTGCTCCTGGTGACTTCAGAAGGCTTACCCTGTGCAAGCTCTGCCCAATTCTGGACAGCAGATCACATAAGGACGTGCTACATGTTCGTAGCAACGCAGCTTTAAAGGACACTAATTTAACGTATCGGGGATTTATGTACCTCCAAAAAAGCCAGAATTGAAAGCAGAAAGAAGGAATGCTGGTCTGAAACACTTGGTTGTCTTTTTTTTTTTTCCCCAAAGTCTAGACCTGCAACTCAGCTACTATTTCACTGAGGAGGGTAATGTTTGCACTGCAACTTTTGTCAAGAAAAGATAAGTGATGCTTATGCAATACAGTGTGAAAGACCATTCTAATCTACTTGATGCCTTTCACCGCTTCTTCTGCAGCCAGCCTCCAAGATGGAAAGAAACAGTTACCACAACCATGAAGAAAAAGTGTAGCAGCAATAGTTACAGAGGCTTGAAGATCCCTCTGAAGGTCCCAAACTCCTCACAATGCACCTGGTAGCACAGCTGCCATTACCAGCTCTGCCCCATGCCCAGAACTGCTTGCTAAGCCAGAACTGCTCTTCAGACTCTGAATGGTGGTGGCCACGAGGTACTGCCAACAGGCAGTCTACCTTCTCTGGGCTGCTTACGCTACGCAGACAAGCACTGTAAGACAAGGGAATTAGAGCTTCATAAACTGTATGCTTTCGTATTGAACAGGCAAAGGAAGAGCTTGCTTTGCACTTAAAGAAACAGGAAAATTTTGATGTTATTAAGTTACTAAGATTAACTACAACTTCAATAATAAGCCACTGTCTAGCTTCTTATAAAACACAGCAAAAAAATAACCAGAACAAGAGGGCCCTCTTCTTCAGAATAACATTGCACGATTTTATATTTTTAGATTAAAGAGGCACATTGATAGAGATTAAAATACATAAACACAATAATAAGAAACTTGTTTGCTTGTACCTCTAAACCCTTCTCTGGGTTTTAAAATGGAGGACTCCTTCCTTGTTTTGAGCACATTTCCTCTGCATTTCATGAGGTGGTGGCTGCCTGCTGCTCGAGAAGGTTCCCTTTATAGAATGCTGAACAATGAGTTTGGAAAAGTTTTGACTGATAATAGCTTACATATGGCATTACAGTAAAGGAGTCTATTTTAAGTATCATTCTTCTCCAAGAAGGGATTTTAAAGAGGCACCATGTGCTCCAAACTTGCTGGCAACACGTTGAGCCCCCTCTCAAAGCCCGCCTCTGGAACTGCTCCCTAGCTTGTGATGGAAACAAGTAATCCTTACTAACATTCAGAGAGTGGTGGAAGTACATTTTATTTCCTACGCTTGTGAGGTTTTGAGAATATGGCAGGACTGGTATATAACATGCAATTCTGAAGAAGATTCCTAGAAAACATTTATACACTGTTGTCAGGTATACAAATCCAGAGCAACAGATATATTTCTTCCACATAAACCCAGAGAAAGGGAAAAGATACTTGATCATCGTTCAAGCCTACTCTCCTCACTATTGTTTCAGTTCTTAAAATTTATTTATAATACATTACTACAAGGAAAAATGAGTTTTAGTTAAAGAGACATTTTGAAATGTATTCGACCAAATATCAGGGAAAAGAAAGTGCATGAAACCTTTTTATTAAGATGAACCTTCAGGTCTTTCTCACTTTTCATCAAGATCTAATCCCAAAACATAGTGTTAAAGGCATCACACTGACACATGTTGACTTTTAGATAAGAAGTTCATGTTTCTGACCACAATCAAGGATTCCAGGAATTATTCTTTCAGTAAATAATAGGCAGGAAGGACATAGTGACCTTGCAACATTTCAACCTGCATTGAGAGCTGCCTGCCAACTTAAATTTTGCTTACGATTTCTACAATTATATAGCATTTCCATTTCTAAACAGTTGCAGTGCTTTATGAAACTTTCTAATATTATTCACAGAAGGGTGAAATAATCCCCATCAACTTTACTGATTACAAAAACTTTCAAGATCAAAGTAAGATTATCCTTATCAAATTTTGTAAGAAAAGAAGTATTAGTTTGTAGCTACTTATAAACACTTCTGTAAATGTCTACAGCTATGACAAATCACTTGGAACAAAACAAAAAAACTTGCAGGTGGGCATTTTTTTGCTTATGAATTTTCTCTGAATTAAATATGTTTTCTATAAATATATTATCAACATTGTTCATGTACAAAACCGTTTGTTCATGGTAACAAGAGCACTAACAATTATGTCACCTGAGACAGGTCACTTGATAAAGCAGAGGATAGTGTTTCTGTTTTCTGGGTATCCACAATTTTGCATAATGGAAGCAACATAAAGGACTTCAAAGTGGCTGGTGTGGGAAGGGAACAATGAAACAACTTACCTTCCTTTAACCATAAACCAGGTTCTTAATTTTCAGATACTGATTGGCAGAGATATGCATACAAAGAGTTAAACTTTAAAATATTATGCAAGTTGCATTTTTCTTCTGCATACGTGTATGCTGATAAGCGAGAAAATACTACCAAAAAGTTAAGTCATCTGCTTTACTTACCCCACAAAGCTTTTGACATTGTGATCATCAAACATCAGAGGTTCGTAAGACTATTCTTCATTGTGATGGAAAAAGATGGTGGTTATCAAAACAGCAAACTATTTACGTATTTTTGGTTAAACTACTTCAGTGCTTGCATACTTTTTCCTAGCATCAGCATGAATTAACTACAGGCTAATTCTGTAAATATACAAGGCCAAAGTTATCTCTAAGGTACAGCAAAGATTATTTTGGTCTAAATTAAAACCACCTGATTTTTAATGCAAAATAATGAAAAAGTCATGTGCACATCCATTCCTCCAGAGTTCAATATTTTTTAAATTTCAAGTCAAAGACAGCATTGGTGCCTTCTGCCTGATTCAAAGAAATGTTTTAAGGAAGTTAACTTCACTGAGCTTGTAACACAAGCAAGCAAGCAAATGAACAAAACAACTTAGTGTTGGACAGTTCATAATGTCAGCATCATTGTTCACATCTATAACTAGAGCTAATCGCGCTCCTCAGTCTTTTAAGGGATGGGTGACTTTGTACAGCATTCATAGCAATAGCTTGTCCTGGGAACATCAAAAGCATTAGTTTAGGCAAAATCCTTGGCAGAAGGACAGACTTCAGCTTTACATCGTAATCCTGTGCAATTAATCATGACATTATGAAGTGCAAATACCTCAGTGTCTCACTGCCAGGTCTTGTCATTTTAGAGGTATTTTACATTGTGATATTTTCCTCATCCTTGTGAGAGCTCTTCCCTGCCCCTCAGTAAAACTTCCTTTTTCCCTTCTGAGCAAGAACGCAGGTAGAATCTTTTAGACGTGTGGCACAAAGGTATTTTGCAGATTCAGGGAATATCAAAGAGCCCACACACAAACTCCTTTTCCCTGATACTTCCAGCTCCAGGAACAATGTTTACTAGAAAGACAATTCATTTCCCTGGAAGAAAACAAGGAGTGGATAAATGCTACCACCAGGGAGCATTTCATATTCTTCATAAACAGTCAGTTCAAGTTAGTGAATGGAGACTCACAGAATGTAACTGCAATGCTAAGGAAAAACATATGCTTTCCATACAGAAACAATAAAAACTTTCCAAAACTGTATTTCAAGATTCTCTTTCTTCTTCAGCCTGTGACAATGCAGTCTAATCACAAGGAGTCATTTAGGAGAATCATGCAAAAATGTCTGCCACAACTGATGCCGAATTGTTCCTTGCAGCATTTTGAAGCGGTTTCCTTTCCAATGAGCTATGCTTATTACATCCTGGTGCTTTATTTATTTTTCCAGGAAAGGTTCCCTAACCCAAGCCAGTTTGGCTGAAACACTGTTGCTCCATTCCTTGCCTCTGCTGCCTCAACCATGTGAAATACAATCACTTCAGGGAGGAGAGATCCACCACATCTGTTCTGACCCCCTTTATTACAAACTAGACAAGCTGATGGTCTTGCATAGCTTGAAACTTTGCATCTCAAAACCTAGGACTGCAACTGACTGATAGCTTCAAACCAACACTCCCATCCACCGTGTCTCTGCAACATCCTTCCCATAAGCATTTTAAATGGATAATGCTAAAATTAGTGTCCAGAAAAAACCGTGACTGTCTTGTAGAAAAAAGGAGGTTTTATTTTTTTTAAAGGAATAAATGTAAGACAGTAAGATGGCTTTTGAAGAGAGACACCAAACAGATTTACCAACTGGAATTTCAATTGTAACTAAAAACAGTGACACATGGACCTCCACATAGGGATGTTTACTTACTCAGGCAGCCAGGAGCACAGCTTTACGGTCATCAAGATAACCCCCTTCCAGATCTTCTAACAGTCACGTTAGCTAATAACAACATTCTTAATTTGATCCCAGTTATCTTAAGCTATCCCAAATAAACCATTTCTCAGTTTGGGGCCTTCATCTTTCAGTCAAATCTTTAGAAGCGGTAACAAATTCCAGGTAACAGGCAGGTGAGGGTTAGGAATTTATTCTTAAAAATTCCCTATATTACTTCAGAATCCTTGTTAGTTCCTCCAACCTTCCACAGATGTGTGTAAGTGTATATACACACAAGTAGAGGTGAACCATACAGATTTTATTCTAGGGCAGGAACTAGGTCAAGAGGATTTTCTGTTCATTGAAAAAAGTGATCCAGTTTCATTGCATAGCCTACTTTTTTGTTTGGTGAGAAGTAAATTCTCTAATGATTACAAAAATTGTCTGTAATACTCTAGATAGGGGAACACAAACTGAGTAATTTAAATACCAAGGCATCCTTTTTTTCATTTGCACATACATCAAACATTTTGAGGAACAGTTCACCACACAAGAACATCCTCCTGCACTCTGAGCTTCCTACCAGAAAAAGTAATGGCTGGGTGATGATCTTGCTTATACCCAAGGGACTCTTATGAATTCTAGCCTTATGGAAGATGTCGTTTTAGTAAGTTGTGAGGAGTTTTGTTAGTAGTTTTATATACATAAAATACATATTGAAGGGGAATACTGAGAGACTGTCAGTGTTCCCAGTACATTCAAATTCTCCTGTGTTGGGAGGACTAGAAATGCTTTCTCTTCCTAAATAGGACTGAAGAAAGCACACAGGATAAACTCCTTATAGTACTGTAAAATCTCCCTTAACCAGAAAAGGTGGAAAAGTTTAAGCCTCAGGAGACAGCAGTTAGTAGAATTGCATTTAGATGGCTTTGACTTACAAAGTACAGTTTGGACAAGAATGCCGCTACCTCCTTAAAGTAAGGTATATGCCACTTACAAAAAGGAAAAGAGAATCTTAAATGCCAACACACAGATGAAAAGATCTAAAGCCCTTTTTTTGTTTTCACAGGCAGGGCTGGTCAACTAGCTCATGCTTGTGTATCGTCTCTACCTGCAAACATGAGTAAGCGCTGTTATTGACTCCTGTGATTGTTATCATGCCTCACATGGATCCTAAACCCCCATTTCCTACAAGCATCTGAACTGGGGAGTCTCAGTGGCACTGGAAGATACACGTTCCTAGTCTTTTCTCTGTGACATTGAAGCTTCAAAAAAATATGCCTTTAATGAGCATACAAGCTCAGAAAACCAGAATAAAACAAACCCAAAACAGTCAGATCTCAGAGTTTAGTTTGTTTTACAAATAAGTTTTACAAATATTAAGCCACTACCATCACTTTTGGCTGCTTGTGGTCAGCAATATTGGATCAGAACAACAACAACAAAAACCTGAGGAGAAAGATTAGTATGTAATACCAGGATGCCAACAACTATGCAGATGATGGTCTAATGTAGCAAGATTCATTTGGGGACACCAGGCTGCCCAAGCACTGGTTAAACAGCAGAGACTAGGCTCCACGAGGGAGAACTACTGCTGAAAGAATGCACAGCCCTACAACCCTGTACTGCAGGGCTGGTCACATGCAGAGACAGAATATAAATGATTTCTCACACTTTCACAAAGCTCATGACTGCTGGACCAGGCTGGTATCTGAGCAAAGAACCCAATGACTTCTGAGCAGTCTGTACTCCTTTGGGAGCCCAGTCCAGGACATTTTAAAAATTAAAACCAGCAAAGAAGTAACAGAGGGAAGAAGTAGCCAAGGGGGGGGGGGGGGGGGAGAAGAGAGGAGAGGAGTAAACCTTTCTTTGCCCACCATTAAATTATTTGCAGTGTGGAGCACTTAGAAGCATTGTGCTGACGGCTGCCACATGAGGATGCTGGGGAGAAGCAGCACATGCTGCAGCAGTACTCTTTGCTCATGAGGGTCAGCATGGTGAGTTTTTATCACCACTGGCTATTTACTCTTTTCTCCAAGAGGCACAGCTGTCAACCAGAGAGCTACATGAAGCAGGAAGTACTTTCTACTGTCCTTTTCTGGTTTTTTGGTGACAGTTAGTGAGAAGTCTAAGTCAGAGCTTATAAATAAAGTGAAGCTTTAAGGTAAGCTAACAAATACAGAGAGAGCTTGCAAGAGAGCTGCATTTCATCTATTTTGGCAAGTAGTATGGTACACAATTTGATTGCTGAACCAAAGTACTCCATGTGTTGCACTGTAATTCAAGCTCTGCCTCTTTTCATCAATGTCCTGCACATGCCTCCCCTCCCTGCCCCCCCACGCCATCTTGACTGCCAGGAAGGTCTGACTTTGGCCCTCTGCATATCCCAGAGGACTGTTAAATAGGAAAGAGAATTATAATGTAGAAAAGTAAGCCACTGATACTTAAGACTTAAATCAATATTAGAACAGGAAGCTTTAGTCTGATACATAGGTCAGGGAAGTATTTGAAGCACAAACACTGGGCAATTTGATTCATGGAGAGGGCTGGCTCAGAGAGCTCTGCTGCTCTAGGCAGCCAGGCTGTCCCCCACGTAACACCACAGAGACTATTTTACTGCTCCAAGACTATGCTAGGGTAGAACAGGTCTGGTTTCATGCAAAGCTGGGCTTTGGACTGCACTCAGTGAAGACAGAAAAGTCATTGCTCCTGCTCTGTGACAAAGCAACATGCACAGTAAGACTCTAAGAACATGTTCTGAGTAGTTCTTAAGGAAACTTAGCAAACTGGGAAACTGATGCTCAGATTTACAAAAGGAATCTAAAACTGGAGTTATAAAGTATGCAATGTAACAGGCACTCTGGTCATAATTCTGAAAAAACAAAACAAAATACCCCAACCAACCAAAATTCCTAGAAATCCACAAAACTTAAAAGTCCACAAACCTATGCAATCCGTGGTACTTCTATGGAATATTTGGTAGGACTGGGGCTAGTACACTCAGCAGCACCTTATATTGTTGAGTGCCCAGGCTCCTCTAAGTGAATCACAGCCTATTCTGAAGCATGCTGAAATCAAAGGGAGTCATTTATAAGACTGAATAGGTTTTGAGTCACTCTTATGCGAGCTGACTTCAGTAGTGCAACTGACTAACACCATTCACTAAGTCACTGAAAAACCCTAGGTACACAGGCCTTTGGAAAAATAGAGCCATCAGGCCTCAAACAAGCAAAATGCATGCTTTAAAAGCACATGCTAATGAAGCACAAATACCAGAGGTAGACTGTGACCTGACAGAAACTACACTAGGCTGAGACTGGAGAACTGCATTCTCTTGTCAGCTCAGGAAGCGAACCTGGATATTCAAGACCTCCTCCACCCATCCCTTTCCATCTGTAAATGAACATATTAAATGCTCTGAAAGCTGCATGCAAAACAGGTTTTTCATTTCTCAGTGATGTAGAAAGACCAGTTACGATGGTTGACTTACAGGGCACACATACATTAACATTTCTGTATGTATACAACACCTTTTTAGGAGCGATAGATACCTTAGGTTTCTGTACCTTATCCTCGTTACAAATACACTGAGGGGTTAGTGCATGATATGTACTGTTAAACCACTGGTTGTGAGCTGGTTAAACAGCCATATACCCAGGAAAATATGAAGCAGTGCAGCAAGCATGAAGGACAGTTCTTCGTTAGGAATTTCATTACACCTGAGAACTAAGCATGAGGAAGGTGAGGAAAAATGGGAACAATACTTTAAACACCAGGATTATTTTGCCAGCATGTCATATATTTGCACATGCCTTCTGACCCCTCTGAAGTGTTTATGCCTTATGCCACATGGTGACTTCCTTTGGTGCCTTTTAATTTAAAAGCTGCCTAAGGATGCCCACACACAGCTCTACAGTGCATGGTTATAGGATTTTGGCAGACCCATCCCAGTATAATATTAATCATGCAGTAGCTT
Organism: Harpia harpyja; assembly: GCF_026419915.1. Classification (NCBI taxonomy): domain Eukaryota; kingdom Metazoa; phylum Chordata; class Aves; order Accipitriformes; family Accipitridae; genus Harpia; species Harpia harpyja. The sequence continues at coordinate 26,166,201 of NC_068946.1, read as the reverse complement.
GCACACTGTCTAAAGAAATTCCATGCAGCACAGTCTGCTCTTGGCTAGGAAGACGAAACAAAATGGACAAAATCCATCTCTCTCTAGTACTCTCTTCCCAGGGACAATACTCCTGTATTCCCAAAGTGACTTTTCTTCCACATTTACTTGGTGTTGCTCTTATCTGCATTGGTGGAAATCAGCGTTAAGAATACTAGGATGGAACAAGACATTGAGAATAATAGGATGGAAATTATAAAAAGCTATTTAAGCAAGTGATAATAACCATGCTACATTTAAATTCCCTGAACACGTACAGCGTTTCCTATTTAGGATCCTCATTTAGGACCAGACATTCAAATATCCACTGAAAATACAATCTTTCTCGACAATTTCTAGTGGGAAGAAAAAAAAAAAAAGAAGAGGAGAAAGCATGGAAAACAGAAGCTAAAACTCAAAACCAGAGCTGTTTCACAGACTGAGTATAACAAATTAATCTAAGTTAAGCGCTACAGCAGACTGTAGGACTAACGTGCATACCAGAGAACCTTGAATGAGAAAGGCCTGTGAATAAAATATGACTCAATAAAATAATTCATGCTGAAATGACAGGTTTTTAATTATGTGCAACTTCAGCTCTGTGAATATGAAGCAGGAAGCACCTCAGGCATTTAGGGCCCTGATGACAGAAGTTACAAATTTATTCAGTGATTTACTTTATGAAACTTTATGTTGGATGCAGCATTCAGAAAAAAAAAACCCAAACCAACAAACAAAAAAACCCCCACAACAAACCCAAACAAACAAAAAAACCCAATAACCCAAACAAAACCCATCAAGACCACATATCTACATGTGGTCTTCATCACTAATCAGAACTACCAGTTTAAAAACACCCGAAGTGACAGCATCAAGTCACTTCCCTCAGACACCTGTATGTTCCAAATTGCTGTGGAGTCAGTAAAGGCACACTGCAATAGTGCTGTCAAGACTTCACCAAGAAATGCAGCAGAAATGTGGGAAGGAAAATGAAAATATGTGAAAGAGCATATGTGGATTTCAAACCAGTCTTGTTCAGGACTAACTTGGGAACATGGAGAGCTGACACACTTGGGAGAGGGATGTATATCTGGATAAAAGCTCCAAAATAGTTCCCAAATCATTCAGGAAGAAAGAAAGAATGGTAAAACAGTTACATATGGTGCTGTTCACAAAGAAAACAGGAAATACAGTCCATTAGAGAGAAATATAGAAGACTACTAAAACAGGCAGCCTGTTGTAAATGCAAACAAGAAATTAAGAGAGATGAGAAAGCAATTCAAAACTCCCCCACAACAGCTCCTACAAAGTCCAGCAAACCAGCTGAGAAGCAAGAAAGCAACACTAGATATCTAATTGAATCCTCTTAAAATCCTTTTTGCTTTGTAGCTCATTCTACACCCAGATGGCACAGGGAAAGTTCTTTAAGTAGATGTCTAGTGAAAGTTCAAGAAAAATTGTAGCAATAAGAAAAGATCATGTAAATGTAAGTTACAGGGGCATTGTCTTAGTAAAGCAGCACAGAAGCTAAAGCAAACAATTAGGTCTTTTGTGCTCAAACAATTGGCTGGATTAGCGCTTGAATGGACATAGAAATTTTACATATCAAATAAACCATATTGAGAGTTAGGATATCGATTTATGTAAGAAGAATATGACTAGAGACCTGTGCGGGAGGGGGCATGCACTGTGACATGGTACTCTGGTCAATTTTCAGAATCACTTGCATCCAGACAGGCCTTGACTTCAAGTGATACAGCTATGCCTGCCCCAGCAGAGACATGCAGACAAGCAGCAAGATAAGAGCTCATGAAAATCTGAGAACAGGAAACTAATGCTGGCCTTCCTCTGGCATTTTTTGAATGTCTGAATCAGCAAACTTACCACCTTTTTTTTTTTTTTTTTTTTTTTTTTTTTAAAGTAGCTTTGGGCATAATCTTTGAAACGCAGTTTGGTTTGTTTTTTTCTGGGCACAGGATGAAAGAAATAATCACATAATGCACCATAAAGAAAGCAAAAGGAACAAGAAGAGAAGAACGTACTGAATATAGTAGAAAGACTAGGAACACACAGGGTTAAAAACAAAGTGAAAAGAGACTATGGTGGTAATGTGTCATTGGACAAAAAACCCCAATGAAACAAGGAAAGAAATCCTTACTGGTCACACACAGGGTCAGAAATAATGCTGCAGAGAAATCTCAAGTATTCTTTGCTACTATGCTTAACAGGAAAAATGAGATCCTGCAAACCAAGCTGGAGAATACTTAAACAAAAGTATGAATTTAGAGGAAATTATTCCAACACCAGAGAAATACAGCAGGCTCATTTGCAGCAGTGTGCTCAGCTCTGGTTGGTCTATTAGAGACACAGAGATGTTTGAGAAAAGACAATTAAATTATTTTTTCTGGGACTCCAATGAGATTAATGCATCTGCGAACGAGTATCACCTGCTAACCTGAATTAGCCGCTGTACAAATGCTCCATCTGCAAGAAGGTTAGGAAAGAAGAGGGTTGTGTGAAAGTAAGTAGAAAAGCAAGGCGGCCATTTGACTGCAGACTGAATATATCGGTCTCATGAGAAGGCACTGACTGCTGCTAAAGAGAAGTAACCCAGGGTCTTGCAAATGAAGGCTTCAGCAGATGTATCTTCACATTTTGAAGTTTTCTGAAGACTTCCCTCACAACCGAGGCAAGTCACTGTAAATCCTCTAGACTTAGTTTCTTCCTGATAACACAGATATTATCCTACTTTTACCATACAATCAAGACAAATTCTATTGTCTATTTAGGTTGCCAATAAGCTAGTGGAAAAAATTTCTTGTAGGATTTTGAGGTAGTGTCCTGACAAGAAGTACAACACTGAAATTTCTGAGAAAAATTTATACTCACCTACCTTTTAGCAGAGGTGAGCAGCTAGATAACAACGTCCAGTCAGAACACTGACCTTCTTACAATGTTTTTATTTTGCTCAGTTTTTCTAAACTTATTTCTATTTCAGGGCTATTACAGCTTCTGCTCTAGAGTCAGAACACATATACAGCTTCCTCTTTATATGAATCTTGCATTACCATCCACCTTTGATCCCCTTCCTCTCTCTACTTCTGCTATTATAATTTCACAGATTTTGCCAGAAGGAGCCATTAGATCACTTAAGCAGATCTCGAACATAATGCAGGCACTAACTTTCACCCAGCTGCCCCTGCCAAAACCCATATACTTCAGTGAAATGAAAGCAAGAGATTAAATTGTACACTGCAGGAGACCCTGCAGCACGAGCTGTACCTAGGGACACTGTACTGGCAAAAAACTGGGCAAAACACACACATATGATTCCATCAGGAAATGACAGCCTCCACTGCAGAGAAAGATAGTGAACCTTACCAATCTGGCAGTCAAAAAAAGCTTTTTTCCAGTCCAGAATCTGAAAGTAGAATATGAAACATGTAAGAATGACTGACCAGATAAAGAATCCATTTTCCCTTAGATGTCTATATTATCTTTCAGCAATGGAACACTTTCTTCAGCCCTGACTAACTGCTGGTGTTTAGGAGAGAATAAAAACCAAAATACAAACAAACAAAAACCACCACAGTATAATGTGAGTGTTAACAGAAAAAGCCCTCCCTTACTCACAGCAGAAATCACACTAGCTAAGATTTTATTATAATTACTGTTTTAATGCAGCTGAAGGCTGATATAAATTCAGACTCAAAATATGATCTGTCAATTTGCTTCTGAAACTTTTAAGGAGCTACACAATCTAATAGCTTACAAGCCAAGCCACAATGAGTCTACCATCTTTACAAGTACTTGTACAAATGTTTTACTATCCTCTTGGACAGAGGGCTGGAAGCTTATGGCAACTGTGAAATCACACAGCTTAATTCTCTCAGCACCAGGCTGCACCATGCTTTCATAGGCAGAGACTGAACTACAACAGCAGGAATGATGCCTTCTGAAAGCACTTCTCAGCAGAAGTCCATACAGAATTCTGTGTATAAATAATGAAAATCCTAACCTCTACCAACAAGCAGTGCACACCGCACCCAGAGGATCAGTGATTTCTCTATTGTTCTACCTTATGAAAAATAACCTCTTATCTCAGAGAAAAAAGGGTGACTTAAATGACACTAATGACAAAAATGTAGGGAACAGGCTAACAGCTCAGAATGTTCTGCTATAGGGGGCTGAGCCTGAGATAGACTCAAGGGACAGTCACCCCACTGGTTATTAAAAAGGACAAAGTGCCTGACTAAGCACATTACAGATTTTAATAATATATGTACTTTGAACATACAAGAAATAAGAGATTTCAGGCAGCTGCCAATCCAAGGTAGATCTCTTCATGACTTAATTTCCACCCCGGTCAAGCCAGCAGTGATTAGATGTTCACCTGTTTAATGGTCAATGCCTTGCATGACATGAGTTATGGACTACACAAATTCATTTTGATTAGCTTGCTCTTCACTTTATATTGCAGTCCCTCAACCCTGTTCCCTCTGAAAGTATATTAAAAAAATCCCCCAAACCATTATTTTATAAACTCAGAACTGATGAATATAAATGATACACACATTACAAAAACATAACATCACAAGTAATGACCTTGTTAGGCTGTACTGCAGATAAGAAGCTTGAAGGTCCTCAAACAGCGTAACACCACCAGCAAGCACAGAAACTGACACTCTGACAGACCCACAGGCTTTGTACAAGGCTACCCACTTAATCTAATTGCACCACTGAAACTTTAGTTTCCAGACTTGGCAGCTGGTAATTAAGTTATGGATGCTGCACTTGCTAAATAGTTCCAGAAAGTTCAGAAGAGAGGGATTATCAAGGCATTTCCGCCCCTCCCCTTTTTCATTCCTGATTCCTAGGGATGTGCCAGCTGCTAATTAGTGTGAGGCAGAGATAGCCTGTAGCTGCTCTGATTTACCACAGCTTTACCTGGGCAGCCTCTCCCACACCTCCCCAACTTCCCTCATACACAAATCAGACTAGAAGTATAGCTTGTTATGTAAAAGGTTACCGTCAACTGCAAAATATAATTTAGAGGAACATTCAAGTCACCACTTGTTTCCCTATATGTGCCAAATCTACCACGTCCTTAAAGCAAAGAGCTGCATGCTTGGTGAAATGCCATCTCCTCTACCAGGTGCAACAGTAGCAAATTGGGGATAGAAGATTTCCAACACCAAAAAGGCAGATTTGTCCACGTGGACAATCTTGTCCTGACAGTCTAACACAACCATGATCTGACCTTGCTTATACATGTACTTTGCTTTGCTTGTCCTGCTCCTTTCCCTCACAGATCGCGAGCACTACAGCATGAAGCTCACTATCAAAAGTCTTGTTCTGTGACAGCAGAGGAGGGAGGAAATGGCACACAAGAGACACTACAGCGTATCTAATTATAGCTCACCTCTATTTCTGACAGAGTAACTTCAAAGGCAGTAAAAAAAGTTGCAGTCTGCTCCCATTAAAATGCATGACAGTTTCCCCATCAACTTCAACAGGAGGACCTTACACTAGGAAAAGCATACATCACTGAATTCAGACAAAATACATGTAAGAGACAGAGTTGTGACAAAGAGACGTTTTCAACAGTGCTGCAAATGTACATAGTGACTTACTCAACCTCCACCCTATCTGGCAGGACTGTAAAAAAACCCCAAGAGAACAGCATATCAGCAACGCAAAAAAAAAAAAGGTAAAAGGAGGGAAACCCCTATGACTTACTGTGGTCAGTACTCACTGTGCAACTCCATTTGACCCAGCTGCCTTTCCCTTAGAAGAGCAAAAGCACAGCTGTGTAGGCAATGCTTGCTTTTTTAACAGCTGAGTACCTCTTCCTGTGCCCGCCCATGGTCCAATGCTTAGAGATCAACTGTCACATCCATGAATGCGAGAGGAACAAAACTGAAAACACTTCTCACTACACACACTTGTATTCCATCTCATATAAGCTGGGAACCATCATGTGACTACAGCCTGCAAGGAATCTCAAAGGCCCCCCCACCTGCAGCCAACGAGGCACATGGGGCAGAAAACAAGTTTAACCACTGTCCTGGTTTCAGCTGGGATAGAGTTAATTTTCTTTCTAGTAGCTGATATAGTGTTATGTCTTGGGTTCAGTATGAGAAGAATGTTGATAACGTACTGATGTTTTCAGTTGTTGCTAAGTAGTGTTTAGACTAAGTCAAGGATTTTTCAGCTTCTCATGCCCAGCCAGCAAGAAGGCTGGAGGGGCACCAGAAGTTGGGAGGGGACACAGCCAGGGCAGCTGACCCAAACTGGCCAAAGGAATATTCCATACCATGTGACATCATGGCCAGTATATAAACTGAAGGGAGCTGGCCTAAGGGGGGAATCACTGCTTGGGAACTAATGGCATCAGTCTATGAGTGGTGAGCAATTGCATTGTGCATCACTTGTTTTGTACATTCCAATTATTTTACTATTATTATTGTCATTTTATTATTGTTATTATTATCATTATTAATGTCTTCCTTTCTGTTCTATTAACCTGTTCTCACCTCAACCCACAAGTTTTACCTTTTTCCTTCCAATTCTCTCCCCCATCCTACTGGGTGGGGGGGAGTGAGTGAGCAGCTGCATGGTGCTTAGTTGCTGGCTGGGGTTAAACCACAACAACCACGCAACTAAAAAGAGAAACACAGGACTTGTGAAGTTTTGAAGAGTATGATCATTATTGTGACAAAACAGCTTTCTAGCCATAACATCTGAAAATAATTAATTAAATATAACCTGAAGTGAAGGTAAGGTCAAGCTTGAACATGCCTTAAAAACTGGAGAAAATCGAACGTGGCCCCCTAATTAGACAATGCTGGGAAAGAAGGGAAAGGAACCACAATCAACATAATAAACATACTTTAAATGTGAATATAAAACTAAGGTTTGCAACTGTCAGACACTAAGGTGCCCGTGTGAATTCACATGTACAGCTCATCTTTCCCACATTAAGAATGCTGTTAAATTGCCACTTTAAAATGAGCAAGCACTGCACAGAGAACACAAGATGCTATCGTTGACTCAGGATGAAAGCCAGTAAGAATATCAAGACTTTTTAATAAGGCAAGTCTAAATGATTTAAATAGCACTTAAATGAGAATCAATGCCTCTACCATTTTATTCTTTATCCCTCTTACACTCTCATTAATGCCAGTCACTTCCCAGCCACAATATCTTTGTGACCAAGGCCATCTACTGGTGAGTGGGGTGTGCAAATTAACAGGGTTTATGTTGGCCAGATTTAATTAGTGCTTGTCAAGATTTAGACACATGCAGTGAAAGTGTGCCAAGCAGCTGCCAGTAATTAGTAAGCATAACCACAGTTTTTAGATGAACAAATAAATAAAGGCTTCCCAAACTCCACATGAACCTAAAGTAACATGATTTCGCCCAGGGGAGAAGAATGTGGTACTTTGAATCTCCATCCCCAGTTCAACTGTAGTCCAGATACCTTGTCCCCTCCCTGTTCTGCATAATATGAATCAGAAATCTCAGCATTGCTAACAGAGATATGAATTTTACCCCAAAAATCACTATCAAACCTGGCAACATTGCTTTCAAGAATTACTGGGGTCTGAATGAAGACGTTTGCAGGCTAAAACTGCAAATATTAGATGGGTATGTATGGGGATTTACAGGCTGTACACCATAACTACAATTGTACTTGTCCCCCTGACTTAAAGCAACAGAAATGGAAGTCAGGCATGGAGGTGGAAGGGAAATAAAGCACACCCAAATCCTTACACACTGTGATTTCTAAGATGACGTCTGGGACAAATCAGCAAGAGAATTTGGGAGCACTAGCATGCTGTGACACAGAGATCCCCACATCATTCTACTGTTCCCTGTTCAGCATCATTACTCCCAAATCATGAAGATGTTTCTCATAAAACACTTTCTTTAGCTCTTTTTTAAAATTCTATAACACTTAAGTTAGTATTACGATTTTTAAGAGTAAAGTGTTTGAATGGCACCACTGGAAATCCCCAACTTACAAGACAATAGTCTCCTCCATCTTTGTCTTAGATCAAGATGAAGCAAACTTAACCCTTTACTCATCCTTTTTGCCATGAGAATTTGGGACAACCTTGATAGTATATAGAAATAGTATTCACTAGGAGCTAGCTTGAAGACACTAAATACATTTCTTATCTTAGATAATCAGAGGTTTGGGTAGATACTTTTGGTGGCCAATGCAGAAACGAGAAGTTCCTGTTTTGCCTGAACAAGCAACATGGAAGAAAAGTATTTCCACAAGAGAAAATGTGGATGCCATAAGATGACAAACACCCTTCAGTGACATTCACTTCAGTCTGATTGTTATGACGATCAGATTTATGACAGATAATTTATGGATGGCAGGGAAAAAAGGAGTCAAAGCTTCCTGTAAACTTCAACGTTCTCTTCTTCAAGATGTACATTTGCCCATTCCTTCCAAGCTGGGTTTGGGGTTGTTTTGTGGTTTTTTTTTTTTTTTGGGTGGGCTGGTGGTTTTTTTTCTGAAGCCAATATTAGTCTCCAAGTCCACTTTAATTACACCAGTTTTATTCACTGTGGAAGCAAACCACTTTCCAGTACAGTAAGCTTAGTAATTTATGTGCCTTTCCAATTTATTTATGGTGCAATAAAGCCATGGGCAGTTCTGCATCTGATGGAGACTGGTAGTCTCCAGGATCATTTTTAAAATTAAGATTAGAGGGGAAAAATACCCAAACATCCAACAGCTGCCCCCCCTTCCAACCCACAAGACAAACACAACTTTGAAAGAACAAAATAGCGCATGTAAATTTCCAATGACATCTTTTTTCTTCAGCAAAACTGTGTTATCATCAATTTGGAGCATGCTCCTATCAAGTCACAATTTTATAGTGAGCAAAACAAAAAAAAATTATTTTCATTGTTAGTCATACAGAACTTTCTACTCTGCCTTTGCTTCAAAAAATGGAGCACTCACTAGTAAAAGGGTAACCCCTCATGAGTCATGACAGACACTCCTGTTTTGATACATCAAATCAAACAAAAAAGATACTAATAAAGTAACCCAAATTAAAAATTAAGATATACCAGCATTTCTAGATAGACCTCTGTTACTTAAATGTGAAAGCAGATGTCCTGAATATAAAGATGGCTGCACTGGCTTTTGTCTTCTTTTGCTCCATAATAACAACTCCTTTTAGAAGTGCATCTGCACACTTCACTAGTGTTCTGCTTGTTTCTCTTGTTACTATGTCAAATACATCTGATAGCAGCTTCTTGCAGCACATCATTCAGTAGCCAAACTGGACATGCTACTCATCATTCCAACACTTTTCGCTTTGCCTCAAACTGTTCCAGATTGACTGTGTACAAAATGGCTATGTATAATTTTAAATACAGAATTTTGTTTCTCCCCTGAAGACAAGGCTCTCTGTCATCACCGAACTTTGTCCAGAGGACAAATCACAAATTCTCCATTATAAGGCCAGGATGCTGCTGCTAAGGCAGAAAAAAATACCGTAATTATTTTGCCAAGATGTGACATAAAAAAACTTGTTGATAAGCTTTAAACATTATTCTCATTAAATCACTGCATCAAAAGAGCTGAACTACAGAAAATGTAATTTATACCTTTCAATCACAACTACAGTGAATCACAGTAATTACACTTCATACTTTCAAAACGCTGCACGAATCTCTACAACATGCCTGGGTAGAAAGTTAGCTTTATCTTTAAAGTTGAGATGGGGATAAAAAAACCTGCTATAATGATCTCCTGTTGATCTACATATAAAAACCTCAAGGTACTTACACCAGGACTCTCATGTTCCAGAAACAATCTGAGAATCGGGAAATTGTTCAGTTACAACATCTAATTTTAACAATCTCCTCACTTCTTCGACAAGCATTTCAAACAGAGGACTTCATTTAGCTTCACTATCAGCTCTCCTTTTAAATTCATGTTTTCGATTGATTTTTCCTTCATAAACCTCTAAACTTGGAATTGCCTGTATGTAATCGAATTGAAAGGAATGTTGGTTTTACTTAAAAAAAAAAAAAAAAATCTTTGATCCTTTTTCCCAATGCAGTGCTAAAAGTTTTTTCTTACTCCAATACTGTACCAAATACTGATAATGGTTCCAACTTCCTTAATCTCAAATATATTCAAAAGCAAGATTACCTCAAAATGAACTGCTGAGGCTAGACAATCTAAGAAGTCCATCTACCTCTATTTCATCTTGCATATTATTCAGTTATATATTGTACAATCCCTAGGGAAAAAAAAAACACAGGAAAATAACTCAGAAGGGCCACCAGCCATGAATTTATCTTTAAGTAGTACCATTTCTTCTCAGAATGTAAGAAGTCAACATACCCGTAATACTGGCCCGCGTGAAACTATGCTGTGTAAATGCCTTGGATGAGCATTAGTACCAATTAAACTTGTACTAGCCTGTTCCAGGAAAAAGGCTTTATTGTAATGCTGCAGCATAGTGTAAGTTTCAGAAACAATTTTGGGAAATCAAACATACAAAATTCATTCCTCTTTTGGAGGAGAAGGCAGGAAGGGAAAAAAGAGACCAAAAAAAGCCTGGTATTTGTTACATTAGAACATTTACAATGGTACATAAAAAGACTGTAGAAGGCATTTATTCTAATAGCCTTGGATGTTCAATCCGTGTAATTGTCCAGTCTGGTTTTGCTCCTTCTGTGAATTCCCTTTGGAACCTGGAAAAGGAAAGACAGTAAGTGAAGAGTTGTTAAAAATCTACCTGATCCTTAAAGAGCTACTAATACCAACAAGAAATCATGAAAAAATACTTTACTTCAAAGCTGTTCCTGTAAAAGCTCCTTAGACTCTGATGCTTATGCCCAAAATGGAAGATCAAAATTAATTCTATAGTGAGAAACAAAGTACACTGACTTCAGAGTGTTTCGGTTCAGATCCCACAGACAGGATCAAGCAGCAACAGCAAAGACCCTGACATCAAGAAAGCACTCAGTTTTCATAGCAGTAACCATGAATATAGCTTTGTGTCAGATCTTCACCTCTAAATAAAGGGTTTCATTTAATGGGATGGTAACTGTGTTGTAAAGGGAAATCACATGCTATGCATTCTACCTGAAAATTTTCATTTTTACTGAACTATACTTTAAGAAGTAATGTATTTTCAGAAATACATCAAAGACCAAGCTAACAGTAGTACTGAATCTCCCCGAAAGAAAATTCCGCAGCTGTTGATAGGGACATGAAAACATCCACCCCTATTTTCAGTCTTCCTCTTCCTTTTGTAGTCATTAATGTCTTCCCTTCCTCCCTGAGCAGGTCAGTTTTGACTGCTTGTCATCTAAAGCCAAGTCTGAACTTCAAGCTGAATATTCAAGCTCCCAAGTAACGTGCACATTGTGGACAAGAGCAGTATAACCTCCCCGCTTTGCAATTACATGCAAATCCACTCGTGGAAACTGTCTTCTCCAGACACCCAAATACTTAACACTAGGCTGCCAAGCCCTGTCGTATCTTTGCCCATTCAAGTTTAGGTTAGCACTGTAAATTGCAGAAAGAACACACGCTTGCAAAGATCTCTCTGCTGGGGATTAGGAAGATACTTAGGGCTTTAAGGGGAGGCTCTTGAGGTTAATGGAGCCTCAGAAGCCTCCAACTCTAAGGAAGATGCTGAATTTGCCTAAGGGATGGATCCACAAAAATCCATCCAGGCAAAAAGCATTGGTGTCCTCAGGGTGTTTCCTTTGTTTCAGAGCTCCTCATCAACTAGACTCCATAGTCTCTCCATTTCAAACATGAGTGTAGAAGTCATTGATTATATTGCATTTCTCACACAAAAATCCTCACTTTTCCCAACTTCTGAGAATGTTATTTTCCATACATTTTGCCAACTGTGCAGATATTTCTGCACTGCTCTGACATCAGTACACAAACACAGACATTATTTACAAGCATTTCTATGAAAATCCATCTACCTAACGTGGGCTTTGAGGGATTGGATCAGTGTGGCATGAATTATCTGAACACCAAGCGATGCTTGCTTTGTTCTGCATTTCTGTAGAAAGCATTTGGCTAAATAATTTCCTCTTTCACGTGCTACTCTTTCAGCTAATTGCAGTTCTGACTTTTGTGCAGGAAGCGACAAGCCAGCAGCTCCACACTTGACTGCTTGGCTTGACTGCATTGCTGTTAGCTGTGCTACAAGAAATGGGAAACAAGAACTGATATTGGCCTATTTCCCGAAAGCTGCAGAAGCAGTATAGGAAAGGAACAGAAACCTCATTCAGTGCTCTAACTACTGCTCTTCCTGACAGAGTTCCCATTAATGTCAACTCAGAAGCAAGGTAATAACATAATGACTTTACGGGGTATTTAAAAAATTTGGCCCTAGAACCAAAACTGGAAAGCTGCATGTGAACTAACTTAGATTAGAATCAAGGTAAATTAAAACATACTGAGTTCAGCACTGGCACAGTGTGAATGCTTCCAGTTCCCAAACTGCTTTCCACACAGCTAGGCCACATACGTGAAGGAAAAAAAAGGGACAAGTAAACTTACTCATAGTTTGCTGTTAAAAGATGTCTTTTTTCTTTTGTGCTTTCATCTCCAAACACAATCTGGAAAACTTTGGTTTCGCCTGGTACTTCATCAGGTAGGTTAGCACCATTCAGATACCAGAAACGCATCAGGATGCTAACAAACTTTCTTCCTGTTGGAAATAAATCAAAGCATAAGGTCGATCTCATGTTTCTCATTGGTCAAATACTCCTATTTGCTACCTAGCATATATTCTAGTGAGACCCTGGGAGGGCAGCTGACTTCAGCCATAAAGAATGCATGACAGAATAATGAACAATAAAGCTATTTAAAGCCATATTCATGCTGTTTAGCAACAATAAAAATACATTCTGTAGAAAGGTATGTATTTTATCCTGAGTGTTGCATGACATTGTACACAATCAAACCATATGAAAAAAAGCTGGTTACCACTTTTTTTAAGGTCCAAAGCCAGCTACTGATACTACAAAAGTATGGAGAGTAGTTCAAACTCAGGAGGAATCTAAGAGAAAAAAAAAATTCTTATCTCCCAAAACAGGAAAAAAGCTCACTGGGTCTGACAATTTGAAACACTCATTGGAAGACCCATGGTTAGACTATAAACCATCTCAACTGATCATGAACTGAGCACATAATGCTGGTATTCAACCAAAAGAAAAACTTGTTTGAGCTCATCATTAACTTATAAAAGAAAAAAAAAAAAATCAAGAAATCCTAGAACAAAGTATATTCCATGAAAACAGAGTAGAAGTGAAGACAGCAAAATTTATTTCATTATCCAGCCTTCACTATTCTTCTTGGAAGATGTATTTTCATTGCTGAAGCAAACAGCTTTCTGCATACAGTAGAATAATTGCTTTTGAGTGGTCTGAGATTACTAAGGACTAATAATGTAAAAATCTGAAATTACAGAAGAAGAGGAATGAGCAAAACCTAAACAGAAGTCAAAACAGTACCATGACTTATTAACAATAATCTCTCAGTTTCTGGTTTAAAAGGAAATCAAGGAATTATATATAGATGAACTATAAACAGAAAAACAAGTAATGAGAAACAGTACTCAAAAACACATCTGTAAGGAGAATGCCTGCTTAGCAGCAACACAAGGAAATAAGACTGCCCATTGCTGAAATGTTTTAGAATTATAAACATACCATCATCATCATAGTAAATGCGAACATCTCCTTCTGTTGTATACATGATTGCATCAATGTCAGCTGCTAAAGCATCCCTGTGATTGTCGGGGAGCAAAGAAATCTTTTCCTTCAGCACCTGAAGTACCTAAATTCAGGAAAATTGTCACTTAGTTTTTTATTAGGAAATTGAAGTAACAATCTTTTCTACTGCAGTTAAAATGAGCTATATTGCTAAAACACTTGTATAACATATACCACAGTGGAAGTGAAAAAGCACGGGGAAGTTTGGGCACTCCCAAACCCTAATTCAGTGATACTAAAGAAGATCCATTTACTGCTCAAACCAATGCAAACCAAGTATTTTAAAAAATGTTTAGAAAAGGTACTGTCAAAACAGAAGTTGCAAAGCAAGGCATGAGAACCCAGAAAATACCAGTTAAGCTTGCTTCCACAATCATACTTACACTCTGCCTTCTCACTGCTGATTTCTCGCTATGGGTATTTTCCTTAGCTTTTGATTCAATTATTTCTTAGTTATCTTTCACAAATTTCTTTGAAAAGCTGTTCCATTACCACTAAGTTTATCTTTGCCATTTTGGGATCCACATTCCCATTAGAAAAAGTTGAAACACTTGCAAATCAGAAAAGACTGAAAAATCATTGCTCTGGGACTTAAGTTCCATAACGCATTCACATCCATAGTATTTGAGTGTCCTAAGACTTACACAGCTATGTTAAGTAGCAAAAGCGTGTGGTGCACGAACTGAACAGAGGCATCACCTCAAACACCACAAGAAAGACATGTCACAAGGAAGAATGAAGCTGTGCAGCACTTATTTTTGACTCATAATCAGTTTTTAGCCTAACTTGAATTGCCATTTTTAAACAACAAACAAATCCAGAGGTCGCACGGAAGCAAAAGACAATCCTTCACTAGAAGACATTGGTTTCTAGTACATTTTGCAGGTATAAAATTCACTAGCCAAAGCAACAACAAAATCGTGTTGTATAACAGCCTCATCCACTACATGCTCTGGTTACATGAGGTCTCTGGATTAATGTTAACCTGATCACCTGAAGAATTTAAGATGAGCAGAGGAAGAGGAGATGCTCTTTCAAAACAACTATAAGAAACAAACTCACATTTTATTGCTATGTCTGCTCAGAGAGAGGAAGCAAGATTGTCCAGTGGGGATGCACTAGAACAGGACCAAAATTTTTGCTGCAAAGACATGGGTGGCAATAGGGCAGGCCAAGCTGACATCCAGTAACAAGGCAGACATAGACCTGAAGTATCTCCTCCACTTGACACTGATGCATCTGCTACCTCCGTCCCCTGGGAAGGCCAAGACAACTTCAGCAATTAAAATTCATAAAAACACAGAACACACAGCACCGATGTTTAACTAGCCAGGTCAGCCATATCCCTGAGACCATGACACAAGACTGAGGCCTTCCAGCCAAAACCCGTAATTGGCTGTATGATCTGCTTGGGGGTGGGAATGTATTAGTGCAGCGGGGATGAGCACAAACCAGTTCCTTTCTTCATCTGAATTCTGGTGCACAGACCGAAAGCGTCAGCTATCTGCCAACAGCAAGAGAGGTATGCAACTCTGCCTGCCATCCAGACCCACTGCCTTTCAGTCCTTTCTGGTACATCTGCAGTCTTTTTGGCAACCAGTCCTTATGCTCAATGACAAGAATATTTTTTTTTTTGTTTAAATACAGTAACTTTAATTTAAGTTGCGCGCCTGGAAATTAAACACAAAAAAGCTGCAGGACAAACAATTGCCCTGTTCTGCGTTATGCTGTTTTTTCCAAATTAGACCAAACTGGCAGTATTTGTAGATAATGACAGGTTGAATGGATGTTACTTCATAATGGAAAATCAACTGCTGGAATAAGAGATGGAAAGCATTTACCTCTGCTGATACAAGTTCATCCAGCAGGTCAAGTTTACACTGAGACAGCAGCTTTGAAACAACAGAAAAGGCCTACCAAAACAAAAAACAAACAAAAAAAAGAGAGATACATGAACAAATAACACTAAGTTGGCTTATTTTTCAGACAAATCCATCATTATGTGACAAGCTACCCAAATATTCCATGATGTAAGATTTCAGTGTTTGCAGAATGTATCACCATTGAAATTCAAGACCTCCAGCATTAAAAAAGTGATTCCATGAACTGATAAAAGTGTAAGGTTTCTTTTCAGTCTCTCATTTAAAGCATCAAACCTTTTGATAACAGACAAGTGAATGCACAGCTTACAAAAAAAGCAGCATTGCAGTAACCTATATAAGTTGTTTTTACTCTCTTTTTGATAATTCAAACAGTCTACGTCTTTCCCTGTAAATATTTTATTCCCCTGCCCCTCTACCCAGCTCATCTGGTTTCAGTCGAAACAGAAGCTCCAGTTTATAAAATTTCTTTATAAATCTGGTTTAGTCTCCAAGCTTCTGGAAACTCAACTCCCCTTTCCCCCTCAATTTTGCAGGTAAATTTGCATACAATAATGCCTCTACACATTCAAAGAGCGTACTTGTAAAATGCGGACAGAAGGATTCTACAGCAAGTATAAAGACACAAAAAAACCCAGGACAAGGTAAAACAGGTGGTTCTGCATGCATGGCAACTAATTCGGTGTAGTTTTTTTTTTGTCTTTCTTGACCTGATCTTAAGCATTTTAACATTCTGTCCCCTACCACTTGGTGTGTTGTTCTGAGCTGTTTTTTTGTTTGTTTGTTTGTTTTTTATAATTAAATACAGCAACTGAAGTTTCACAGCAGCTAACTCCGTAATTTTTACATGATTAGCTTTGAGATCACTGCCTCTTTGACACATTCTGTTGACAAAGCTTATTGGGTTCATATATTTGGAGAAACAAATATATGCACCAGCTCTATGCCTGCCTAAGCTTTGTCATTTTAGGAAAACCAGCTAAGAGGAGCTGCATTTCTCCTTAAATTCTCTAAAACGTCTGGAAGCACCTTCCTTCATACTATTTTGGGGTCGGCTAAACCAGCTCATTTTCATTGTGGAATCTGGGAAAAGAAAACAAGAAAAGTCTGAAGAAAAGCGCACCTCCGAATACTCTCACTTCCCCCAGAAGTGAGGTGCTTGGAGCCAGAAGTGGGGAACTCCATCTATCGTGCACACGAGAGAACACAGGCGCTACGATGTCCGCGTGGGAAATTAAACCCGGGCACCGGCAGCCCCCTCGGGAGCCGCAGCGGGGCCGCCCCAAGGGGCCGCGGCGGGCCGGGGCGCAGCAGCACGCCCCGGGCGCCGTTCCCCTCAGGCAGGCCGACAGGCCATTCTCGTCTCCCTGAGGCGCCGGGCCGGGCCGGGCCGGGCCGGTGACCGAGCCCCGCCGCCCGTTCGGCGCTCACCTGCTTGGCCCCCCGGGTGAACTCCTCGATGCTGAACTCCTGGTCGAAGTAGAGGCGGATGAGGAGATAATAGAAGCGGGTGCGGAGCCAGGCGAAGGGGCTGGTGATCCTCACCACCACCACCCGCCGCTGCGGACCCTCGGCCTCCGGCCCCTGCCCGGCGGTGCTGGCGAACCGCGCGGCGGGCCGGAGAGGCCGGCGCCCGGCCACCAGCAGGGCCGAGGCAACCGCGACGGGCGGCGGCGGGACCCGGGCCGCACCCGGCGCCGCGAGCGCGCGCGCGAGCCAGCGCCCGCGGCCAGGAGCCGCGCGCAGCGCCATGATGCCCGCTGTCCCCGCCCCGACCGACCGGAACAACCGCTCCGCGGGAAACAGAGCCGCCGCCGCCGGTTCCCTGATGGCGGGGCGTCCTCCGGAGGCGGTGCCGGCCCGGGTGACCGGCGGTTCCAATCGCGCTGGCTCAGGGGAGCGCGCAGTCACCGCGGGACCCGCCTCCCGGAGAAGGGAGGAATCCGCCGCTTCCCCGGCCCTCGCCTAGCGGGAGGCGGCGGGGAACGTTTCTGCGCGAGCTCTTCCTTCCGGGGGGAGCGGCGGGGGACGGACGCGGCTCGTCGGCGCGGAAGCGGCCATGGAGCGGCGGGAGCAGCCGGTGGTGCCGGTGGCGCGGCTGGCCGGGGTCAGGCGGGAGCAGTTCCTGCGAGACATCTACCCCCGGGTACGGCTCTTGCCGCTCTCGTCTCGGCGGGCCCGCGCGGGGAGGGTGGGCTTCAACGGCCGCGGGGGGGCCGGCTTCGCGCCGGCTGCGTGTCGTGAGCGGGGCCCCGCTGGAACGGACCGGGACCGGACGGGGAGACGAGGGAGGACGGAAAGTTTCCCGTGACGCCTCCTCACCTGGCAGAGCCGGTGCGGACAAACCGCAGGTTTTGGCGTTACGTGGCTCCTGAGAGGTGTCGCGATCCACGATGTGGCCGGTGAGGTCAGGAGCTTCTACAGGCAAATCTCTCTGAGCTGCTGAAAAGCTCTGACGGCGGATCTCCCTGTGAGTTCGTTTTCTTTGACAGCGGTTAAAAAAAGTGTGATTGCTGGTTTTGTTGCTTTGGCAGCGCTGCTTCCTTTTTTCTCCAAGGTCCCGATTCAAAGCAGAAGTGTCTTTCTGCTGATTTTCGTGCATGCAGTGGATCAAACCTGTTCGTGGTTGTCAGCGTCAAGGAGCCTTAATACAGGTGGAAAGAGCTTCCTTCATGAGAGCATATAGCACCACCGTAGCTCACAGGCTACACCTTCACTGTGTGCTCTTTTCTCTGTTTTCTGCCAAGCTCTGGCTGGGATGACTAAAGCTGTTCCTTAGTCTGGCTAGATTCCTCAAGGGCCCCAGCACAAAGTGAGCATTAAAATTGTCTTTGCCTCTCCGTATTCTTCCTTACCCCGCTGGGAAAGAGAATATAGTAAATAGAGAAACAGTCCCATGATTTACTGCATTTTGTTTCAACATTCAGCATTCTGATTCACATTGTTCATTTGTGAAAAGATCAGTTGTGACTTTGTATAGTGGGCCCTGGTATTCAACTGACTTGTTTGCGTGTACTTAGTCTGAAAAACTAATTCTGATTTTTTGCCACTGGGTACTATGATCATTTCAGCATTGATTTTTTTGTTATTGTTGTTGTTCTTTAGAGAAAGCCAGTAGTGCTGAAAGGAATGGAACTGGGCACTTGCACAACCAAATGGACAGTAGATTACTTGAGCCAAGCTGAAGGATCTAAAGAAGTAAAGATTCATGTTTCTGCAGTGCCACAGATGGATTTCCTCAGTAAGAACTTTGTGTATAGGTACTTCATTCCAAAGCCTCTTGTATTTTAATGGCATGTGCTCGTAACTGTCAGACATACAGTGCATCTGTTTGAAGCTAAGGGTGAGAATATGAAGATACTTTGTGAAAACTTTAAATGACGTATCAAAGTACTGTCCTTGATTTCCTCCTCTACTTTTCATTCCACCAATATCTCAACACCCTGAATAAATACTACAAGGGTGAAAGGAGGGGCCAAACAGGGCCTTAAAAGTGATGGCATGAAGAAGTGTTATGAAGATATTTTGACAGAGCACTCTTGTAGGAAATTTGAGCCTGGCATTTGCTGGTGTTAATAAAAAAAAACAAACCGAAAACTCCTTGATACTAGATGATATGCTATTTTGTTCTAATTATATGGTGCGTTTTCAGTGTTACTGAATAGTGCTAGTTTCTGACTTGCCATGTGTCTGAACCTCTTTGAATGCTGGCATGTGGCAGGCATGCTATTCCACTCTAGAGGGATGTTACTAATTAAAACCAAGCTCCTTTCAAAGTTAGCATGTGCAGTTCTCAGAATGTTCAAACTACTGGATATCACATGTTTCACCAGCTCTTTTATCTTGATGTGGGTCACATAAACTCTTGGTAGCTGCCAGAACATTTCCTCAGAGTTCATCTAATCTCAGTGATTGTGTTGTTCTTCAAGGGTAAAAGCCTTTATTTTAGTTGTTTTCCCTAAGTAGGAACAAGAGTGTTTGGTCTGTTAAACTTGTAAGAAGGCTGAAGCATATGCTGTAAATGTAAACAAGCTACAAGTCTCTATGAGTGGAGCCTTTTGTTCAGGAGAAAAAACACCTTATAATCATGCTGTATTCTGCTCATGGCATAATGAACTTCTGAATCTTTGAAATTAGGTTGTACTTGAATGATTTTGCCTTATCTCCATATTTCCTTCCCTCCCCCCCCATTTTGTTTCTTATTAGAATTTCTCTCATTGTGAGTTCGCATCCAGTTGATCCGGCCTGCTAGTTTTAGCAGGTTTGTAGACAGCCATATGGAGGTGCTCTGATGATGCTTCATTATAGCAGGTGTTAGGACTTTCACCTACTTCACTTGAAATTCAGGAAGCTTTGACCGTTTCCAGAGCAAGCCCCTGATTCTAATATGAAGGGAGAATAAGTAGAACTAAACGAATAGAAACACTGAGGACTTAACATGCAGTTCCATGAGTTTAAACTGACGCACGTGAGTAGTACTGCAGTCCTGTTGCAAGTTGTGTGCTCCTACCCCTGTCTTTGTGTTGGTTCTGGTACTCAGCCAGCCATGTTGTGATGTGCTGCAGAAATCTGAATGTTTTTCTGCTGTTTTAGCTTTGCAAGCAGGTTCACCATGAGGTCAGATGAGTGCCAGTGCTAGCGTAAGGGAGGAGATGGGATGATTAGGGTAGACAGCAAGGGCAGAGCTGTGGCAGCACCAGCATGCATCAGTTTAAGCTGTCGTGGAGCTCTGCTCTCACTTTCTTCAGTAGCAAATGTAAATGGGCATGATACAACAGTTCAACTGAAGTCAGAGGGTTGGGTTTTGTTTGTTTTTCCATTGACTTCAGTGGTTGTAGTATTTGACTATTACAAACAAGCCTGAAATGTTTAGAGAAGTGGTCTAAGTACTGTCAGATGCAGGTCACATTCCGGTAGAAAGGATAACAGGATCACGAAAAATTATGCTTGAGGATAGTTTCTTCTTAACCCTGGGTACTTGGTGGTTGCTCTGAAATTTGATATCTACATGCAATATATTCGTTACCCAGTGACAGTTAATGTGAGATGGTAAGTTGAATGAACACAACATTGAATTCATAACATAATATTCGTAACAATGAATACATGTCCTATTTCTTCTTGTGCTTGGTTTGCCATTCAGCTCTCAACTGATGCCAAAATCTGTAATCCTTATGAAAGTTCCCATTGTTTAAATAAATATCGAACACTTTTATTGACTTCAGAGGGACAGGCTGTAATGTCTAGTGATTCTTTTTGAATCTTCTGAAGTTGTGTTTAATAAATTCAAGGAAAACTGTAAAAAACCACTTGAAAATACCAAGATTCCTGTGTTTTGCTCAGCTGAGGTAGCACATATTTAAAAAAAAAATCAGATAACTGAAATAAATTTTATAGATCTACAAATGAAGATAGGTATCTGTGTTCATGCACAGATTCATAGCAGAAAATGCATAGATATAAACATATGTATATCACCTGCAGTAGTTTTCTTGATGCTGAGCTTTTCTACAAATTTATAAAAATGTACAGTAAACAAGCCTAAAAATGACACACCGTTAGAGAAATAGTCTAAGCAAGTACTGTCAGGTGTTGGCCACAGTTTGAGTCTAATTTGACTGTGAAGAAATTTCCTGCACTGTGACCTGCATTCAGACCTCTTAAGCTCAAGAGGGGATCTTATCAAAGTGTATAAATAGCTGATGGAAGGAGTAAAGAAGATGGAACCGGATTCTTCTCAGTGGATCATGGTGACAGGACAAGAGGCAATGGGCACAAGCTGAAATATAGGAAATTCTGTTAAACTATTTAAAAAAAACCCCCTCTTTTACAGTGATGGTGGTCAAACAATGGAACAGGTTGCCCAGAGAGGTTATAGTCTCCATCCTTGGAGATAAGCAAAACCCAGCTGGATGCTGTCCTGGGCAATCTACTGTAGTTGACCCTGCTCTTGGCAAGGGGATTGGATTGGAGGATCTCCAGAGGTGCCTTCCAGCCTCAGCAATTACATGATTCTGTTTGGATATACATTGGAACAATTTACTAAAGCAGAGAGGTTTGTAAGTGTAGGATTTCTGTCTTGGTAGAACTCTTCAAACATCCACTGCAAACACTGATTAGTCACCATGTTAAATACAATATGCTGCTCTTTTTTTTTTTTTTTATCTTCAGTTATACTAGATATGCTAAGGGAATTTATGATTTTAAACCTGGCATTTAGACCATGTGTTGTTACATTGATTCATTGTATAGATTTAAATATTTATATTTCAGAACTCTGCCTTTTGATGTATTTGTACAAAGAGCAGCTGAAGTCAAACACAAGGAGTACTTTCTTTCTGAGGTAATTTCCTTAGTGTCACAGTTTCTTCTGTCAGTTATTTTGCCACTATATGGAGGGGAAAATGACGAATTGTAATTTAAAGTCTTACTCCAGTAAAGCACTCGATCTTAGAATTAACTGTTTTGTGTGGCTTGGAGCCAAGGGAAAAATGTGGGGAGAAGTAATTTTTCTTGGAAGTTGTTTTGTATGTGTACAGTGTGGTTAACTTCAGTCATCCTCTTTCTGTTAACAAAACCTGCTTACATGAGCAAAATTCCAGCACAAAATTTAGAAATTAAACCTTGCTTTAGAATAATAACTGTATCATTTACGTGTTTTGCAAGAAAATGTCATGAATACATCTGCTATCAAAATACAAATACAGATTTATTGCAACATAATTTGTGAGTACCAAATGTATGGCTATCTTTACCTATCAGTGTTCAAACTAGGGATTTTTCAGATAACTGTGATTAGGAAGCAAAAAGTTTTGAATGCAGACATGCTTTTTACCTTTTATACTACATAGGATGCTGTAAGTTTTAAAGCCAGTTGAAATAGCTTCCTGCACCAGTGTTCTGAAGAACTTAAATTATAATCTGTATTTGCTTTGAATCTGTTCAGTAACAGCAATGCTGAAGCAGTTGACAAGTCTCGCCCCACTACTCTTCTTACTCTCAGTTAACGTATTTTTCCCATTTCTTGAGACGAACAGCAGGGAGCAGTAGAGTAAAGGCAGCATAACAAAGTAGCTGAATTTGTAAATGCCATTCATTTGTACCATATTTTAATGAAGCCCTGCATTAGATTAATGAGAAAATACAGGCTTTTTGTTTAAGTGTGTTTGTAATTCTTATTAAAAAACCAAAACAATTCTCTTTTTGTGTTCTCTTCAGGATGAAAAGTACTATTTGCGATCAGTGGGTGAAGATGCTAGGAAGGTGAGTTACTTGAGATTACATTTCTAATATTGTAAAGTCGCAGTTTAGGAATCTTTTTAAAAGCCTGTTGTCATCTGCTGGCTGTGTAGTACAGGCATACAACTTGCTTATGGTCACTTGGCCTGTGAAACTGACTAGATTTAGGTCAGAATATTTAAACCTAAGTGTCTAAAATAGTTGCCCTTATATGAGAGCTTAGCTGATCACTAAAGAGTACATTCCTCACCTCCCATTCTTTAGCTTTTGTTGTAAACTAATATAAAAGGATTTCTGATCATGTCTTGCTTCTTCAGTGTGATTTCTAGCAGCCATGGTTCAAAGCAGCTCTCTGGCTGTTCTTATTAATATTGTTGACCAAGTCACCGCTGAAAGGGTGACCACCAAAAAGCATTGCCATTTCCAGCTATTCGCCAATGCTGAAGTTCTAGCCTCGTGTTTCATATGATGGGAAATGATAGTGAAGTGCTCCCTTATTTTAATGTGTGTATATGGTTCTCTGAGAGTTATGTCCTTTTTGTTTCAGGATATTGCAGATATCAGAAAGCAGTTTCCTGTTTTGGCAGAAGATGTTCAGATTCCAGAGTATTTTGAGAAGGAACAGTTTTTCTCTAGTGTATTCCGCATCAGCTCAGCTGGATTACAGTTATGGACACATTATGATGTAGGTAATACATGTGTTTAGCAGAAAATGTTGCAGATGGTGTTAAGGAGTTGAGATATTAAGGTGCAGATCTCTGACAAAGATCAGTTAATGACAAACCTCATGTATTTTGAAATAGTAAAATGAATCACATTCAGTGGTACAGTGAATTTTAAATAGATGTATTGTGTGGGCATAATATCTTACTGGTTTTATGTCTAATTCCATACTTGTAATCTTAAATAATGTTTGATGTTGTTCCCTTTTTTTTTTACTGTTTTGCGTTTCAGTTAAAGATCTGAAACACAGTAACTTTCAACATTTTCGTCTTTAAGAGTACCTTCATTTTTTTATTCTAATGGCCAGATTGTTGGTAATTGTACAATGATTGTGGTGGTCTGTTGCTGCAATGTGGTAGATGCCAAATAAGATTGTCTTCTAACATTGTGCTGTGTAATTCTGAATAAATTTATTTATAAGAAAAATAGTTTTTTCCATTATAATTAGGAAAAAGAATCCTTTATCAATAGAAAGTCAGCAAAATGAGGTAGGGGTAACACTGAAAAAATATATTTTGTATTATATTTTGCTGGTTTATATGTCTAAAGTATGGTATGCCTTTGTGTTTTAAGATGGAAGAACTTGATTCCTATTTAAGGAAAAACACAAAGTTGTTGGAAAGCAATATTGTGTTTCCAGATATACTATTGTCGTGGTTTAACCCCAGCTGGCAACTAAGCACCACGCAGCTGCTCACTCAAGTCCCTCACAGTGGGACGGGGGAGAGAATCAGAAGGGTAAAAGTGAGAAAACTTGCAGGTTGAGATAAAGACAGTTTACTAGGTAAAGCAAAAGCTGCGCACGCAAGCAAAGCAAAAGAAGGAATTCATTCACTACTTCCCATCAGCAGGCAGGTGTTCAGCCATCTCCAGGAAAACAGAGCTCCATCACATTTTAATGGTTACGTGGGAAGACAAACGCCATCACTCTGAACATCCCCCCCTTCCTTCTTCTCCTAGCTTTATACGCTGAGCATGACGTCATATGGTCTGGAATATCCCTTTGGTCAGTGGGGGTCAGCTGTCCCAGCTGGGTTCCCTCCCAACTTCTTGTGTGCCCCCAAGGCTGGGGTGGTGTGAGAAGCAGAAAAGGCCTTGGCTCTGTGTGAGCACTGCTCAGCAGTAACTAAAACATCTTGGCATTGTCAATGCTGTTTTCAGCACAAATCCAAACCATAGCCCCATACCAGCTACTATGAAGAAAACTAACTCTATCCCAGCCAAAACCAGCACAACTATCTGTCAAGAATACTTCAGGGGATAAAGTAACTCACATTCTTGAGTTTTTTAGATTAATTATATGTGGAACCTCTTTTAGGTAATTCCTAACATGTGAAGGTTGTAATAATTCCCTCTTTTAAGCTGATGATACTTTAGATTAGTTGCAAGCTATGTATTCATTCGTAACTCTTGGCTGACATCTCTCTTACTATGCTTATTCCAGGTAATGGATAACTTCTTAATCCAAGTAACAGGGAAAAAACGAGTTGTTTTGTATAGTCCTCGAGATGCACCGTATTTATATTTATCAGGTATGGATGTCATATGTATCTAGTTCAGAGTTTGGTGATCATAGTTGCCTTCCAGCTCACAAGTGTTGCACTGTAGAAAAAAAAATCACTAACGGACAGCTTGATGTAAAAGAAGTCATTTGGTCCCTTAACTCTGATCCTGTTTGCCTTAGTCAAAGCTAATCATTTTAGTGGGGCAGGTTAGGAAATTTGCAAAGGAGTGCAGCAGCTTTGCCTGGTTGTTTTCAGCATCTATCTGTGGAGGAGTACAGTGTTCTGTCTGGATTCAAAATGGTGTTTTAAACGTCAGGGAAAGTGTCTTTTAGTGTTAATAAGGTTGCAGTTACAGGAGAAATATAGACAACAGGAGAACATGTCTCTTCAGTAAATGAGGAGTGCCATCAGGTTTCCCTGGTTTTTAGAAGAGTTACAGAAAAAGAAACCAGTAATTTGATTCAAGAACTGCCATTTCCAGCAATGTGATAATGCTTTGTTACTGTTGGAAGAGTAGGAATGTTTACTCATTACTTCTGAAAACTTTCCTAGGTACTAAGTCAAAGGTGCTGGATGTGGATAACCCAGATTTAGAGAAATATCCCCTTTTTGTGAAAGCCAAGCGCTATCAGTGTTTTCTGGAAGCAGGAGATGTGTTATTTATTCCAGGTAAGTAACAAATAGTTCCCGACCATGTTGTGTTTTTAAACAGTTTTGTTTGCAATTTCTCATTTCTAGGGATGGTAAGAGGTTACTGAAGCATTTCTATGTTATAAGTAGGAGCATCTAAAGACATTGGCAAAACTTGTCTACTTCTTCCAACTGTACTAATTAGCCTAATAAAAGGTATTATTGCATCTACCTACAAATCTTACCTTCCCTCAGGATTACACTGTATGCTTCTGAATTTGTGTCTTAATAGATTAGTACTATAAAAATCAACTTGTGAACTCTGAAATTACTTCAGTGACCTGAGTTTTCTAATGACAGAATTTTAGTGAAGTACCATTTCTGTTCTTCTGTAGCTTTGGCACTTGAGAACTTTGAGGCGTGTGATTTGATGAGATTTATGGATGGTAGAGTTATTGGACTGTCTAGAAATTTATAATCACCTTTGGGGAATGGAAAGACAAGTCCTAATCATTTTTCTGCACAAGCAGAAAATATAAAGCTGCTTCCTAGGCTGAGATGACAAAATTCTGGTGATCAGGGAAAGGCATTTGAATTACTCCTATTGAACTACTCCTACTTGTTACTAATTTTTTATTTTAACTTATCATGAGCTTGTCACAGATACTTACTCTGTTGCTTTTCCTATTATCTGAGCAATATAAACAGGCCAGTAAACAAGAAGGCAGTAGGTTTTTAGAAGTTTTAAAATAGATTCTTAGCCTTGGACTCATTACTTAATTTTCAACTTAACATTTGTGTTTCTTTGTTAAGAAACTTTTGGTTACAGTTTGTGAAAGGTATGTCACACTGTTGCTAATGTCAGCATATATAATTTGTTTTGTTCTATGCAATACAGATATTAGATTGTCTTTTCCAGTAGCTGTGCTAGTCCAAACTTAAGACACACTCAGCACTCTTAAGAATGACTGGGGAGTATAGGGATTTTTGAGTCCAGAGAATGGTGCTAGCTTTGTCAGCATTCTGGAATGCATACCACTGAAAAAAGATGTTCTTTGAGAAATGTGTGTGATTATTATGGAGAAGGTAGAAGCAGCCCCTCTTCCTAACCTGAAAGAAACTTTTGTTCATTTCTCAGAATGAGCTTTTCTATGTCTTCAGCACATACAAGCAACTAGGCTGCAATAAGCATGGCATTCAGTCTTTTAGCTTAAATTGAAATAGGGTAAATATACCATATTAAACTTATTTTTAAAATGTACTCAATGAGGCAAAAATGTCTTTGGTTCCTTACCACAGCCATGATGATTCAACTGAAAAGCCTCATGACTTCATTACGAAAATATTAGCAACTGCATTCAGAGCAGATGAGTGAGGTGAACAGGGAAGATGTCTTATTTTCATCCTACACACGCTTATCATTTGCTTACATTTGAGTGTCTCTTTATACTTCAGCAATTGTTACTTTTGTGTGAAGTTATGGATTGATGTAAACGTCTTGAAGAACTTCTTAAATTTAGTACAACGCAATATATTCAGAGATGAATATTTATAAATAAACAAAAAATACAGTAGTTGAGGCTTCTCCTCAACTAGATTTAGTCTGGGCAATTCTGACACTTGTTATGAGTCACATGGAAGTTTCAGATACTAATTTTCATTGTAGACGTTCTTCTTTCTACAGCTTTGTGGTTCCACAATGTAATTTCTGAGGAATTTGGAGTGGCACTGAATGTCTTTTGGAAGCACCTTCCTGCAGAGTCCTATGATAAGAGCGACACTTACGGAAATAAAGATCCCACAGCAGCCTCTAGAGCTATACAGATCTTGGACAGGGCCTTGAAAACACTTGAAGAACTACCTGAGGAATATAGGGATTTTTATGCTCGGAGAATGGTGTTACGCATCCAAGAAAAAGCCTATAGGAATGATTACGGATAAAATAACACACTGTAATTCAGCGAGCTCCTGTGAAAGTAGAAAATGGTATGTTAATATGGGAACTGTCCATGTGTACATACATACACTTTCTGTAAGACTAATAAAAACTATGTTGATAAAAACTTTGTTATAGGTGAATGTTTATCTTGTAGATTTTTTTTCTTGTTTTTCTTCATGTGCAGTGTGTGCACAGTCTGCTTCATCTGGTGATGGTCTCTTTTCTACAACAAGGCATATGTTTGCAGTGCCTGCACTTACAACTCTACTTTTTTGAAGTGTTCTACTGAAATTTTTCTGAACAAAAGTTTTGGTATCTGAGCTGGGCTGACAGCACGTATGCTTAGAAGTAACTGCACGTCTTCCTGAATGCTACCTCGTTTATTAAAGTTTAGGAAGGCCATAGTGGTTTCAGAGGAGGTCCAAGAAAGCTATTGGTGGTGGTTTTAACGGTCATGGTATCTTTTTGAGTAATAGCCTGGTAATAAGAGTGGGGAGTTTCTGCTCCCCCTTGTGGTGAAACTGAGAGTAGGCATGGGGAAAAAAGCAAAGGCTAACTATTCATGCAAAGTTAAGCTTAGAATTGTGCAGCAGCTTGACCGCAAAGTAAATGATTTACCCCTTTCCTAGCTGAATAATGTATTGTGCAGGAAACCTTGTTTGTCAATGCCCCAGTGCAGTCGGGCAGCATTGCTGTTTCTGCAGCTGTGAAACACTTGCAACTAATGTGCCCACAAATCCATCCAGCTACAGTCCTAGAATCTGAAATGAAGTTCATAGTTCTGGAGTAGATGTGGAATCTATTGGCAGCAGCATTTGAGATGCATTATGTTACCATATGAAAGGGGGTTGCATCGCACCTTTTGGGATGGAGCCTGTTGTACAGGCATTGTAGATGGTTACTTTTCAGCTGATTACAGTGCTTACAAAAGCCTTGTGAAATAAAGATGGGCATCTCAGAGAAAAGATAGGTTGTCATTGTCCCTTTGAAATCCCTCTGACGTTATTACTAGTGCTGTCTGGGGAATGCAGCATTTACCTGACTTAGGTCAGTCTGTTACTTCTAGTGGTGTTTTTTGAGAACTGCAACTTGGCAAAAGCTCTTAGACTAAATAGATATGTAGTGTTAATAAAGTGCTGGAAAAAACTTTCTCCAGAAAAGCAGGAGATTATTCTTCTAAACCTGTTCTTCTTGGCAATTCAACACGGTGAAAATAGTCTGCTACCATGTGAATGGGCACCCGGCCACCTTAATGAATAGGCATGAATGGAACCAGCCAAGCGATTCTGATGGGCATCGTTGTATGTTCTGAGGGTAGAATTTAAATTTGGGATCACAAATAGGTCTCCCAAAATTTCTCTTTGGGAACAAACAAGGATTGCTTGTGCATACTGCTGAGACAGAGTCTGTGTCTGTTAGGCTGGGGAAGCCCCTTGGCTTTGTTGGACTGGTAATGTCGAGGGCCCCCATCTAAATTGCAGAGGTGTACAGAGCATATTCTTTGTGTTTTAGGACTAAATGGAGAGGCTCAGAGAGCCTGCAGGGCTAGACAAAGCTGTGTTCCAGCATTGTGCCTGCACAGCTATTGCTTTTAACTCTAACCACTGGCAGTTTTTCAATATGCTGGTACAGAGAAGTACTGTGCTGATCCCTCATTCTGTCACTTCTTGATTCTCCATTCCCAAAAGAGAGGTGCTAGCTTGGGTGTTCTCAGGCCCCCTCAACAGTCAAGTATAAATAAGGAAAGCTTCATGGAGCAGCAATCAGTGTATGAGTGATCTGCTTATGTCTCAGCTTGTGAGAAGTGCCTGCTGTGCTCCGGAAGGAGGATGGGAGCCATTTGGGGCTCTTGGGGAGAGGAGAAAGTAAAAGGAGGAAAATCCTGTGGGTCAAATGCATTCACTGCTGTGCCACCTAATGGTGATACTAAGATTTTCAATACTTGTTTCATAGTATGTATGTAAAAAGCATAAACAAGATCTGTCAAGTATTAAGAATGCCATTTTGAATATTTTTCAATCCCCCTTTTTTTTGGGGGGGGGGGGCTATTAAACTATTAATTTAAACACCTTAGGCCAAATCAAACCCTTGCATCCCTCGGTTGCAGTTATTAGTGCTGAGGTAGCCCAGCAGGAAAGCTGCAATAATTCACTTGCTTAGGCTAGCATGAAGTTTGGATTGGAAAACGTGTATCGGGCTGGGAAAAGAGAGTCATGCTGAATTAAATGTGAGCCAAGTGCTATAGCAAGTGCAGCTATTTCTTCTTCACCCTACCAACTTTAAAATGAAACCTTTATTTTCGTATGTCAGCAAATGAGGTTATCTCACCCTGATCAGCTGGTGGATAACCCAGCCCTGCTCATGCTTCTCTTCCAGTGTCCTGTGAGAAATCTCTGCAATGATAGTGTGTGTGGGGTGTTCCCTCCCCATGACCCCTTTCCTTTTCACTTCTCTAAGACTGTCAGTAAACTCCACCAGATGTGATGTAAGTGCATATTCAAGAAAGATCAACAAAAACTATTCTATGTAGATCAGTGGGAAGAGCAGCACAATAATTGTTCTGTCAGTGCCACCCTTTTTTCACTTTGAACCAGTTTCTTCAATTTCTAATTAAATAACTAATATAAAAGTTGTTCTGAAATGCCATAAAAGAACAAAGCAGTTTATAAATGTATTTTCTTAATTTGAGCGTAATGTGACTAGTGATAAAAATCTTGAAGTTACTGTGTTAAAAAAAAAAATTACTTGGTGCTTTCTAACCACTGTGCTACATGGTGTGAAACAGGCAATAAAGTAATGAAGGAATGGTGAAAGCATAAAAGGAATAACATCCAGCTAACATAGTGATAGAATACATGTAGCCACACTTAAAAATCCATTACTGAAATAAAGAATTAGAGCCACTGACATTTTGTGGTAGTTTGTCCTTTAGAGACCTAAAGCAAAATGGGATCATGCCACAGTAAAACAGATGAAATTGTGGTAACGGGTATTAGAAAAATAAAGACCATCTTAAGCATTCAAAACAGCCACTTTAAACAGTGTATTCAACAGAGGAGTTAGGTGATGCAGACTGCCCAGGACTGAAAGATGAGTTAAGATACTTAGACAGTATCTGAAATCAGCAGTTTAAACTTGGCGTACCCCAAAATTTGAACTACTCTAAAAAGTTGGTGACTGAGGCTTTTAAAATTCATTGCAAATAAATTATAAGTTCATTGCAAATCAACACCTGGAAAGATTTATTCTTGGTCATAGGAAATATAAAGGACAACAAATAATTTCAGAAGATAAATGTTTTATACGTTTTTCTTAAAGTGGTTGCTGTGGAAAGAATCAAGTGAAAAAATTATGTCAAAATATTCTCTCGTCAAACTATTAAACAGGTCATTAAAAATCTGCCTATCATGTATGTGCTGAAGATCTGATATACCTAACTTAAGAAAATGTTTCTCTCCAGGAACTACATAGGGTCTAGGTTCTTAATACAAGTGTCAAGTTAAATGCCTAATGTGAAAGGGTTTGACTTGATCATGAAGGATCAGAAATATATTTGCAATCCTTTTTAAATATGTAGGATGAAACTATTTGCCTCATTCATGCTGTTAGTCCCACAACAGGACTACTAACTTGACTAAGATGAGGATGATTTTACCACAGTAGAGGTTACGTTACACATGGTGTGTTCCCAATATGCGTTACTTCACAGCTTCAAAAAAATTCCTGTACAGACTTGATTCTTTTTTCCTCTGGCCAAAATGTTATCTTCCCAAACCTGAGACAGTTAGATGTTTCCATGCAGACAACACAGGTGTTGAAGATACATGTTCTGAGATAGTAACTTTTACAAAGGATTCTCTATAAGTTAGTATCATTCAATAACCAAAGATTCCGGTGTTACTAGAAGGACAGATGAAATTTTAAATTTTTTTTGGACAGTTATCTAAGTTTGTGGTAAAGTTGCATTTTAAGATTTCCTATTTTGGTTTGGGTCAGACTCTAGGAGTGGGGATAGATTCTGAGCTCTGTATGTGGTAATTCCTGAGAGCAATGATCTCTTTTAAGTGGCGATTCCTGAGAACAACAAGAGCAGATTACTTCCTTTCCAATCGCTCAGATCTGTTGTTCCTAGTCAACATTTTAAGAGCAGATTGAACATTAAAAGAACTGCTCAACCATGTAAAATGCGCAGCTCCACACGCAATGCTATGTTCGTACAAAAATGCTCAGAAGCTATTGCTTGCAATAATAACACAGATCACAGTAATGGACAATTTTTGCTGTGAAAACATTTATACTTCAGCTGTCAAGCAGTACATGAATTGCCTAAAACTTCCATCACACAAAATCAATGTATTTCTCATGATGGGGAATGGGAAAGAAGAGCTATGCAGATGGCTTGTAACGGATGCAATAGCTTTATCTGACACACAGGCTTAGGAGTATTGCTCAGAGGGTAAACTCTGGTGTGGGAGATGTGAAGAGCATTGTTTTGCACTTCAGCACTGGTATGTCTCTTGACTGTTTTCCCTGTCTTGCAGCAGTGCTTTCTTTAGAAACGATTCAGCTCTGAAGTGCCAAGTTTAACAAAGGAAACTAACAATTGTGACTGAAAGTGCTCTCTGAAAGCTTACTGAAAGAAGGAAAATTTATTCTGAATCTTGAAGTAATGGCATTCTGCTCCTTTTCAAGTACACGAGATGTTTATACACATGATGAAAAAACAGGTAAGAATTTATTTTTACCTTTTGTTCTACCAGATGCTTTTCTGTTAATTTGCTTAAGTAGAATTTGGCACTTCTTGGGTCACGTGGAAACATGTAATGAAGCCCTAATGACAGGAAACCACGACAAAGCCATCACTACTTTATAACCCACCCTACACTACATGCAAAATGACTGCCTGAATCAGTTTTCCATGGTTTCCACAGTGATGTGGAGCAGCTAATCCTGTGCAAGTGTTTTTTTGTCATCAGGAGGAGTGAATTATGCTGTTAATATTGATAGAATGAATTTAGTCAGGAACAGTATGTCTGGCATCGGGAGAAGCGGTGCCCCTCTGCCACATAGGTGTTATATGATCTTGCATTACTGACTTAATGACTTCATGTTATTTTATTCGAGTTAAAAAGCCACCTTGCATCTGAACAGAGTCAAGAGATCAGTAAGACCAACAGAAAGCCAGCTATGGTCTTAGGGTCTCCATCAGCAATAGTTAAATGTGCCTAAATTTTCATCAGGTTATGAGCATCAGAAGTAAACTTCTTTTCCTTTAATCTATTATCCTTACAAAAATGAAATGAGATTTCAATATAAGATTAAAAAGATTGTGAAGTAGTAACTCCAAAGGTGATTGAAAAGGTTGTCTCTTGTGGATTGCAGTCTGAGACATCTGCCTTTGCTTTTGTATTGCACAGGGACACCAGACACACAATTCATGGCTGTGGATTCTGCTAGCCAGTGATGTACCTAAAAACGTGGCTCACAACAGAGCACAGTCATTCAAAAATTTTTACTGTTCTTTAACTTCTCATATTAACTGATAAGACCCCATGTAATTTAAAATAAACATTCAAGGTAAATGGATGGGTATACTTTAACCTCAGTGCTTCAACTTCCAGTCTGTACGAGACAACAAATATTGTTTATCTGCAGAGATGAAGTAACTATCAGCTTAGGAAAGACAGTATTGTAAGAAGCACCATAAGAGGGAAGAAAAAACAGGTGACGTTTTCTTTCTGCAAATAGCTCAGAAAGAACCTGTTGGGAAAACTTGAGCACATGATCATGCACAATCACTTTTATCTGTGAATATCCACAGTTGTAACATCCTAACTCCTGAACTGACTTAGCAGTCTTATTTAAAATAATTTCTATGACTATTTAAATACATGGCACCCCTGTTATCACTATCAGCAATAATGCTAATTTAGTAAGAGAACAGCTCACCATGAAGTGCTTATGTTAACATAAGGGATGCAGCAGGATGTTATCAATGTGAGGACAGAAAAGATTGCTCCTTTCAGCAACATGTTAAAACTTAGACCCTTAATCACCTTTCAAAATTAGGGGCCAATACTGATTTATGCAGCAGCATTTACAGAGGTGCAATTAAATTAATACTAGATAGGAAGAAGGTTACCAAAGTTTCTAGTATTTAAGGTGCACACAAAATCATTTAAGTCATACAGCATCTGGACAATTTCACAGAATCAAGCCTTGTTTTAAAGGAATTTAACAGGCACAGCTTAAAACACTTTAGCATTTCTCAAAATCTAAAGAATGTCTTGTCTGTTGTACAAGGAACAAGCATGCAATATAAAGAATACCAGCTATTACACACTAGGTTGTACTAAGGACTGTGTTATGTTGCTTACTCCATTCAAAAACAGAAGTGTCTTGAAATAAACCACTGTAAGTGCGAGAATTGCTTAACTTCAGGCATTTACATCTAAGCTTATTAAAAACTGCCTTTGCAGTTAATGTCAAACAGGCATATACAAATTATGACCACTTCATCCTAACATAGAAATGTTTAGACCCTTGGGTACTTCATGCCAGCTTTCCCATGTATGCAAGATGCCAGTAAGCTGTTTTAGAATTACAGATGCTGACTAAACAAATACAAAGCCTCCTTCAAGAAAAGGTATCAAAGAAATCTCATTTTTTTAAACGAGGTCTCCACAAACACCTGATAAAGCTTAATCCACAAAACTTAACTGCACATTCCTTGTTTAATGGTTTTACATTCTCACAGAAGTGGTTTCACCCATTAGAAATAGTTTATTTTCTACATTGTTTGCAAAATTTATTTTTAGCATGCATTGTAGTGAATGACAGAGGCACATTCCAACAGAGTACTACAACTGTTTAGAGAATGAAAAACAACCAGTCAATTTTCCCTCCACAACATGAGGTCTCACAACAAGATTAGTTTTACAACAAAGTGCTTATTCTTCAAATTAATATAACAACACTTGAGCCTATTTTAACAGTTACTGTAAGCAGCCTCCATCAAACAGGTTAATATTATTTTCATAGGACAGCCATCCAGAAACTTCTGAAGACAATGTCAATATTTTAATAGCTGTTTCCAAAAGCTTGCAACAACGTACTCCTGCTGTTTTGGCTGGCACAGAATTGCTTAGAAATTGGTCTGTGATCTGCACTGTTACCAGATAGGGCAAGTTTTAGCATACCCAAGTTAGCCTGGTCAGTCTGATATGGAGAGGGAGCAAGATCAGTGGTGTGGTTTGGGTTTTTTGTTGGTTTTGTTTTTTTAAATTTTATTTTATAACTGGATAATTAAAGATATTTCAAGCTATTTGTAGGCTTTCTATTAAAACCACTTTGTTAGATGACCCATATTTCCTTTACAGAAAAAAGTCCTCACATATGCTGCAAGTGTTATCAAAAGGTCCAAAACAGGGAAATAGCCTTCCTTGGAACACATAAACAAGTTGTTATAAGCCCATTAAGTAGGTAATCAATAAATAGCATTGAACAAAGTCTCCAAGAAAGAGCTTCAAAAAAAAGCAGATGGAACTAGATTTCAGATTCTTTTATAAAATATTAGAGTTGGTTTGCATGTTGCACTTTTCTCCATCAATTAAAATAGATTATTTCCCCTTTTGGTGAACTAGGTACATCAGTCTAATTATTATAAGTGATAGAGTTCACTTTCACATTGTAAGGTACATACTGTATGCATAATCCTTTCTACTACTCTTAATATTTTAAGTATTAAAAAAATTTTAAGACTTCAACACACTTTTCTTATTCTTCAGTGATCACTATTATGTGCACCAACTCTGCAAGATTTATGAAAATGCTGTCTCCAGTGAACCTTTTAAGTTTTAATGATGCCAATAAAGGAAAGATGACCCAGGACTTTCCTTCCACAGTGTAAGAGTTACGGGAAGCGAGAAGCAGGGGGAAGATGTTGCTACGCCATCAAACATAGGAACAGTTGAATAAAATGCCTTTTTTCAGAACTGAGCCACATTTGTTTCTGTAATCTTCACAGTGTTTTGCTAACTTGCTTTTGTATTCCTATACTTCCAGGAAATCCAAGATCATTTAAAGCTACTGGTTCACTGTTAACAGCTGTGGTTGTCTTTAAGAATGATTCTAAGATTTATTTGTAGATAAATGGAAAGTTACTTACAACAGTAGAAAAGTTCCACTAATACCCTCATTTGTCCATCTTTCAGTAATTCTTTCTGAAAAACATTCAGGTTTAGAGCCTGAACTAGATTACATCTTTTGTATCTGATTTGTCCGGCTTTGTATTTGATTGGGGGGCGGGGTGTCTGTAGGAAAAATGAGGCTCTGAAGATAGATTTTTGGGTGGCTTTAGAAGCAACTACTGCAATACATTTAAAGGAGATAATAGTTTTTAAAACTGAAGCATTTTGAAACAGCTACAGTCAACATAGTCTAAAATTTTTTATGCAACTTGTAATACGTTATGTACTTATGGCTTGATTTAGATCAACATCAATGCAGCAATTAGGAAGAAAAACCTCACCAGTCCAAGGCAGGGATAAAGACACCTCTTGACTTGAAAATACTGGTCCTTATAGAAGTTAGTTAAAGCAATAGCAAGGTATGTTGAAATGGCAATAAGCTACACCCTCACCAACACTCTTGGTCACTTAACATAGCTATGTCAAAATTTTCAAGCCGCCAGGTGAAATGGCTATTCACTAGCAGATACTACACAACGAATTAATGAAACTTTATAGCTACAGAAAAGGCAAGGCACAGGTAAGGAAGAAAAATGGATTGGCACTATTATTCCAAAGGTAAGTATTTGTGACTTTGTTTCAATTAGGAGAAATGTTATAAAACTGGAAGATGTAATTAACTAACTAAAACAGTTTTCACCAAAATATATAACTAAGATTGTTCTAATAATCATCATTTTCCTTAAGCCAAAAAACTAACCTTACATCTGTTATTGACAAAGACCAAAGCTTGTAGCCCTGGAAGCTACTAAATTGAAGTATCCAGACATCTGAAACTCTCAAGTACTTTAAAGTCCCATTAACAGCAATATATGACATTAGACATCCAGGACTAAAAATTTTGCCAACAGTTTGAGAATAAACATTCACATTTAACAAAACCCCATGTATAGGATAGTTCTTCATAACACTTTTTTCCAGGAATCAAATGACAACATCTGTTGTAGTTATGGGGTCCCAATCCTCCTTTTTAAGCTACTGAAATTTATATATAGTATCTATTAGTAACACAGGACTGATTTAGTATTCTCTGCAGAAAGCATCTGCTCAAAGTCTCAAATCTAGATGACAACATTTACAGTGTTAGAAGTATTTTTTATAATGAATATACTATTCAGATACATACAGTCTCAAAATACTTCATGAACTCTGAAATGGTTATCTAAGGAGGGAACATCATCAGCAAAATGTAGTTGATCATTTATTTCCACACCAAATTCTTCAAGTATCTGTACAAATTTCTCATGCTCTCTCCCAATCCATGACCTCATTGTGTCAAACACTTGGTATGGTGTAACATGAGCATGAACTTCAATTCCTGTCTCTGCAAGTTCTTTCAGCACTTCAGGGTAAGTAACCCAAGTATTGCTTCCTCCTGAGTGACCACCATCCAACCAGTAAATTGCTTTTATGTTTTTTAAGAAGGCATCTGTATTCTTGTCTTTTTTAGCTTCCTTCAGCTCATAAAGCAGCTGGTTCAAAACCACACAACCTTTACTGAAGCCAATCAAAGTAAATGACACTGCACCTACAGCAGATGGTATAATGAAGTTCATAGCAGAATTATTAGAGCATTCACAATCTCTCTCTCTTTCTGTGGATGAGCAGCCATTTGTTGTAGGAACAGACTGCGGCTGTGATTTACAAGCAGCTGTTTTTGCATCCTTGCTGACACCATGCACACTTTTCTGGGACAGCAGAATATTCTGAGAGAATCTGAATGCATTAACTAGCAATGCATGGAGATGCTTGAAAGCTCCAAAGTCAGTGCTGTGCTCTGGTGCTCCAAACATGTTGCTTGCCACAAAGTTGTCATAGCAACTGAATTTGTGCAGGTGCATTCGAGAACACTTTACAACCCAAATAAAGCTATTAGGGAACCGGCGAGCAAGTATGGTAGCAACATTTTCAAAACTCCAGTGCTCCCACTGAAAGTTTTCTGGGTGGCAAGACATGATGTCATGATAGTTCTGAAAAATTAAAAAAAATAGAAAAGGCGCATTACTACATTGTGAAAAGACTTCAGCTCTGTCTAGTGTACTTATATTCATAAGAAGGACTGTAACTAACAGAGAAACATGCATTAGAGGCGCTTGCTTGCTAGGCTTCCAGAACAAGAAACACATTAAACAATCTGGCATACTTGGATTTACTTATTCTACTTTAATATTTTTACCACACATTTTTAATACCCCCAAAATTAATACAATAAAAATAAGCACATGGAAGTATTTGTATTTTTGTTGACTTCACTCCAAGAGAAGATTAAAGTATTATTCAACTTATTATGACACAGAATACATAATTTTATATTATCTCCATCTGCAGAAATACTGCCAACAATAGACTTAAAACTTTGTAATAAGTTTTCTATATTTTATACAGGAAAAAAAAAATCCCTCTCACTCAGCTGTAGCGAGTCTTCATTCCCCTTGTTCACATCCATATGGGGCATAGATGGAAAAAAATTAACACCCAAGTCATGAATAATCCTCACCTCTGAATTTGTAATGGCAGAGAATACTAATTAGTTTATTTTATTGAGAAATAATAAAGCCATACCCAGGAATGGTAATCAGAAAGGTTTTCTTAAGCCATCCCAAACCTTAAAGTGAAAATCCACCAAGTTCTGCATCTTTACCTTGGACAGACAGACACTACCCCTGCTTTTGAGAAGTAATGACTTTTGAGATTAGCTGACTACCCAGAGTACCAGAGTATGTAATGTTACAGAGGTTGACCACACGCTCAGGGACAGCACTCCAGAGTCTCTTCAATTTCTTGTCAACTCAGAGACAACGTGAGCCTTCTTCAGGACATGCTGCGAAAGCGTCAGCGCCTGTGAAACACCCGCAGGAGGGTGTCTGGGATGTTTGTACACCTGCACAGAGCCGTGGTGCTAAGCCTGACAAGGACAACTTGTCATCTTAGGATTTTTCGTCTTCTCTCCACTGACGTTCTTATCATACCATTTCAGATATTGCCGTCACCGCCAGAAACGTCAATCTCAGGCAGTACTATAGAAGAAGACTCCCCCCCCGCCCCCCGCTGCTCCTTTTCAGGTTTCAGGGACGGCCCATTCCCGCTACATTTACCCCGACGGTAACGGGCAGAAGGCGCGCAAGAGATGCTCCCCCCAGGAGTCCCCGCTTCCGCCGCGGCCGCCCCCCCCTCGCCCCCCCCCCGGAGAGCCCGTCCGGTCAGCGGCTCCCTCCGGCGCCGCTTCCCCGCTCCCACCCGCCATTGCTTACCGCCCTCGGCCGCCCACAGCCCACCCCGCCGTACCTGCACGTCCCCCGGGAAGTAGACAACGTGATGCTGCGGCGGGGCTGGGCCGCGCGGGGCCGGCGGCGGCAGCAGCAGCAGCAGCTCGTTGGCCCGGTGCGGGTCCGCGCCCGGCACCTCAGGCAGCCGCAGCCACGGCGGGCTCAGCCGCGCTGAGGAGAAGCCCGCGCCGCTGCCGCTGCCGCTGCCGCCCGCAGGCCCCGCGGCGCAGGCGGCCGGCGCCCCGCAGAGGCTCATGCTCCTACCCAGGCAGAGGGCAGCGGGGCCGACGAGCCCCCGCAGCAGCGAGGCGGCGGCCGGCGGGCACCGCTTGCTCATGGGGGCGGTGGCCCCGCGACCCGGCGGCTGCCTCCCGGCCGGCCAGCCACCCACCCGCCCGCAGCCAGGCCACGCACCGCGCCTGCGCGCCCCTGCCCCCCCCTTCCCCGGACCTCCGCCTATCAGCGCCGCCCGCGGCCCCCTCGAGAGACCCGGCAGGGGGCGTCGCACGTGCGCGCCGCGAGGCCGCGGCCGAGCGCCGGGGGCGGGGCCACGCGCGTCTAACGGCTGCCTGCTCCGGCGATGACGTCACCGAAGCCTTTAAAAGTGAGCGTGGCGGGAAGCGCGGAGCAGTTAGGCGCCCGTCGCGTGGCTAGCGGCGGCCGTCGTCAGGGCGCCCCTCGGCCCCTGAGGGGGCGCGGCGCGGCGCTCCTCGCGGCCCCGGCTCCTCGTGCCTGGGCGCCAGCAGGCGCTGCTCTCCTCCGGCCGCGCGGTGCTCCAGGTGAGCCCGCGCAGCTGCTGGCACCTCGGCCTCACCCTGCCCTTGCTGAAAGCAAGTTGAGGTGGCGGTGCCCAGCTGCTGTTCTGCCTGTGCTGCCTTACCTTGAAAATAGTGCCGGGCTGGTAAATCTGGAGGAAAGCTAGGCCAGTAGGTGCCTCTGAATTTGCAGAAGGCCTCCTGCAGCACAGTAAAACCCCAGAGTGTATTGCTGTAGCACAGGTACAGCGCTATGGGGTATCTTATGCTCCACATAGAGCAGTTAATTTCAAAACAAGGAGGTACGTGGATTCTTTTATGTCCTAAAGGTGTTGGTTGTATTTAAAAAAGAAAAGCAGCTTAGATGTACTTATGTTACTTTGGTTATACTAGTGCTGCTACATTGGAAGAAAAGCTTTCATGTATACCATTGTGAGAAACTGCATTTTACATGGCAGAGGAAGCAAGGAAGCAGAGCCTTTCCTTGGTTCCTAAGCTTTCCTCGTGGGTTTGTCTAGAATTTTCCTATTTCAGGTATTCATTCCTTTGTTCTGTTTGCATAGTCTCCTTAAAAATGCACGTATGCAAACCTGGGAAACTACCAGCTACCAAGTCTGACTCTTATGATTTGAGTCAGTTGTGCAAGGAAGCAGAGTTAACTGAACAGTGACTGCATAATCAAGTAACTTGCATCAGACTGTTGACTGGTCTCTTGTTGTTGGAAAATTTGACAAATGAAAAGCAAGTATGGTGATATTAAGGTTATTTGTCAGTGTAGCAAGCTAGTAATAAGCAGAGTACTTCAGAGTGGCTTAGTTTCTAAGTATAAATTCTAGCCTGCATGTCTTTGTGCAGCCTGCTCATGGAGATTCAGTTTGAGCAATGATGTGTTCGTGGTCTACTTGGCATGCTTGTATTTTTCACGGGTATGTCTTTGGGCTCATGCCAGAGCAAGCTCAAAAGTTCTTACTTCCCATATTCTAAAGCTCATCCAAAGGCTTTTCCAGAAAGCAGATCTGCACCTTGTCCACATACAAGCTCAGAAGAACATTGTGTTGTGATATATACTTTTGAGATTTCATTGTTTATTACGTGAGCAATATGTATTTTTCTTTACTTGCAGAAATCAGAACAAAGTTGATGCCTGGTCCTCTTGAAGAGGGTAAGACATTTTAAAGCATAAATTTTTCACTTTTATGTTTCTAGGGATAACAGGGGTTAATAAAAAATTTTGGTGACTTCTGTGTTTTATAGATGTTGTTTATTTTAGATTGCTTATTTTTAAACTTAACATTACTATTTCTTGTATGAAAATTATCTTTGCTATGGTTAGAGCCTTTTTCTCAAAACCTGAAAGGAAAAAAAAAAAACCAATCCAACTTCTGGTCACCAGAAGATGGTGCTGTGCAGTGTGGTTTGAAAAATCTGTATCAGAACAGCTGTCTGACTATAATCACTTGCATGTCTTGGAAGCCCGATATTAGAGGTTCGTTTCAGCAATGCTTTCTGTTGTTTAGCAGCTGATTAACATAGGTAGTGTTTCTAATACCTTTACAGTAGAGCTAGTGGTCAGTTCCAAAGTATATTTTTGGAACTGTAATTCCTCTGGGAATTCTTGCCTGTGCTGCCAGGAGCAGTTTAGAACCATGGAGTGGCAGAGGCTGGAAGATGCCTCTGGAGATAGTCTAGACCAACCCACCTGCTCAAAACGGTCAGCTAGAGCAGGTTGCTCAGGACCATGTCTAGCTGGGCTTTTGAATAACTTGTTCCAGTGTTTGATCACCTTCACAGGAAGAAAGTGCTTTCTTGATGGTTAAACAATTTCCTGTATTTCAGCTTGTGCCCATTGCTTCATGTCCTGTCACTGGACACCACTGAGAAGAGTCTGGCTCTGTTGCCTTTACTCACCTCATCAGGTGTTCCTACACATTGATAACACCCCCTGAGCTTTCTCTAGGCTAACAGTCCCAGCTTTCAACCTCTCCTTGTGTAACAGTGGTTCCTGTCTCTTAATCATGTTGCCAGCTTTTCATTGGACTTGATCCAGTATAGTAGTGGAAAGCACAGAACTGGACACAGTTCTGCAGTGCTGGTGATGCCACATCTGAGTAGAGGGGAAGCACCACATCCCTGCTGCTGAAGCTTTTTTCTAACACAGCCCAGGATGCTGTTGGCCACCTTTGCCACAAGGCACATTGCATATTGTGTCTTGTATATTTATCGCTTATATTGCATATTTATC
The DNA here is from genome assembly GCF_026419915.1 of Harpia harpyja. NCBI lineage: Eukaryota > Metazoa > Chordata > Aves > Accipitriformes > Accipitridae > Harpia > Harpia harpyja. The sequence continues at coordinate 26,123,964 of NC_068946.1, read as the reverse complement.
ACTTTCCTGTGGCATACATCATCTAGGAGATCTCAATGTTTAATGTGTTTGCACAGCCACCAGGATAACAGACTACAAATACCCACCTAGAAGAGCTATGGAGTAAGTCAGATATAAGAACTTACAACACTTTCTGATGAAATTTCAGGCTGTGTTTGATGAGAAAAGGTAAAAATGGATGCCTGAATTAGCTCCTAAAGTTAGGCACATAAATCAGTAGTTTGATTTTCTGAAAAAAATTTTGAGTTATTTAACATGCTATCTGCATGTATTAGAAATCAAACTATGAAGGTCCAAATCTGTCTGTCACATACTCAGAAAAATACTTAGCTTGACTATCTGGAGGAGCAGTAGTGAAGGTAGATAATAAAGACATGGAGTAAATGTTTGCAGGTGTGGGACCTTATTTCACCCTCGCTTCTGCATGGACTGTGGTGCAGCATTGTCTGCAGGAAGGTGGGGCTGCACTGGAGTTAGTGGAGCTCTGTATGGAAGGAAGATTCATTTAGGAAGAAAGTCAGGGTTGAAGTTCCTAAAAATCTTGTGAGGCACCTGCATTTGTTGGGAGTGCAACTTACTGTGCCTGGGGCCAGCTAGAAGTATTCAGGTGTTCACTTTGGAATTTCCCCAAGCAAATCCTCATTCTCCTTCTGGTTTGAGTTTTTGGGGTGTAGTTGTAGAATGTTTTCTAGATTTTTCTCTATAAGTATGCTGTAAGGCTATAATCTTAGTGGGAACTTTCACAATGCCTCTCCTAATGAAGCAAAATTATTAAGAAAAAATCTCTAGCTCCCTCATACAACTGTTTATTCCAGTTCATGCTGGCAGATTTTCTTAGTCCAATTTTGAGGAGTTTTTGTCCATGCTGACACTAAAACTTCTAATTAGAAGGGCTAATGAAACCTTCTCACTTCTCTTCCCTATTAGGTACTGTGCTAAAGAAATATTAGGTAAGACCTGCTAAATGTATAAGCGTAAGAAAAAACACAAGTGGCCTGCTTTTCTCATATGAAGCAGATTTTTAAAAAAAATTGCGCACAAAAATACAGAACAATATAATGCCTGTGCTCTGAAAATCTAGTTACTTGGACCTTGATTGCTAAGGTTTGCTTACACAGGAAGAGCTCTGTTATGATTAATGATACTTGATGAAGTAGTAAGGATCCATCTAGGAGAAGTGGTTAGGAGAATGAAAGTTTCCATTTTAGTAATTATTTTTGAGAAATGTGAATAATTACTATCAGTAGTAAGAAAAAAAAAAACAAAACTGTGTTCTTATTTTCTTGTTGCCTATATTCCCTCCTCTGGTTTCTCCAGATGAGACACTAGCTTGTCCAGAAGGGTTTACAAACATTATTAACATTGTAGTGACAGTTATTTATGGTAGCCAAAGGTAATGCTGGTACTTCTGCCCAGAAATCCTTATACAGTGTGTTTATGATGCAACTGTTACCAGATAATTGTCTAATATATAAGGTGGCATACAGACTTTCATCTTCATCCCAAATGCTACATAAGCCTTATGGGAGAGCATGAAAATTAGTCCATATGTTAGCCAGAATTCAGATACACACAATTACCAAAATAATGAAATGGGCTCTCTTTTGGTTATAGGAAATGATGGTATACATAACATGTTTTTCCCACTTAGAATAGAAACCACCAACCTATTCCTGCTTTCAAGAAGATACAAGAAATCTTCCATGGCACAATATAAATTTTGATGTTAGACTGCTTGCTTTGAGTTTGCTCTTAATCTTTGTCATGTGGCTACTGCAATATGTAGGCAGATTCAATAAATTTGAGTGAATCAATCCTTACAAGTATCACCCAATGTAGGCACAAAATACTATATTTTGAGGGGCCTTTGTCAGCCTTCATGTTTGTCCTGTTCTCTGTGATGCCTCATTCCTCTGTTCTTCTATTTTCTTATTCTTTACAAGTTTTTGCTTGCTATGCTTTCTATCATTGTAAAAGAAAAGACCTTTTTTTACGTTCTGTTCTTCTTACCACATCTGCTCCTCTTTCCTTACAGCAGCCCTTGCTGTTTTCATATAGTGGATCAGTTGTGAGACAACCACTGAGTTGCTACCCTGTCCTGCATGCCTGCACTGTGCAGTTCACTGCTCACTTTTGCTGCCTACTATAGGTTGGACAGGGAGGTAAAGTGCATAGTGTTTTTTCATCACTCTGCAGAAGTCTACCCATGTATCTCAGGAAGTTTGGCAGAAAGAATGTGTATCATGGTTGATCAGCAGTGATGAAAGACACGCATATAAAAATTAATTCCTCTGGAGAGAACTAATGGCTTATTCACCACTTCAGTCTCTCTGAGCTCCCATATAGACCTTTGTGGCTGCCTGCAGTGTAGTTAATTAGTTTCATCTATCAAAGGCAACAATATCTGCAGTTTCTAAGTAGAAAGGGTACCACTGCAAAAGTAATCTTTATTACAATCAAAGCACTTTTTCTGGAATCGGCTGTGTTTCATTGCCTTTATAACTGGTATGCTAATCCTGTGTTTTCATTCAGAGCATACACAAACAGCACAGACCATAATATAATTCTGGCTGTATATATTTTCTCAGACCAAGAAAATATGTTGTAGTTTGTTTTAATCATACCATTTAAATTAAAGCGTTTTGATAGATGCTTCGCCAAAATTCTAGGTGAAGAACAACTGTCTGGTGATGTGACAATAATATCTTTAGCCAAGTATCTAAGATATACGATTTTCTATCTGTTCTTATGTAGCAACTGTAATATTTCATGGTACTTCAGTGATCTTCAGAAAAACATGCTTCCTGCCCAACTAATGTGCAGTGTGCATATATATGTATTTGCATATCTGTGTATTATATTTTATACTTGAATTTCCTTCTAAACATTTTTCAGCTGCATATGCATTCAAATTGCTAGTTTGCATTTTGGCAGAGGATTGGAGTAGCTGTGGAAACACCTGTTAAATACTGATAGGAAACTCCTTTGCAGTTGATATGCGGCTGTGTCTTTAACTATTGAGAGAAAGTGCCAGGCCTGGCTCATGGTTTCAGGTATAGGAGCACTTAAAGGACTGAGTTACCTGTCTTTGTGGTGAAGTGTGCACAGAGAAATTCCCAGTGGCTACACAGCAATGAATGGCTAGGTCTTAACTCATAGTTTTATTAGCTTATTAGTGGCAACAGTTCAAATGAAATTACACCTATTATGCTCCATTGTAAGTACTAAACAATTTACTTCTGCTGAAATTCCTACTGACGGCTCTGCCTGCCAGCATCCATCTTTTATGTGTGTATGGATATTCAGGAGAGCATAGGGGAGAATAAATGACTCTCTCGGCAGTTTACTGAGTTGTATGAAAGTGAGAATAAAAGCTTTTCAGCATGAAAAATAGATCCATGTTCTTTTTCTGTCAGCTGTGTGGAGAAGCTACTAAAGTAACAGGATATGTGATCTCATTTCTGGTTTTTTTTATTGCTGAAAAAATTAGGGTGTGTAAAGAATTCAGAACTACTGCTACTGTTTAAAATACCTTTTTCTATTGTGCTGTTTTTCTGTGGAAATTGGTTTTGTTTAATCATGCAGTCTGTCTACCTGTCAGTCCTTTCCAATGTCCCTATTGGCCACTTTAAATGAAGAGTAGGAGTTGCAGAGCAAATAATCTGGGAGTATTGGGAAAACTGCTGAATGAATAGATTAGGATGACTCAAACAAATGCCCTTACTGAAGGTAAGTTGGGGAGTATTCAGCCTTTGTACAGCGTGTTTGAAAGCAATAGGCTGAAAATTCAGTACATGTTGGCTCTGCATACTGGAGCCAGCATGTGCTGTCTCCGTCCTGGTCTGGTTCACAGAGGACATGGTGGGTAGGAAGGGCTGGAATTACCTTAATAGAAAAGTTAAGAACAAAGGACATGAGTCTATAAAAAAGTTTTGGTAGTTCTGCTGTTTGTGAAACACATAGTTAAATGACAAACAAAGTTTCTGTGCTTTGCAGTTTGTCTACATATACAAGAAAAACTTGTGGCTTAAGCTCTATGCTGTCTGGTATAAATCAATATAAATTGGGAAATCTATTTGGGATTTAAAAGAACACACAGTGGCCCAGGAAGTGGAATAAAAGGGGATTTTCTTGCTTAAAAAAATGGACCAAAGCTCTGCCCCCATCCATTTCTGCAGTCTGAGGTTTGTCTGGCAGTGAAATTGTGAAATTTTGGCTTCTGCATGCTTGTATCTCAATTTCCCTTCCTTCTCCTTCTTTTCCTTAGAATATTCTGGCTTTGTGGATAGGTACTGCGATGTATTCAATATGACACTAACTTCTGCCATCCCATTTATTAACTTTGATTGCTGCATGCACAAAACTGAGGTCAGAATTTGGCCCCAGACAGTATCTTTGCACCATGGGTTTCTGGAATTTATACCACATCCTCTGCTCTAGTTTTTCTTTCCAAAAGTGGTTTGAGACACTGCTTGCATGGTACATTACACAATTAGGAAGGAAATAGGTCCTCAGCTTGAAATTAGTTATTTGTCAGAGAACAATTTTTTCTTAGGTGGAGCACTGCAAAAGCTCAGGTCTGTTTGTTTATGGGATGCTGATCTGAAAAGGTATTATTCAAGTGGAATACAGTTATATGAACTGAGGGACAGATTCAGGTGTTTGACTTCCAGTGGATACAGATTCTTCAGCTTCCAGTAATATTCTCCAATAGTTAATGACAATAGAAAGTATGCAAGAGGCAACATTTGTGAATTTACAGTATCTGGCCTCTGAAGGCAATTCTTCATTCCTCTTAATGCAGATAATCCTGTTGCAGTCAGTGCATAAGGTGGATGAGGAATATCCCTTTTATTTGCAAATAGGTTTGGAAGATTTCAGCACATGTAGTATAGATACTGCAAATAAAGGTATGTCTAATAACTTAAATCATTATTGTTCAAAGTATTTAAGCACATGCTTCTGTTGAGCTTTATCAAAGGACTTACCTTTAAGTAAGTGCAAGCAGAAGGTTATATGTATATGCTTGTGTGATACAGAGAATTGAGGTTTTTGCTATTTGCTGCATACCTGAAATCTTGAATTTTTATC